>NC_133325.1:159119800-159719800 GCF_042186555.1 Aquarana catesbeiana | reverse complement strand
CGCTGAAGGGATAAGTATGTCTTAGGGAGTGTTTCTAACTGTGGGGGGGAGGGGCTGTGTGTGATACTACACTGATCGTCGCTTCCAATCACAGGGAGCAGAGATCAGTGACAGTGTCACTAGGCAGAACGGGGAGATGCTTGTTTACATTAGCATCTCCCCGTTCTTCCTCACAGGTCACGGAGCTCCAAGCCGCCTCTTAAAGGGCAATGTACAGGTACGTTAATCTGCCTGTACGTGCCTTTCTGCCACAGTATATCTGTGTGAGGCTGTCAGGAAGCGGTTAAATACATTTATGGTAAAGCTGGAAATACACTAGTAGAATTTATTTGACATTTTTTTTTTTAAGAACGTTTATTGATCATTAGTGGGCTTAAATCAACATTCTTTTTTAAATGCAGTGAATAGGGATGAGCTTCAAGTTCGAGTCACACTCGTGTTCGACTCGAACATTGGCTGTTTGCAAGTTCTCCGAACAGCGAACAATTTGGGGTGTTCGCGGCAAATTCGAATGCCGCGAAACACACTTTAAAAGTCTATGGGAGAAATCAAAAGTGCTAATTTTAAAGGCTTATATGCAAGTTATTGTCATAAAAAGTGTTTGGGGACCTGGGTCCTGCCCCAGGGGACATGTATCAATGCAAAAAAAAGTTTTAAAAACGGCCGTTTTTTCAGGAGCAGTGATTTTAATAATGCTTAAAGTCAAACAATAAAAGTGTAATATCCCTTTAAATTTCATACCTGGGGGGTGTCTATAGTATGCCTGTAAAGGGGCGCATGTTTCCCGTGTTTAGAACAGTCTGACAGCAAAATGACATTTCGAAGGAAAAAAGCCATTTAAAACTACTCGCGGCTATTGCATTGCCGGTCCGACAATACACATAGAAGTTAATTGATAAAAATGGCATGGGAATTCCCCACAGGGGAACCCCGAACAAAAATTTAAAAAAAAAATGACGTGGGGGTCCCCCTAAATTCTATACCAGGCCCTTCGGGTCTGGTATGGATATTAAGGGGAACCCCGGCCAAAATTTTTTAAAAAAATGACGTGGGGGTCCCCCTAAATTCCATACCAGACCCTTCAGGTCTGGTATGGATTTTAAGGGGAACCCCACGCCAAAAAAAAAAAAAAACCACGTGGGGTCCCCCCAAAAATCCATACCAGACCCTTATCAGAGCACGCAACCTGGCAGGCCACAGGAAAAGAGGGGGGACGAAAGAGTGCCCCCCCTGAACCGTACCAGGCCACATGCCCTCAACATTGGGAGGGCGCTTTGGGGTAGCCCCCCAAAACACCTTGTCCCCATGTTGATGAGGACAAGGGCCTCATCCCCACAACCCTGGCCGGTGGTTGTGGGGGTCTGTGGGCGGGGGGCTTATCGGAATCTGGAAGCCCCCTTTAACAAGGGGACCCCCAGATCCCGCCCCCCCTGTGTGAAATGGTAAGGCGGTACAAAAGTACCCCTACCATTTCACTAAAAAACTGTCAAAAATGTTAAAAATGACAAGACAGTTTTTGACAATTCCTTTATTTAAATGCTTTTTTCTTCTATCTTCCTTCATTTTCTTCTTCTTCTTCTGGTTCTTCTGGCTCTTCTGGTTCTTCCTCCGGCGTTCTCGTCCAGCATCACTTTTGATTATTCATGTTCGTGTCCCATAGACTTTAACGGTGTTCGCGTGTTCGAACAAACTTTTCCTATTCGCATGTTCTAGTGCGAACCGAACAGGGGGGTGTTCGGGTCATCCCTAGCAGTGAAGAAAATTTTTCTCAAAGCAAAGAATTTCTAACAGAGAATGTGGTTTTCGTTTAGGAAAGTGCTTTCAAACAATTTTTTTAAGTACTTTCAAATAACATTCAAAAATCTACTAGTGTTATTCCAGCTTTACTGTTTACCTGCCAAGAGATTTTTTTGTATATTTTTTTTATTTGTGAATTGCAGTGCAGCAAAGTACATGACAATAAAGCGAACATCACCCAAAAGGGGAAGTTCTGCTTGTTTGCATCCTCCCCCTCCTCCTCCTCCTCCTCTCTAACAATTTAGCACTTTTGAGGGGGAAAGATGAGTACCTGGTTTTGACAATTACCTGCCTCCACTTCCGGTGGGATCCCTGTGGCGATCCAAGAGGAAATTCACCCTCCCTCCTTTCCCCGCCACCTGGGACACATCACAGGTCCCAGAAGACTGTGGGACCATTTACAAAGTGCAGAGTGGCTCCTGCATGCACTGCGGGAAGCCACCTGTGAAGCTGCAAGGCTTCACTGCCGGTTTCCCTTAGTCAAAATGCTGGCACCTGGATCCAAAGTCAGTTGAAGCATCGGCTTGGGTAAGAGCAGCGCTGGATCCCTGGACAGGTAAGTGTCCTTATATTAAAACTCAGCAGCTACAGTGTTTATTTGGGGGAGATTGGAGCTCCTCCTTAATGTTTCTATACACAGATAAAACAATACAAAACCTTTTTAATTTTACCCAGCCATTCTTGTGGTACCCATACCTCTGCTATCCAAGATAGCAACTGTCCGAATTACCATTACTGTTTTCTGGGCCTGCATTACTGCTTCCTGGTTCCCTGCTCGCTAACGCTAAGGCTGATTCATTTTATTACAGTCTAGTTGGAAACAGGTGACAACAGAAGCAAAAAGTGAACCAGGAAACTGGATTGCTGAACCAAAAATAATTCTGTTACCTATCTTAACAGTGTGAAGTGTGTAAAACAGGCCACACACGGGTAGAATTTTATTTGAAAACTCTCGTTTTCAAAAAGTTTGTTTGATTTCCTATTGATTCATTGGTTAAAATGCCAGTCATTTTCAAGCATAGTTAGGAAAAAATTCAGGATGGAAATGCATTTTTTTCTGAAACAAATACATTTCTAACAGTGAATGTGCTATTTGTTCTGCAAAAAAATCATGTATATTGTAATGAAACTTGTCTGGGATGCCAGGTGAAATTTTATGGGCTTATTTTAATTGACTCAATGATGGCACAAAAGAGTGATCTGATGAAGGATTTTCAGAAATATTCAAATGAAAATCCAACCAGGTATTGCCAAGGTTGGCTGATAAGAATTAAAAATAGTATAGAAAAACCTTGTGCTAAATATAGTTAAGACTGCTCCTTAAATATGAGGAGATAAAGATATGGGGCTTAAAATATAATGTATAAAGGGGGCACAATATGGGCCCACTTGCTTGAGATTGTGGCCACCCCATCCTATTATTTCATATATTTATTTTAGGATTACAGCATTCTGACCAGCAGGTGATTAGGGTGCTGTCCTCTTTAACGTTTTTTCAGGACCAGGTTAGCGGACCAATGGGAAGCCAGGGAATCTTCTGGAAAACTTGGGAGGGTTTTTTTTTAAGACTGGGGAGGTAGAGTTCTCCTTCTTTCCTGGCAGCAAGACAGGAAGAAGAAAGCTCCCTCCCTCCCACCCCAGTCGCAAGCACTTTATGTGGTTGGGTCACCTTGGCATTCGGGGGGGACTGTTGCTCGAGTTCCAAAAACTGAGCAGCAATAATTGAGGTTTATTTGAATTCATGGTGTAATTTGGTGTATAATAAAAGAGTATTGAAGGATATTTTATGTGAAAAACCAGGTGCCGCAGCCATTTTATTTGCCAAAAAATTTGGTATCTTGAGTCATTATTTTATTGTACCTGGGGAAAGAAGCATTTTTGGGAGGGGTGTGGCATGCAATCTCAAAGATATGCGCTGTCTCAAGTGAATCAATAAAGTGAAGTACTGTGAACAAACACAAAAATTACCACCATGTGATTAAACAAACATAATAACATAATATGAAAACAAATTCATCAGAAAATTATTCATCAAAAAATAGTATTCATCAAATAAAAAAGTTCATCAAAAAAAAAAAACATATAAAATTATATTTTTTCATCAAAAAAATATACATATAAAGTGTCCTGGTGTTTTTATTTTTATTATTATTATTATACAGGATTTATGTAGCGCCAACAGTTTACGCAGCGCTTTATAACATTAGGGCAGACAGTACAAGTACAATACAATTCAATACAGGAGGAATCAGAGGGCCCTGCTCGTTAGAGCTTACAATGTAGGAGGGAGGGTCAAGTTATACAAAAGGGTAATAGCTGTGGGGGATGAGCTAATGGAGAAAATAGTGCAGTTGTTAGATGGAGGCAGGATAGGCTTCTCTGAAGAGGAAAGTTTTCAGGGATCGCCTAAAAGTGGATACATTTGGAGACAATCTGACAGATTGGGGTAGGGAATTCTAGAGGCTTGGGAGAAGTCCTGGAGGTGGATATGGGAGGAGGTGATGAGGGAGCTAGAGAGCAGGAGGTCTTGGGAGGAACGGAGATGGCGATTAGGTTGGTATTTTGAGACTAGGCTAGTGATGTAGCTGGGGGCAGAGTTGTGGATTATTTAAATCCATGTTCAAATCTTTCTATAAAATCAAGTGAACCACTTTCAGTGAAAGGATATTTTCAATCTGCTTTTCCAAATATAATTAAATGTGCCGCTTACCAGATCCCAATGATCTCCAAATTATAAGAGATCATATATTGCATGAGGTGAACAGATATGTGGATTCCTCCTGTATGTAACCCGACCTCCTCAATGGATCAATCCAGCAGCCTCCTAATTAGCTTCCCAGCCCTGCACACTCCAGCCTGGATTCGCTTGATGCTCTCCACTCGGTGTATGTGTGGGGTTTAAACATAGGGAAGACTCATGGCATAATACGTTTACAAAATGGTTTATTAAAGCTAAAATAATGCACTTACAGCAACTAGGATACATTTAGGCAATAGAGAGGGTAATCCAACCAAGAGATCATCAAAAAGTATGGATCATCACAGCTCCCATCTCCTTCCAACATGTTTCCCCTTAATAGGCTACATTCCCAGTAGTAGCTTATTAAGGGGAAACGTGCTATATCCAAAAAAAAAAAGGTTTTATCTATAGTTCTACTTGACTTCCATAATATTTCTAGTTAAATGGAGGAATAAATTCTAGGTTTCAAAGCCATGGTCTTTACTTTTCAAATTGTGAAAACCAGAGAAACACCCAAATGGTAATATGTATTATTATTATTATTATTATTATTATTAACGATTTATATAGCGCCAACAGTTTACGCAGAGCTTTACAATGTAGAATATGTACAGTATAATATGTAAAATCCACTCTTGATGTCAATGTTTTGAGAAAAAAGCAACAAACCTTTGGAATACAAACACACCCTGGATTACAAAACATGAACCCATTAATATTGGTAAAGACTAGAAAACCTCTGCCAATTAAGCCCACTGACAATCTAGCATGGCAAAAACCAAGATGCCCTTTGTCGGGCAAATATTTACAATCCATTCACTGATCATAATGGAGCCAGCAATGGCAGACCCTTTCTATCATTACAGGGTCACTTTATACAGGTAAATGCATTGTTAAAATAAATATGTAGGACTTGTTTCACCTGTAATACTATTAATCCAGTCCTGAGAGCCTATCCAGGTTGGTGACTTAAAGCGGAGTTTCGCGAAAACATTTTTTTAGATGTCAGCAGCTGCAAATACTGCAGCTGCTGACTTTTAAAATAAGGACACTTACCTGTCCCGGGGTCCAGCGATGTCGGCACCCGAGACTGAACCGTCCCTCGATCCTCGGTTGCTGCCACCGCAATTCTCACTGAGGGAATCAGGAAGTGAAGCGTTGCGGCTTCACTGCCCGGTTCCCTACTGCGCATGCGCGAGTCTACACTGGTCCCCATTGTGTTGTGGGAACTGTGTATTTCTCACAACACAACGGGGGTGGGCGGGGGTTTTGTAGCTAGCTCCAGCTAGCTATTGCCGGAAGTGGGTACAGATACCTGCATTATACAGGTATCTGCACCCCCCTCCCCCCTGAAAGGTGCCAATTGTGACACCGTAGGAGGGGAGGAATCCGATGAGCGGAAGTTCCACTTTAGGGTGGAACTCCGCTTTAATTTGATTTTTTTTCTTGCAGCTAAGCAGTTCAGTTAGATCAAGAAAAAAGAAGATTGGAGAACTGACTAGTGTGAAATTACTGCCAACATCCTATATAACATCATAGGGAGAACATGCACCAAGTGCATTGGGAGACGCCCCCTTGGACTTTGACGGCAGAAGTGAAATGTAGGAAATCAAAGTAGATAAAAGAAGGGCACCAACGTTCCAACTTTATTGAATACAAAAATAGTAGAAAATGTATAGATAATATATCACATATAGACACAATGATTTAAAATGTATTGCAATAGTACATCAATGAATAAACATGAACAAGAAATAATTAGTACATATTAACCCAAAAATAATAGTCAAAAAGTCACTGGCCAAGCCGTGAAGGGGGTAGCCAACTGGACTTTTTAGACATATAAACCCAACATGTTTCGGAAATTATTATGCATACCATTGCACAAATAATTTCCGAAACATGTTGGGTTTATATGTCTAAAAAGTCCAGTTGGCTACCCCCTTCACGGCCTGGCCAGTGACTTTTTGACTATTATTTTTGGGTTAATATGTACTAATTATTTCTTGTTCATGTTTACTCATTGATGTACTATTGCAATACATTTTAAATCATTGTGTCTATATGTGATATGTTATCTATACATTTTCTACTATTTATGTATTCAATAAAGTTGACACGTTGGTGCCCTTCTTTTATCTACTTTGATTTCCTACATTTTACTTCTGCCGTCAAATTCCAAGGGGGCGTCTCCCAATGCACTTGGTGCATGTTCTCCCTATCAGTTAGAGCAACTCACCATCTTCAGACAGTTATTGGACGGTTACTGAGCAGAATGCTGAGGTTGTCTCTCTTCTTACTCCATCTGTTAGAATACTCCTTGCCAGCACATGTGCGTGCAGCAGAGCCTAAATGACTCAGAGAACTTCCCCACCTTCTCCAAGTCCTGCTGTATTGGAGATCACTGGAGTCTGTTGTAGAGATTTGGGTATTATTTACCCTGATTACTTTCAGAAATACATCTAATTATGTAAAAAAAAAAGCATAACTCTATTCATTGATGTTTTTTTATTTGAGTTTAGCTTTAGCCAAATAAAAAAACGATTACTAATAATAGTAATCAGTTCAGTTTGCAAGTGTCCCAGCTCAAAGCTTTATCTGCAATACGTCTGTAGATAAAGCCTTTAGAAATTAAGTTAGCTAAACAGCTGAATGGGTCCCATTAGATCCATCATAAAATTATAACGCCATCTATTTTTAAATAGACCTCCCTGACCATCCTAGGCACAATTTGTTTATTCAAATACTATTACCTAGACGCTGATTCAATATTCATATTCCTGATTTGCATAAATATTTGGCAGGGAAAAATTTCAGGATGATCGATCAACTCATGACTTGCAAAGCGCATCTGCTTGATGTCATTATAGTTGACACTGTTTTCTTTCCAAATGGCATTAAGTTGGTTTCATGGGAATATTTATTCAGGGTAAGCTTCTTGGCCTTGTGTGGAGCAATGTGAAGGAGAAAACAGAGCAATGCTGACTGGCAAATTGACATCATTATGCTATTAGTGTCAACTCTGATGCTTAACATTCACAACATTATTGTCAATGCACCTCTAGGCACTGGAGAATGCTTTGGAGAAAATGATCATCCTTGACTGCTGCAGCTTTGGCATGCTGCAAGAATTCCAAAGCCCTTTAATCATCTTTATTATCTTTATCAATAATCAAAACCCTAAAGTCTTGCCACTATTTTTAGCAAGTAGAGGAGCACAATGAGCCTCAGTGAAGCAGATGAAGGCAAAGGAAAGGGCAAATATTGTCCACAGTAAGCAGACTCCAGCTGTCACTTTAGTGGTGCGGGTTAGTAAGGCACAAATAGTATCTCCATTTTTATCCCGTGTTTATGAGCCATAAAATTGTGCAGTAAAATGTGCTAAGAGAAGAAGAAAATGGGATATATTAGATTTGAAATGAGATTACAAAGAGATTGCTGTGAGTTACTACATGATATTGTATACATTCTGCTGTTTTTTTTAAAGCGGACCGTGCACCAAAAAGCAAGAAATAGGTATTACATCAGACCCCCATATTAAATTACAGCATTAAAAGCCAAAAAAGTAAAAATAAGTTAAAAATACTAATATTCTTGACTTCTGAACAGCAGAGAGTGATGTCAGGATCTGTCCTGCAAGATCCACACCCAAAGGGGAGGCTTCCTAGAAGAGGTAGACGCACTGTCCCTACTCCTCCAGAACCTTTCTCTATTTCTAAGAATTGTCTCTGACAGAACCTGTCCCTGCACTAGCCACTCACATAAAGCATGCCAAGTTCAGGACTAAGAGTCTTAAATAGACTCTGCCTGACCAAAGATAGCCACAAAAATCACATGGGATGCCAGCATCCAATCGGATTGTTTTTTCGTGCTTTAATGACTTCAATACAGGGCATTTATACACCCTTCCTGCCCAGACCAATTTTCAGCTTTCAGCGCTCTCACACTTTGAATGATAATTACTCAGTCATCCTACACTGTACAACAACATTTTTATCATTTTTTTCTCACAAATAGAGCTTTGATTTGGTGGAATTTAATCACCACTGGGTTTTTAATTTTTTGCAATAGAAGCGAAAAAAGAGCGAAAATTTGAAAAAAAAAACAAAACTATTTTTTTTAGTTTCTATTGTTAAATTTTGCAAATAAGTAATTTTTCTTCATACATTTGGGCCAAAATTTATATTGCTACATATCCTTAGTAAAAAATAACCCAAATTAGTATATATTATTTAGTCTCTGTGAAAGTTATAGAGTCTACAAGCTATGGTGCAAATCATTGATCAATTGAAAATTGATCACACCTGATGTACTGAAGGCCTATCTAAGTTCTTGAGACCCTAACAAGCCAGGAAAGTACAAATACCCCTTAAATGACCCCTTTTTGGAAAGTAGAAATTCCAAGGTATTTCTTAAGAGGCATGGTGAGTTTTTTGAAGTTGTAATTTTTTCCCACAATTCTTGGGAAAATTAGGAATTTTGTTTTTTATTTTTTTATTTTTTGCAAAATTGTCATAATAACAAGTTATTTCTCTCACACAGCACATGCATACTTACAATGACACCCCAAAATATATTCTGCTACTCCTCCTGAGTATAGCGATACCACATGTGTGAGACTTTTACACAGCTTGGCCACATACAGAGGCCCAACATCCAAGTAATACCTCCAGGCGTTCTAGTAGCATGGAAACAATGGAAGGACAATGGAAACACCCACAAAATGACCCCATTTTGGAAAGCTAACTCCCCAACGTATAATCTATGAGGCATATTGAGTCTTTTCAACGGTTCATTTTTTCCAGACGTTTTTGGAAAATGTGAAAAAAAAAATGGAAAAACGCATTTTTTTACACAAAGTTGTCTTCTTATAAGATATTTCTAACACATAGCATGTACATAGCAAAAATGACACCCCAAAATACATTATGCTACTCCTCCTGGGTATCGCGATATCACACGTGTGAGACTTTTACACAGCCTGCCCACATACAGAGGCCCAACATCCAAGTAGCACCGTCAGGCATTCTAGGAGCATAAATTACACATATAATTTCCTGACAACCTATCACACTTTTGAAGGCCCTGGAGCACCAGGACAATGGGAACGCCCACAAAGTGACCCCATTTTGGAAAGCAAACACCCCAACGTATAATCTATGAAGCATAATGAGTTTTTTAAACGGTTCATTTTTTTCCAGAAGTTTTTGGAAAATGAGGGAAAAAAATGAAAAATTTTTCTTACACAAAGTTGTCAATTTATAGGATATTTCCAAAACATAGCATGTACATATCAAAAATGACACCCCAAAATATTTTCTGCAACTCCTCCTGAGTAAGGTGATACCACATGTGTGAGATTTTTACACAGCCTGGCCACATACAGAGGCCTAACATCCAAGTAACACTTCTAGGTGTTCTAGGAGCATAAAGTACACACATAAATTCCTGCCAATCTATTACATTGTTGAAGGCCCTTCATATTTCTAACACATAGCATGTACTGTACAAACCAAAATACATTCTGCTGAGCAAAGGGTAAAGAAAAGTTTACCTGTGGTTTTAGTAGTGCAGTGGTCCACAGAGGAGAGCATCGGTCCAGGCAGCAGGCAGGAACATGGACAGCGACAGCAAAACAGGGAGCAGGCAGGAATACTGTCCATAGTCAGTACAGGTAGAGATGTTGTCAGCACAGCCAAAGCATTGGTCCAGGTAGCAGGCAGGGATGTGGTCAGCAGCAGCAAAAGGATCGTCCATGCAGCAGGCAGGAATACTGTCCATAATTAGTACAGGCAGCAGGCAGAGATCTGGTCAGTACAGCCAAAGTATTAGTCCAGGCAACAGGCACGTGGTCCATAAAGTCCTGGATCAGTGCAGGCAGAGATATTGTCAGCACAGCCAAAGTATTTGTCAAGGCAGTAGGCAGGACCATCAAGCTTAGGGCCTCGGTCAGGAAAGAATGGGGACAGGGTAGAGTATTCTTCGACCCAAATCGCTTTGAAGCCTCTGGTCTCCAGACCCTGTTCTAGGAATAACAAAACAGTTTTTCTCAACTCAGAACACTCTTCTGGATCCCCTCACATATGTGAGACCCCTGTGTAGCAGGGTGAAAGATCAGTCCAAGGGGCAGGCAAAAACATGACAGGCCGAGGTCAGTGCAGGTAAAAGGCATAAATAGATTGTAGGCAGAGGCATAATCGACAGTCCAGGGTCAGTTCACGTGAAAGGCAGAAACATGGCAGATAAACAATGCAGGCGGCAGGCAGAGGCAATAATAAATATATAATAAACAGGCCAGGGTCAGTTCACATGGAAGGCAATGATATGGTTGGTTGAGGCACCAGGGATATATTCAGGACAGAAATTGAAAACAGGGAAATTGCAGTCTATTAGAAATATGGGCTAAAAGTTTACAAGAGTGTGATAGCGTCTGAAGCATTCTCCGATGCAAAGTGCAGGTTGGGAGGGACATTGGGGACAATGTCTTTCCTAACTCCTCTTTTGCTGCACACCAGACATTTCTTTGGTGTCTTCTTCCAGTTGCTGATGGTGGAATATTGTCAGGCGCTCATGCAGTCTGCTAACACATCGGAGCGAATGCTTTCTGGGGGGGATCCTTGTTGATAGATCAGGGCAGTGACAATGTCTTCAACACATTTTAGGCAGGTGTTGGGTGTTTCTGTTGATTTTTGATAGGTGGTGAAAGCATCATACATGACCAAATGAAAAAAATAAATTGCAACTTTTTTATACTAAAAGATTGACTTTCGTATTGATAGATAGGGCTGCAACATTTGATCATTTAACCACTTAAGGACCGCCTAACGCCGATTTACGTCGGCAAGGCGGCACGGGCAGGCAAAATCACGTACATGTACGTGATTTGCCTCTCGCGGGTGGGGGGTCCGATCGGACCCCCCCCCGGTGCCCGAAGCGGTCCCGTTCTGTTCCCCGGCGATCCGAGATGAGGGGGAGGCCATCCGTTCGTGGCCCCCCCCTCGCGATCACCGCCGGCCAATGGGAACACTCCTTTGCTGCTGTATGCTAAACAGCAGCAAAGGAAATGATGTCATCTCCCCTCGGCTCGGTATTCCGTTCCAGCGCCGAGGGGAGAAGACATCAATGTAAGTGCACAACACACTACACACACAGTAGAACATGCCAGGCATACAAAACACCCCGATCCCCCCCCCGATCGCCCCCCGATCCCCCCCCAATCACCCCCCCCCCCGTCACAAACTGACACCAGCAGGTTTTTTTTTTTTTTTTTTTCTGATTACTGCATAGTGTCAGTTTGTGACAGTTACAGTGTTGGGACAGTGAGTATTACCCCCCTTTAGTTCTAGGATACCCCCCTAACCCCCCCTAATAAAGTTTTAACCCCTTGATCACCCCCCATCGCCAGTGTCGCTAAGCGATCATTTTTCTGATCGCTGTATTAGTGTCACTGGTGACGCTAGTTAGTGAGGTAAATATTTAGGTTCGCCGTCAGCGTTTTATAGTGACAGGGACCCCCATATACTACCTAATAAATGTTTTAACCCCTTGATTGCCCCCTAGTTAACCCTTTCACCACTGATCACTGTATAACCATTACGGGTGACGCTGGTTAGTTTGTTTATTTTTTATAGTGTCAGGGCACCCGCCGTTTATTACCGAATAAAGGTTTAGCCCCCTGATCGCCCGGCGGTGATATGCGTCGCCCCAGGCAGCATCAGATTAGCGCCAGTACCGCTAACACCCACGCACGCAGCATGCGCCTCCCTTAGTGGTATAGTATCTGATCGGATCAATATCTGATCCGATCAGATCTATACTGGCGTCCCCAGCAGTTTAGGGTTCCCAAAAGCACAGTGTTAGCGGGATCAGCCCAGATACCCGCTAGCACCTGCGTTTTGCCCCTCCGCCCAGCCCACCCAAGTGCAGTATCGATCGATCACTGTCACTTACAAAACACTAAACGCATAACTGCAGCGTTCGCAGAGTCAGGCCTGATCCCTACGATCGCTAACAGTTTTTTTGGTAGCATTTTGGTGAACTGGCAAGCAAGCACCAGGCAGCGTCAGGTTAGCGCCAGTAGCGCTAACACCCACGCACGCACCGTACACCTCCCTTAGTGGTATAGTATCTGTACGGATCAATATCTGATCCGATCAGATCTATACTAGCGTCCCCAGCAGTTTAGGGTTCCCAAAAACGCAGTGTTAGCGGGATCAGCCCAGATACCTGCTAGCACCTGCGTTGTGCCCCTCCGCCCGGCCCAGCCCAGCCCACCCAAGTGCAGTATCGATCGATCACTGTCACTTACAAGGCACTAAACGCATAACTGCAGCGTTCGCAGAGTCAGGCCTGATCCCTGCGATCGCTAACAGTTTTTTTGGTAGCATTTTGGTGAACTGGCAAGCACCGGCCCCAGGCAGCGTCAGGTTAGCGCCAGTACCACTAACACCCACGCACGCAGCATACGCCTCCTTTAGTGGTATAGTATCTGAACGGATCAATATCTGATCCGATCAGATCTATACTAGCGTCCCCAGCAGTTTAGGGTTCCCAAAAACGCAGTGTTAGCGGGATCAGCCCAGATACCTGCTAGCACCTGCGTTTTGCCCCTCCGCCCGGCCCAGTCCAGCCCACCCAAGTGCAGTATCGATCGATCACTGACACTTACAAAACACTAAACGCATAACTGCAGCGTTCGCAGAGTCAGACCTGATCCCTGCGATCGCTAACAGTTTTTTTGGAAGCTTTTTATTGAACTGGCAAGCACCAGCGGCCTAGTACACCCCGGTCGTAGTCAAACCAGCGCTGCAGTAACACTTGGTGACGTGGCGAGTCCCATAAGTGCAGTTCAAGCTGGTGAGGTGGCAAGCACAAGTAGTGTCCCGCTGCCACCAAAAAGACAAACACAGGCCCGTCGTGCCCATAATGCCCTTCCTGCTGCATTCGCCAATCCTAATTGGGAACCCACCACTTCTGCAGCGCCCGTACTTCCCCCATTCACATCCCCAACCAAATGCAGTCGGCTGCATGAGAGGCATTTTCTTTATGTCCTCCCGAGTACCCCTACCCAACGAACCCCCCCAAAAAAGATGTCGTGTCTGCAGCAAACGCGGATATAGGCGTGACACCCTCTATTATTGTCCCTCCTGTCCTGACAATCCTGGTCTTTGCATTGGTGAATGTTTTGAACGCTACCATACACTAGTTGAGTATTAGCGTAGGGTACAGCATTGCACAGACTAGGACACACTTTCACAGGGTCTCCCAAGATGCCATCGCATTTTGAGAGACCCGAACCCCTGGAACCGGTTACCGTTATAAAAGTTAGTTACAAAAAAAGTGTAAAAAAAAATATATATATATATAAAATAAAAAAAAATAGTTGTCGTTTTATTGTTCTCTCTCTCTATTCTCTCTCTCTATTGTTCTGCTCTTTTCTTACTGTATTCTATTCTGCAGTGTTTTATTGTTATTATGTTTTATCATGTTTGTTTTTCAGGTATGTAATTATTTATACTTTACTGTTTACTGTGCTTTATTGTTAACCATTTTTTTGTCTTCAGGTACGCCATTCACAACTTTGAATGGTTATACCAGAATGATGCCTGCAGGTTTAGGTATCATCTTGGTATCATTCTTTTCAGCCAGCGGTCGGCTTTCATGTAAAAGCAATCCTAGCGGCTAATTAGCCTCTAGACTGCCTTTACAAGCCGTGGGAGGGAATGCCCCCCCCCCCATCGTCTTCCGTGTTTTTCTCTGGCTCTCCTGTCTCAACAGGGAACCTGAGAATGCAGCCGGTGATTCAGCCAGCTGACCATAGAGCTGATCAGAGACAAGAGTGGCTCCAAACATCTCTATGGCCTAAGAAACCGGAAGCTACGAGCATTTTATGACTTAGATTTCGCCGGATGTAAATAGCGCCATTGGGAAATTGGGGAAGCATTTTATCACACCGATCTTGGTGTGGTCAGATGCTTTGAAGGCAGAGGAGAGATCTAGGGTCTAATAGACCCCAATTTTTTCAAAAAAGAGTACCTGTCACTACCTATTGCTATCATAGGGGATATTTACATTCCCCGAGATAACAATAAAAATGATTTAAAAAAAAAAAAAATGAAAGGAACAGTTTAAAAATAAGATAAAAAAGCAAAAAAATAATAAATAAAAAAAAAAAAAAAAAAAAAGCACCCCTGTTGCCCCCTGCTCTTGCGCTAAGGCGAACGCAAGCGGCGGTCTGTCGTCAAATGTAAACAGCAATTGCACCATGCATGTGAGGTATCGCCGCGAAGGTCAGATCGAGGGCAGTAATTTTTGCAGTAGACCTCCTCTGCAAATCTAAAGTGGTAACCTGTAAAGGCTTTTAAAGGCTTTTAAAAATGTATTTATTTTGTTGCCACTGCACGTTTGTGCGCAATTGTAAAGCATGTCATGTTTGGTATCCATGTACTCGGTCTAAGATCATCTTTTTTATTTCATCAAACATTTGGGCAATATAGTGTGTTTTAGTGCATTAAAATTTAAAAAAGTGTGTTTTTTCCCCAAAAAATGCGTTTGAAAAATCGCTGCGCAAATACTGTGTGAAAAAAAAAAATGAAACACCCACCATTTTAATCTGTAGGGCATTTGCTTTAAAAAAATATATAATGTTTGGGGGTTCAAAGTAATTTTCTTGCAAAAAAAAAAACTTTTTCATGTAAAAAATAAGTGTCAGAAAGGGCTTTGTCTTCAAGTGGTTAGAAGAGTGGGTGATGTGTGACATAAGCTTCTAAATGTTGTGCATAAAATGCCAGGACAGTTCAAAACCCCCCCCAAATGACCCCATTTTGGAAAGTAGACACCCCAAGCTATTTGCTGAGAGGCATGTCGAGTCCATGGAATATTTTATATTGCGACACAAGTTGCGGGAAAGAGACAAATTTTTTTTTTTTTTTTTTTTTTTTGCACAAAGTTGTCACTAAATGATATATTGCTCAAACATGCCATGGGAATATGTGAAATTACACCCCAAAATACATTCTGCTGCTTCTCCTGAGTACGGGGATACCACATGTGTGAGACTTTTTGGGAGCCTAGCCGTGTACGGGACCCCGAAAACCAAGCACCGCCTTCAGGCTTTCTAAGGGCGTGAATTTTTGATTTCACTCTTCACTGCCTATCACAGTTTCGGAGGCCATGGAATGCCCAGGTGGCACAAAACCCCCCCAAATGACCCCATTTTGGAAAGTAGACACCCCAAGCTATTTGCTGAGAGGTATAGTGAGTATTTTGCAGACCTCACTTTTTGTCACAAAGTTTTGAAATTTGAAAAAAGAAAAAAAAAAAAAGTTTTTTCTTGTCTTTCTTCATTTTCAAAAACAAATGAGAGCTGCAAAATACTCACCATGCCTCTCAGCAAATAGCTTGGGGTGTCTACTTTCCAAAATGGGGTCATTTGGGGGGGTTTTGTGCCACCTGGGCATTCCATGGCCTCCGAAACGGTGTTAGGCAGTGAAGAGTAAAATCAAAAATTCACGCCCTTAAAAACGCTGAAGGCGGTGATTGGTTTTCGGGGTCCCGTACGCGGCTAGGCTCCCAAAAAGTCTCACACATGTGGTATCCCCGTACTCAGGAGAAGCAGCTAAATGTATTTTGGGGTGCAATTCCACATAGGCCCATGGCCTGTGTGAGCAATATATCATTTAGTGACAACTTTGTGCAAAAAAAAAAAAAAAAAAAAAAAAAAGTGTCACTTTCCCGCAACTTGTGTCAAAATATAAAATATTCCATGGACTCAATATGCCTCTCAGCAAATAGCTTGGGGTGTCTACTTTCCAAAATGGGGTCATTTGGGGGGGGGTTGTGCCACCTGGGCATTCCATGGCCTCCGAAACTGTGATAGGCAGTGAAGAGTGAAATCAAAAAGTTACACCCTTAGAAATCCTGAAGGCGGTGATTGGTTTTCGGGGTCCCATACGCGGCTAGGCTCCCAAAAAGTCCCACACATGTGGTATCCCCGTACTCAGGAGAAGTAGCTGAATATATTTTGGGGTGCAATTCCACATAGGCCCATGGCCTGTGTGAGCAATATATCATTTAGTGACAACTTTTTGTAAATATTTTTTTTTTTTTTTTTTTTGTCATTATTCAATCACTTGGGACAAAAAAAATAAATATTCAATGGGTTCAACATGCCTATCAGCAATTTCCTTGGGGTGTCTACTTTCCAAAATGGGGTCATTTGGGGGGGTTTTGTACTGCCCTGCCATTTTAGCACCTCAAGAAATGACATAGGCAGTCATAAACTAAAAGCTGTGTAAATTCCAGAACATGTACCCTAGTTTGTAGACGCTATAACTTTTGCGCAAACCAATAAATATACGCTTATTGACATTTTTTTTACCAAAGACATGTGGCCGAATACATTTTGGCCTAAATGTATGACTAAAATTGAGTTTATTGGATTTTTTTTATAACAAAAAGTAGAAAATATCATTTTTTTTCAAAATTTTCGGTCTTTTTCCGTTTATAGCGCAAAAAATAAAAACTGCAGAGGTGATCAAATACCATAAAAAGAAAGCTCTATTTGTGGGAAGAAAAGGACGCAAATTTCGTTTGGGTACAGCATTGCATGACCGCGCAATTAGCAGTTAAAGCGACGCAGTGCCAAATTGGAAAAAGACCTCTGGTCCTTAGGCAGCATAATGGTCCGGGGCTCAAGTGGTTAAATCCACCCCCCTTATGAATTTATTGTACTCATGGATACAGGAAGGCTTTCGAATGGGACCACATCTTCTGTGAAGTTCCACCGAGGTGTCATCATGGATGGTGGACATGATGTCTACATCTTTCCTATCCCTCCACTTCACAGCCAACACTTCCTTGTTCCTCAAGCTTTCTGATTCCCTCCTTTGTAGCCTTGTGGTGACTAGATGCTGTGGGAAGCCCTTTCTGTTTTTTCTTGCTGTACCGCAGGCCAAAGTATTCTACAGGTATAGGTGGTGGAAAAGGGGCAAACTAGTATAATAATTATCCATATAAATGTGATACCCCTTTTGCAGTGTGGGAATGCCAACTCCCAGACAATTTTCCTGCTTATTCCCATGTACAATGGACCCTCGGGGGGCTGGAGATGGGAGTCTTTGCCTTCGTACACAGGAAAGGCATGCACATATCCAGTGGAGCTATCACAGAGCTTGTTGATCTTCAATCCGTACCTACATAGTTACATAATTACATAGTTACATAGTAGGTGAGGTTGAAAAAAGACACAAGTCCATCAAGTCCAACCTATGTGTGTGATTATGTGTCAGTATTACATTACATATCCCTGTATGTTGCGGTCATTCAGGTGATTATCTAATAGTTTCTTGAAGCTATCAATGCTCCCCGCTGAGACCACCGCCTGTGGAAGGGAATTCCACATCCTTGCCGCTCTTACAGTAAAGAACCCTCTACGTAGTTTAAGGTTAAACCTCTTTTCTTCTAATTGTAATGAGTGGCCACGAGTCTTATTAAACTCTCTTCTGCGAAAAAGTTTTATCCCTATTGTGGGGTCACCAGTACAGTATTTGTAAATTGAAATCATATCCCCTCTAAAGCGTCTCTTCTCCAGAGAGAATAAGTTCAGCGCTCGCAACCTTTCCTCATAACTAAGATCCTCCAGACCCTTTATTAGCTTTGTTGCCCTTCTTTTTACTCGCTCCATTTCCAGTACATCCCTCCTGAGGACTGGTGCCCAGAACTGGACAGCATACTCCAGGTGTGGCCGGACCAGAGTCTTGTAGAGCGGGAGAATTATCGTTTTATCTCTGGAGTTGATCCCCCTTTTAATGCATGCCAATATTCTGTTCGCTTTATTAGCAGCAGCTTGGCATTGCATGCCATTGCTGAGCCTATCATCTACTAGGACCCCCGGGTCCTTTTCCATCCTAGATTCCCCCAGAGGTTCTCCCCCCAGTGTATAGATTGCATTCATATTTTTGCCACCCAAATGCATTATTTTACATGTTTCTACATTGAACCTCATTTGCCATGTAGTCGCCCACCCCATTAATTTGTTCAGGTCTTTTTGCAAGGTTTCCACATCCTGCGGAGAAGTTATTGCCCTGCTTAGCTTAGTATCGTCTGCAAATACAGAGATTGAACTGTTTATCCCATCCTCCAGGTCGTTTATAAACAAATTAAACAGGATTGGTCCCAGCACAGAACCCTGGGGAACCCCACTACCCACCCCTGGTCATTCTGAGTACTCCCCATTTATCACCACCCTCTGAACACGCCCTTGTAGCCAGTTTTCAATCCATGTACTCACCCTATGGTCCATGCCAACGGACCTTATTTTGTACAGTAAACGTTTATGGGGAACTGTGTCAAATGCTTTTGCAAAATCCAGATACACCATGTCTACGGGCCTTCCTTTATCTAGATGGCAACTCACCTCCTCATAGAAGGTTAATAGATTGGTTTGGCAAGAACAATTCTTCATGAATCCATGCTGATTACTGCTAATGATATCGTTCTTATTACTAAAATCTTGTATATAGTCCCTTATCATCCCCTCCAAGAGTTTACATACTATTGATGTTAGGCTAACTGGTCTGTAATTCCCAGGGATGTTTTTTGGGCCCTTTTTAAATATTGGTGCTACATTGGCTTTTCTCCAATCAGCTGGTACCATTCCAGTCAATAGACTGTCTGTAAAAATTAGGAACAACGGTCTGGCAATCACCTGACTGAGTTCCCTAAGTACCCTCGGATGCAAGCCATCTGGTCCCGGTGATTTATTAATGTTAAGTTTCTCAAGTCTAATTTTAATTCCGTCCTCTGTTAACCATGGAGGTGCTTCCTGTGTTGTGTCATGAGGATAAACACTGCAGTTTTGGTTACTGAAGCCCCCCGATTCACTCGTGAAGACTGAGGAGAAGAATAAATTCAATACCTTTGCCATCTCCCCATCCTTTGTAACCAGATGTCCTTCCTCATTCTTTATGGGGCCAATATGGTCTGTCCTCCCTTTTTTACTGTTTACATACTTAAAGAATTTCTTGGGATTTTTTTTGCTCTCCTCCGCTATGCGTCCCCCATTATGATAACACTTCCCATCCTTGCTGCTAATCCAATTTGTGATAGGAGATCCGTCTCCACTTCCTCCCTCAGGTTAGGGGGCCTATAGCATACTCCCAGTATTATTTTCCCCTTAGCTTCAACCCTTTGGAGCTCTACCCATAAGGATTCCACCTCCTCTCTAGCTCCCTCAGTGATGTCATCTCTCACATTCGCTTGTACATTATTCTTGATATATAGGCATACCCCTCCCCCTTTTTTACCCTCTCTATCCTTGCGGTATAGGGTATACCCTTGAATGTTTGCCAGCCAATCATGAGAGCTGTTGAACCAGGTCTCTGAAATTCCCACAAAATCCAAATCCTCCTTGTAAAACAGTATCTCTAGTTCACCCATCTTGTCCGCCATGCTCCTGGCATTGGTGAACATGCCACATAGTTTGGACCGGTCGCACATTGTCCTCGTATTGAGTGTTTCAAGATTGCAACTAGGACTTGCTACTATACTCACCTTGTGTTTTTGTGCTTTGGTTAACCTACCACTAATGCCCCCAATACTACCCTCTGGAATATCTTCCGCGCTGGCTATCACTGTCTCTGGACCCTCCCCCCCATCGCCTAGTTTAAAAACCCCTCTAACTTTTTGGCCATCTTCATTCCCAGCAGATCTGCACCCTCCTCATTTAGGTGCAGTCCGTCCCTTCTATAGTACCGGTTACCGACTGAGAAGTTGGCCCAGTCCTCCAGGAACCCAAACCCCTCCTTACTACACCAGCTCTTCAGCCACTTGTTTACTTCCCTAATCTCCCTCTGCCTTTCTGGTGTGGCTCGATGTACCGGTAGTATTCCTGAGAACACTACCTTGGAGGTCCTTTTCCTCAATTTAGCTCCTAAGTCCCTAAAATCGTTCTTTAGGACACTCCATCTGCCTCTGACTTTGTCATTGGTGCCAACGTGCACCATGACAGCCGGGTCTTCCCCAGCCCCTCCCAGTAATCTGTCCACAAGATCCGTGATGTGCCGAACCCGAGCGCCCGGTAGACAACATACTGTTCGGCGCTTCAGGTCTTGGTTACAGACTGCCCTCTCTGTCCTTCTAAGAATTGAGTCCCCTACCACCAGAATCTGTCTTTCCTTTCCCTTTGCTGCCCCCCCACTCTCACTGGAGGAGTTCTTCCCCTGGCAGCTAGGAGAGTCCCTCATCTCCAGCAGTGCTGGTCCCTGACTGGTTTCACCAATGTCACTCAATGGAGCGTACTTATTGGGATGCTCCAGTCCTGGATCGGCCTCTCTGGCACTTCTCCCTCTACCCCTCCTGACTGTCACCCATCTACTCTTTGCTAGTGCCTGCACCTCTTTGTCTCCACCCGCCTCTGTGCTGGCCCCTGCCGGCACCTGCCGTGTACGTTCCTGGCTCACCTTTAGTATGGAGGGACTTCTCAGTGCTGACAGTTGCTTCCCCGGATTCAGAACCTGGGCTTCCAGGGAAACAATGTGCTTACATTTTGCACAGTAGTATTCGCCCTCGATCGGATGATCAAGGAACGCATACATACCGCAAGATGTACAAAGAGTCGCCTCTCCACACCCGCTGGGCATCGTACCTATTAAATTTAGTGAGGATTTACTGGGGATTTACTGCTTGATTCCCAGCTGGCCTGTGAAATGGACCAGGGATTCATCCACAGAGATGTTCTGGTCATGAATATAAAGTTCGGCAAACCTCTTGAAGAAAAAATCAATTAGGGGGCAAATGTTCTATTATTTATCAAAGTCGGGATGATTTCGGGGGGGGGCACTGCAAGTTATCACTGAAATGCAGGAAGCACATTATAATGTCATAGAGGGACCTGGAAATGACAGATGAAAAAATTGGCATGTGGTGGCTGGGGCTGGTAGACCAATATGCATGCACTTCATTTTTCTTGTAAGCCCTATGTTGAGCGTAAGCCCTAAAAACAATTTAAGCTCCTCCACTGTTAGGGGTTTCCATTCAAAAGGGCCGGCAAAGCTTGAGCTGGGGTTGTTTTCTATGAATTGACAGGCAAAAAGATTGGTTTGGTCCACGATGCCTTGAACTAATTCATCAGGGAGAAATAAATTTAAAACATAGATTTCAGAGAACCCTACAGTGTTGACCTGCACACCTGGCTGTGTTGTGAAAGGGGGGATTGTGGCTGACCCTGTGCTAGAAGGCAGCCGCAATGGGTTTGCCAAGTTATCCGGAAGCTGGGTTTGGGCCCTAATTCTTTGGCGTGAAATTCCAGTGCTTGTACTGGGCCTTTCCTCCTGGGTTCTAGCAGTGCTTGTACTGGGCCTCTCCTCCGGGGGTCTAGCGCTGTTAGAATTTGCTGATTGGCCATTGGGGTGTCTGGCACTGCTGGTAGCTTCCTGGTCTTCAGACCGTCTTCTTCCTCCTCTGATTCAGATGGCAATGTACTGGTTTTGACGGGCTCATATTCCGAACCAGAATCGGAATGAGAACTGTAACTGCGCGGTGAAAGCTCCCTGCTGCACTCATCGGTCAGACTCAGTATTTGATATGCCTCTTCTGGAGTGTATACTTTTCTGCACATAGTGGCTGTATGACGGGTGACACTGATGGGCTGAACGTCAGAGACTAATGGGCTGCACGTCAGGGACTGATGGGCTGCACATAGGTAGTAATTGGCTGCCCACAGTAGCGAGAAGAAGAAGGATGGGAGAGCCCTCCTGAGAACGTCATATGACTATACGTCGGTATTGAAGTGGATAAAATCCCAAACCCTCCCAGGGAGAAAATTTGTGGTCTATCAGGCAAGGTCCTGCATTAAGAGAGTCTTCTTTGAAGTCTCTCTCCCAATTACCAGGGTTCTGTTCAGCCAACAGCAGCAGCTCTAGCTTTTCCTCACATACCTGCTTGTTGCCATAAAGCTCCCTCCTCTTTCCTCCACAGCCTGTAATTCCACATTCTCCTTGATTTGTTGCATGAGCCAATTACCATCCTTCAAGCTCGATACAGACCCAGCCAAGATGGCTGCTCCCTGTACTGAAGACTCTCCACTGAGCATTAGAAACTGGTCCCCTAAAGATGGCTGTTGCACTTCTGCATTCATGAATATTCAATTTAACCCTGTCCACACTGCAGTAGGATGATGCAGGATACAGCAGCATCAAAGGAAGAGGTTCCACAGCAGTTATCAGTTACAGTCCGGGTTTTATGCACTCACCAGCCACTTTATTAGTTACACCTTGCTAGAACCGGGTGGGACCCCCTTTTGCCTTCAGAACTGCCTTAATTCTTTGTGGCATAGATTTAACAAGGTGTTGGAAACATACCTCGGAGATTTTGATCCATATTGACATAAAAGCATCACGCAGTTGCTGCAGATTTGTTGGCTGCATATCCATGATGTGAATCTCCAATTTCACCACATCCCAAATGTGCTCTATTGGATTGAGATCTGGCCAATTTTGGTGAGCCTGTGCAAATTGCAGCCTCAGTTTCCTGATCTTAGCTAACATATTCTGCATACCTTGGTTGTAAGGAGTGGTTATTTGCGTTACTGTTGCCTTTCTATCATCTCAAACCAGTCTGCCCATTCTCTTCTGACCTCTGACATCAAGGCATTTTCGTCCACACTACTACTGCTCACTAGATATTTTCTCTTTTTTGGACCATTCTCTGTAAACCCTAGACCTTGTTCGTGAAAATCCCAGTAGATCAGCAGTTTTTTAAAAATCAGATCAGCCCATCTGGCATCAACAACCACAATACGTTCAAAGTCACTTAAATCCCCTTTCTTCCCCATTCTGATGCTTAGTTTGAACTTCAGCAAGTTGCCTTCAGCACATCTAGATGCCTAAATGCATCGAGTTGCTGCCATGTGATTGGCTAATGAGCAACTTATGTTACCAAGCAATTGAACAAGTGCACCTAATAAATGGCAGGTGAGTGTATATATGCAGTATATACTGTATGTAAAACAGGCATGGTATCTCATTTTAGGAGCTAAGCACAGACATACAGTGGGTATAGAAAAGAGTCAACCCCCCCCCCCCCCAAAAAAGAATCACATTTTGTTGATTGCAGCCTAAAGTGAAGACAGACACAGTTTTCGTTTTATCCAGCTGTAAAACATCCAAATAAAAGATGTAACACCAACATGTCATAAAAAAAAAATCAAAAACAGAATCATTGAGTTGGAAAAAGGATCACCCATCTCCTAAAATATGACTTGTAAACTCAATCAAGTGTCACTAAGCATCTTCTTAATGGCACACAAAGCCATTTGGCTTGCAACTGTGATCAGCTGTGGTCATTTTGATTTGCTGAGGATGAAAAGAGATTTCCTGGAGCATTTCAGTCCATTGTAGCGCAACTGAAGCAAACAATCTGAATCAACTATTGGTGGCAAGGCACTGTCAAAAAATCTCCAGAATAATGTTGTGGACAAACACATGTCAGGAGATGGATATAAAAAAAAATCAAAGGCTTATCAATGCCCAGAAACACAGTGAAGTTTATTATGAAGAAGTGGAAGGTTTTTGGTACAACACAGACCCTGAATCAGGACATCTCTCCAAACTAGATGAAAGAGCCAAGAGGAAACTGGTCAGAGAGGCTACCAAGAGGTCTACAGAAACTCTGAAGCAGTTGCAGGAATTTTTTTACAGAGAGTGGTCATTGTGTGCATGTGAAAACAATATCACAAATTCTCCACAAATGTGGCTTGTATGGGAGGGTTGCAAGAAAAAAGCCACTCCTCAAGAAAGGCCACAATCAGTCATGACTGAGCTTTGCCAAAACCTTGAAGATTCTGAAGCCACATGGAAAAAGGTGTTCTGGTCAGATGAGACTAAAATCAAATTATTTGGCCTCAACACCAAACAATATGTCTGGCGGAAATCCAATACAGATCACCATCCAAATAACATCATTCCTACAGTAAAGCATGGAGGTGGTAATTGTTCTGTCTCAAGGAGCAGATAGCTAAACCTTCTCATCCCAATAACTGTAGATACCATATTTCTTTGATCTCAGTTTTATTAGAACAAACCAGGTGAAAGTACACAATAAGAGAAATAGACTTCAATAAGTATAATATTGCATACAATACAGCATACATTGCATAAACAATGATATACAGTACAAGATGGGATAGCAAAAACTTACTTTTTAAGTTCTCTAAGGGGTGATGGTGATAGATAGAGAAATACATGTGTTGTTTCCTGAATGTCTTCTCACAAAATGGTGGCTGTTTCACTTCCTGCTAAGATTCTACCCAGAATTCCCTGCTTTCTGACAACTTCCTTAGTTACACATACAAATAAACAAAGAAACAGAACTACAGCAATATCAAAAAGGAACGCTAGATGGAGCCTGCACACCACATATGATTGTCTTAAGTAAATGACACATTTTGCATGTAAATTTAACAACACACGTACAAATAACCAGTATAAAACATCAGCAAGGCATCTGGTGGACAGAACAGTAATATCCTGTTATGGGGGTGTTTCTCTGCAGCAGGGGCTGGAACACTTGTCAGGATAGAAGGACAAATGGATGGGGCAAAATACCATTACATTCTTGAGGAAAATCTGCTGCTCTCTGCCAGAAAATTGTTAATGGGAAGAAGGTTTACCTTCCAACATGACAATGACCCAAAGCACACAGCGAAAATGACCACACAGTGGTTGAAGGAGAAAAAGGTGAACGTCCTTGCATGGCCTAGTCAGTGCCCAGACTTAAATCACATTGAATGAGGGTACGTGGTCTGAGTATGGAGGAGTGAGGATGTGTCTCCCTGCAGCTCTGTCCATCCTGCCATTATCAGTGCAGCTATAGGGGTAGTTTTCCCGCACAGAAGCCACTATCCATATCCCAGCGCTGACGGGCATCCTTACAGCCCCAACAATCCAGCCGTAGGTGCCAAAGCTCCCTGGAATCCTTCTTCTCCGAGAGTCAGCGGCAGCAGATCCAAGATGGCGCCGGAGCGGGTGGACTCTCCACACCACGAGGCTCCGCGGATTCAGCCTGCAGCATCTCCTACCCCATCTCCCCAGTTGGTAAGCAACCTCATCCCCCCTGCTTCTCCCCACTTCAATACAACCAACAAACAGGGCTCTTATCCTGCTGATCTTTTTGGAGACAGGGATATTAGGCAACATTTCTGGTCTCTCCACCTGGAGCGATTCACCAGCAGAGTGGCGCATTGCTTGCTTTTAAGCAACTTAAGTAGGACACTACACAGTTGGGGAATAGGCTAGAAACACTGGAGCATAAGTTCAGTGGCACTCTGCCTGCTATTTCTGCACTGCAATATCAATGCTCTGCCCAAGATGGGAAAATTGAGGCCCTGCTCTGTCAGCTCAATGACTTCGAGAACCGCAGCAGGTGGGCGAACATCCGCATTCGCAGTCTGCCTGAAGCTACAACTCCTAAAGATATCATTCCTACCCTGCGGGACGTTTTCCGTGAAAGTCTGAAACTCCCTGCCACTGCTCCCATTGAAATAGACAGAGCCCATAGGGCGCTTCGACCCCCATCCGAGGATTCAGAGAACCCTAGAGACATTATTTGTAAGCTCCACAAGTACACGCTTAAAGATCGCATTATGCAGAAAATGTGTAAACAGCCATTCTTTGACTTTGACGGGGGTCATCTGTTTTTTTATCAAGACCTTTCCAGATGCACTCTAATGCAACGCAGGGCCCTGCATCCCCTGCTGTCTGCGATACAAGCTGCTGGTCTTATTTACAGGTGGGGCTTCCCATTCAGCCTCCAGGTCACCAAAAATGACCATCAGATCACCTTTCACACCAAGGACAACCTGCCACGCTTTCTGCAAGCTCTAGGGCTGGAACCTGTGGATTTCCCGGAATGGCAAAGCTCTCAGGAACCCTTGGCCCTACCATTTCCTCAACCGTGGCTCCCGGCAAGAGGCAAGAGAAGATCCCATGGCCAAAAGTGACCATTATCTGGCTCCTCTGTCGGCACTTCGGCGACTTGAGAGAACAAGATTCCTGGAGGTATTCTTGGCTGGTTTCCTGTTCTTTGCCGTTTTTCTCCACCCCCCCCCTTTTTTTTGTTTGCAGGACTATGTTTTTTTTTTGCTCACTGACTGACCTAGAAGCCACATACCTGCTGCGGGTGAACTGAGGGGTTGTGGGGGACAGCGATTGCCATTCTGTCTGTCACCTTATACTTAGGGAACTCCCCCCCACATCCCCCTGATGTGCAGTAGCATCAGTGTTTCCACATATGTCCGCCAATTTAAATTTGCAGGGATCCCCTACTCGTCAGCTTCAATAGTTGATTTGGGCGGAGCTCAGGCTCCCATTTCTCCTTTGTGTTTACCCACGTTCCCAACCTAGGTCTTACCTATTTAGGTGAAAGCCCCTAGAGGGGCACCAGACCAGTGTTCAGGGGTCTTCCATTGTGGAATTCTGCCCTGCGCCTGCCCTGTAGCTGTTTCTTGCGCCAGACCTGTTAGGTCTCGTCTGGCTTGTTATTAGCTTGCACAATTTTCTCTCATTTGGTTTTGCTTTTTGTGATTTTATTCAATTTTTTATCATTTCTTTATTACTGTTTTTGTAGGACACTTCTAGCACCGCATCAGCTGGAGTTGCACAGCTGCCTGATCGATGTAGCTACCCGGTATGGCTTCACTTAAGGTACTAACCTATAATGTACGTCATGTACATGTTCCACACAAATGCAACAAACGTTGCGTTGGGAATAGAAGAGGCTAGATGCACAAGTGCTTTTCTTGCAAGAAATGCACTTCATGCAGAAGTCCCTTCCTAAGCTGCCTACTCACCTTTATAGCCATTGGTTGCTTAGCAACTCCCCAGCTCATAGATCCCAAGGTACTGCAATTGCTGTCCATAAATCCTGCCCATTCCACCCCCTGGATTGCTGCATCGACTCACAAGGTCATTATGCCTTTGTGAAAGGGGTAATTGCCAACCAAACGTTCAAGTTTGCGTCTCTCTATGCACCAAATACTCAGCAGCTCACTTTTCTAGACGCAGCCCCCGACCAGACTGGCAGACTTTCAGGAAGGGCTCCTGATTTTAGAGGGTGATTTCAATATTAGCCCAGATCCCCTTATTGACACTTCTCAGGGTTGGCCACTACACTCAAATGTGTTCCTTAAACATTTCCGTAGGGCATTGCAGACTTAGGCTTGGGGCCCCATATGCTACAGTGGATTATGGCACTATATGCAACTCCTAGTGCACAGGTCAAAATCAACAGCCTTTTTTCTTCTGGGTTTCCCATCCAAAATGGCACGAGACAGGAGTGTCCCCTTTCTCCTCTTCTCTTCTCCCTAATTTTAGAGCCACTCCTCCAGAATGTCCAGGCCAATCCAGACATTAAGGGGATAACAGTGTAAAGGCTGTCTTTTCCAAGTCTCTACGCACCACGCTCAGCAACACAGGATAGCCGAATTTAGTGTCTCAAAACGGTCAGTCAATTGAATCCCCAAGTATTTAATGGAAGATTTAGCATAAGGCTATCAGTTTACGCTGATGATGTCTTTTTTCATCTCACAGATCCCCTTGTTTTGCTGCCAAACTTGATACGGGAGATTCAGACTTTTGGGAGGTTATCTAATTTTAAGATTAACTAATCCAAGTCCGAAGTCTTACCAAGTACTTTACCGGAGTCCTTAGCTTCTCTTTATGGGAAGCCTTCCCCTTTATGTGGGCTAAATCTTCCATTAAATACTTGGGGATTCAATTGACTTTGATACACTATATTCGGCTAACTATCCTGTGTTGCTGAGCGTGGTGCGTAGAGACTTGCAGATTTGGAAAAGACAGCCTTTACATGGCTAGGTCGTGTCAATATTCTCAAAATGAACATTCTCCCTAGGGTGCTCTTCCACATGCAGATGTTACCCGTCCCTATACCTAAAAACTTTTTTTTTTACGTCAAAAATTTTTCATTTTGAAGTATAACATACATACACATGTTTAACATCTGAACAACAGAAGAGGTGCTTTGCAAAATGAACCATGCCTCCAGACCTAGGCAGGACTCCATGAACTATAAACGAGAGCCTTATATCAATTTAATCAGAACATTGCATATCCGTAACTCAGTTGCCGGGGCCCATTATTTATACAATACACCTGCTGTGGATTCATTTGTGCCTTCGGAGATTACACATTTAGAACCTTGTTGTGGTGAGATCAGGGCGGACCAGAGGAGTCCCCGTTCAAGCCCAGCACCCCCAAGGGGATCAAGCTGTGCCGGGCAGGAGTCTCAACCCCAGAACCGTTTCCCCCGTCTCACCACCTGGTAATGGTTGATAAACTATATTTCGGTAATGCCTATATGCAACTAAAACTCTTATCAGAGAACATCTCTGTAATCTTCTGTCGTCTTCCTCATTAGGAGATCATTGTAAGAGGAGAACCTAAAAACTTTTTTATCCAACTTCAAAGCATGCTTGTGTCAGGGCTGGGCTCAGCCCTTCCTTCTCTGAGCTGGCCGCTCAGCTGTCGGCTAATTGCCAGCTCCTTTCTCTCCACAGTGACTCAGCTGTTGATGATCTGCTCGTCAGTCCTGGCTACTTAAAGCCGTACAGCTCACTTCATCTCTGCCTTCGCCTTTGGTCACATCTCAGAGACTTTCTCCTGCGTTCTTGTTGAAGACTTGCTCAGGTGACGTCCCTTATGGCTCCTGATCCTGCTTGCTGTACTACTACGTTGATCTCTGGCTCTCTGACATTGGCATTGGCTGACTACCCGATTGGCTGACTACCCGATCTATGTATTGACTATGCTTACTCTGTTTACCTTTTTATTATTATTAAACAAGTGTGATTAACTGTACTTCTGTCTCGGTCTGATTCATGGTTTCTGACAGTTTGTTGGTTTCATATGGAATGGAAAGAAGCCACGTATAGCGATGGCAATACTTCAACACTCTAAGGAGGTGAGAGGCCTGGAACTCCCTGATATGCAAGGTTATTACCAGGCTATAGCTCTTCAACGCATCCTAAATTGGTGCTTCCATACTCACACTAAACTGTGGGTCTCCCTGGAGAAATGCTTGGCGGGCCGTAACCTATCATATGTCCCTTGGCTGCCTTGGGAACACAGAGGTTATGGAAGCGGAGGAGTGGGTGGCGACGTGTATGGGCAGACATGAGCAATTTTTAAGTAGGTGGGCAGCGTGGTGGGACCACACTTTTGATTCAGGGCAGGCGGAGCAAGTTTCATCTAGCTTAGATGTTGCGTTGTTGGAGTTAGCAGAACCCTTGTTGAAAGTACCTATGTGAATTATGCAGCCATTACCAAAGTTTAAAGTATTTTTCCTTTCCTATCATTGAATGCTGTGCAGGCTGTGCTTCTTGTTTTATTTAAATTTTTCCTTAAATTTTTCTTTAAGTCTACAAACTGGTGTGGATGACTGCTTTATTATATATCTTCTAAGTGTCCTCTTAGTCATATTCCCCGTTATCTGGTTTCTGTTTTACAGTTTCAACTCACATTTCAGCGGATCCGAGGGCCTTGTGTTTTGGTCTTCTGTTCAATCTCAGGATCACATCAGTTATCGCTGATGTTGGGGCATCCCTCGCAGGGGGGGCAGCCCATCAGTTTTTCTGTGTGCCTTTCCCCCGCAGGGGGCCACCCCTTACTCTCAGGGTGCCATGCTTGTGCGTACTATGGCGCCCTGGTTGATCGCTGGGACCCCGAAGCTTCAGGAATCCGGGTCCCTGCTTTAGGTGGAAGTCTATATTTGACATCTTTTGTGATAACTGATGTTTTCCTTTATTATTTATTTATTTTTTTTTATGTTACCTTTTTTTCTTGCTGTCGATTGATATGACACAGCAATTGTTTTACTTTATTTTACTTTCTGCAAGAGAAATGTTTTTCTACATAAATAAAGATTCTATAAAAAAAAAAAAAAACCCATTGAAAATCTGTGGAATGACTTGAAGACTGCAGTCCACAAACGGTAACCATCAAATTTAACTGAACTCGAGCAGTTCTGCAAAGAAGAGTGGGCAAATATTGCAAAGTCTAGATGTGAAAAGTTAGTAGAAATATATCCTAACAGACTAAAGGCTGTAATTAAAGCAGAATGTGGTCCAACAAAATACTGACATAAGCTGTGTGATCCATTTTCCAACTCAGTGATTCTGTTTTTTTTATTTTTTTCTGACATGCTGGTGTTATATTGTTCACTTGAATGTTATAAGTTGCACTAAATACGGCTGGATAAAACAAAAACTGTGTCTATCTTGAGCTGACAGATGGAACCCCAGTGTAAGAGGGGCCTTATACAACCAAAACAGGGTTACCAACCGGACTCCTGTAATGTATAAAGTTACCCCTCAGTAATCCTCAATCACTTTATGTTGCACTCCAGTTGTTTTTTGTATTGTTCTGAATTTTTTTTTAGAGCACAGCACGACATTGATTCTCACTGATGTTAGGGAGGTGGATGGGCCAGGCAATGGAATTGACATACTAGGGAGCTGTCAATTACAGCCAAACCATCGACTTCCCACACACTCTGCTTTCCCTGCCCTCCTGCTATCTACTGTATGCACCAGGGCCCCCAGCAACTTGATTGCATACCACTGCTATCCCCTAGTGTATAATGGTTGACTGTGTAAGGGTTGTACACATACAATACACATCATAGAGCTCTGCCTCCTAGTTTCTAGGAGATGTTATGGAACAAGACCCCCCAATAGGTAATGTTTGCTTAATTTTTCGGGGCACATATATAGAGCCCAAAGGAGAATTTGCTTGTACCACTACAAGCCAGTCCAGCCGTGTTGATAGGCTCCTCCAAAGAAATTTAGCCTTAGTACCAGAGCTTGTTCTAGTACCAGAGCTTGATATAGGTAACACTATGTAGAATTTGTTTTCATGCATTACAAATGTCGATACAATTGTATTTGGATTATTAGGAGAATGTGAAGGACTTAGGCATACTGGTGCACATCCAGACACATAAGACCTCATGTGGATGTTCTCCAGGAGCCCAGAGCTCTAATATGGTCTGTCCTGCCTATAGAAACACTGTTATGTCTGTAAAATCACAACATGATTTTTTTTGTGGCACAGATGAATATGATAGACAGTTGGCTCCATTTATCTCTATCCGCTAAGTTAGTTATATTAGCAAAGTAAAGAAAGTGAATCAGACCTCCACATCTACATATGACAATTTCATAATGTGTACTGCTTTTACTGTAATTAGGCAACCAACATAAACCTTTGAACATGTCCATATACAGATTTGAATGTCAGTAACAATTCATTGATATTGATTAGCAGGCATTGTGAACCTGCAAACTCCTCATTTTAATCACAATGGCAGATTTATGGGATCAAACAATCCAATTCCATTAAACTGCTGTTCCAGGAATGACCTTTCTCCTTGTTATTGTGCTAGTGTATGCCTGAGTCCTGCCAGCCAGAGATATTTACCAATGTGCTTGTCTATCCACTAAACATATAAACACAGACTTTACTCAATGAGCCTGATTTACTAAAAGGAGATGCACAAGAGCAGTGAGAAATGGCCATTAAGACCATGGTCATGCTTGTGATGCAAGTTCTCATGAGTCTGCAGATGTTCATGCAATGCACCCAATATTGCATATTACTAAACAATCTGGTAAAGCATACAATCTTTTTAAATGTATATGTTGCAGTTCCCATTTCCAGTAAGCATTGACCATCCAGAGAATGCCGTTTTCTTGATTTATTTACATATGTGTTGTATTAAAGGCTAATACCATTTTTCACCATGTTACATCATACCTGTATTTAGAACGTAACATGTAACATGGTACCAAGTAGACCCTCTCACCCCCTAAACCTTCCCCCCTCGTGACAGCATGTGGGGATTTTTCAACCCCAAAGCCAGTGTCACTTTTGAAGTTTGTGGGACTGTGTGTGGCTCCTCCTGAACAGTTGCATCATTAATTTACAGAGATCTGTAAGTGAATGAAATTCAAGCCATGTCTACCACTGTGTCAGACAGACTCGATTGAACACAAGTGAAGTGATCAGCACACTCATAGGGGGTTATTTATGAAAGGCAAATCCACTTTGCACTACAAGTGCAAAGTGCACTTGAAATTGCACTGAAAGTGCACTTGGAAGTGCGGTCGCTGTAAATCTAAGGGGTAAATCTGAAATGAGGGGAAGCTCTGCTGATTTTATCATCCAATCATGTGCAGGCTAAAATGCTGTTTTCTATTTTCCTTGCATGTCCCCCTCAGGTCTACAGTGACTGCACTTCCAAGTGCACTTTCAGTGCAATTTCAAGTGCACTTTGCACTTGTAGTTTGCACTTGTAGTGCAAAGTGGATTTTCCTTTAGTAAATAACCCCTATAGTCCATTAGCACTTCCTCCAGCACTTTAATTGAAAGCCTGTAGCTCGGTACAGACAGTGAGCTTGAGAAAGAGCCTGGCATTGTGACCGTGATCCATTGTTTGTGGGTGCAATGCTTTGCAGGCTCCTATGCAAAAAAATAAAACATGCACAGGGCTAAAATTTTGGTGCCGTGGTGTCATCTAACTACAGGATGTTAGACCAAGATCAGGACGAGATCAACCTGTATTTTTTTGCACTTATCAAACAACTATAACATAAAACTTTCACTTGTACTGTATATTTATTAGGCCAAAGTGGAGCAAATAAGAGAATTTCATTGCCAGAGTTGCTTACACTTCAAACTAAGTTAGTCCATTAACATTTGTTATACATGCAAGAACAATACATCATAAAGTGTGCACTGATCTCACTAAATTTGTGTAAATGCTAAATACTGTATACATTTACAAAACTGACAAAAACTAATGCAGGCTCTTTTTTTGGCTAATACAAGCATGTATCTATCAAAGGGTCTTTGAGTGTATGGGGTTTAGAGAAGCCTATAATAAAAAAAAACCTGTGGTGCTAGTACTACTGGGGTTCTGTTTATTAAAGTATTAAAAGGTATAAAAAGATTATAAAGGACATTAAAAAAAAAAAAAATCAAACTATTTACTTACCTGCTATGCGAAACTTATATAAATATTTTCTTCTGCACCTACTGCCAGCCATCATACCTTCCACACGTCTGTTCAGCACATATTGCTCAACATCTTACCCTTCACACTCCTCTCCTGCACATAGAGCCTGTTGTCATAGACTCTGCATACCTTTCCTACACATACCACCTGCTCTCATATTCTACACACTCCACTCCTGCACATGCTGCCTGCTGTCATACCCTACACACTCCTCTCCTGCACAAAAATGCCCACTGTCATTCACTCTGCATACTTCTCCTGCACATACCACCTGCTCCCATACCCTACACACTCCACTCCTGCACATACTGCCCTCTGCCATACCGTAATACTCCTCTTCGGCACAAAAATGCCCACTGTCATACACTCTGCATAGCTCTCCTGCACATACCACCTGCTCTCATACTTTACACACTCCTGTCCTGCTGCCCAGCCCTGCTTGTTCCTCTCCTGCACATTCTGCACTCCTCTCCTGCACATCCTGCTTGCTCTCATACTGTCTGCACTCCTCTTCTGCATATACTGCCCACTTTCATACCCTCAGCACTCTTCTGCACTTACTGTCAGGGCTGCCTTAATGCAGAGGCACCCCGAGCACTGCCCAGGAGCCCCAGGTGCATGGGGACCCAAAGATAATCTTGCATTACATCATTCTTTCCAACTGTCCCGGATCTGCTTGGACAGTCACGCTTTTTACTAAACTGTCCTGGGATGGCTGTGTCCCGGGAAGCATCCAAGAACCTGTATTGTGCCCTCCTGATCCCAGTATTGTGCCCTTCTGACCCACTGTACTATGCCCTTCTGCCTCTCCCTGTACTGTGCCCTTTGTGTTGATTAGTCTTTGATTTGTGGCATGTTTACTTATTGTTTTCAATTGATTTTATTGAAAGTACCAATAATTGTATGCTTCATTCTATCAACTATTTATACAGTACTTTAAAGTGGGGTTCCCATTAAAAAAAAAGTCAGCAGCTACAAATACTGCAGCTGCTGACTTTTAATTGGACACTTACCTGTCCCAGGGTCCAGCGATGCGGGGGATCGAAGCCTCGCTCATCTCCCCCTTCGTTCGGCGGCGCCGGCATTGCAACTGTGGGTGCCGGGCTGTGGCTTCACAGCCCGGCACCCACTGCGCATGCGCGAGCACCTCCGCGCCCCGTGATTGGCCGCTCAGTCATCTGGGACCTGTAATGGGGCCCAGTAGATTGACAAGAGGGAGGGAGCAGAGCTGAGCCCTTCCTGTGCAGAGGGGAAGTGATGTCACCAGCCCAGGCACTGAAAGAGGCAGACTTCGAGGGACCCCCTAGCAACAGGCATTTAGAGGCGAGTAAAAGAAAAAATTTCCAAATGTTTTTTTTTTTTTTTTTTTTTTTTTAGGCACATTCATGTATTTTTTTTTTTTTTTTTTGTCTGAACACCACTTTAATTCTTGAGAATAGGTGCGTAAATTGGGGCAGGCTGGTAGGGGCCCCAGTGCATTACCTTGCCCAGGGGCCCATATTGCTATTAAGACGGCCTTGCTTACTGTCACACCCTCCATATTCCTCTACTGCACATACTGCTTGCTCTCAAACATTTAACACTCCACCCTCATCTGTTCTAGAAATGTAACTCTTTCTAATTATTATTATTTTTTTTTAATATTTTTTTTAAAATATTAAATATAACCTGTTTTAAAAACTTGTTAGATCTGTAACAGCAGCAAAGCTTTTTTTCATGACATTATTGCATGTTATAGTTTTGTGGACACAAAAAGCCTTTGAGATCTTCTCCCTTTTACATTTACTGCAAATTGTTAATATCTAAGCACCAGATGAGAGCCATTCTCAATCTTCTACATGTACAGCTTGATTTTATGGAAGTTTGCTAGCATACTTCATCTTGACTGGAGTTCAGTCTTAGCTATTCACATTCACCCGCAACTGTTACAGTTTGCATTTAAACCAACACAAACATAAACAGCATTGGTATTTTCTACAGAAGTGAGTCAGGCAATAGGCAGAAGAAGAATAGTGTATGCCATGTTATCAGTATGTAACTATTAATAGAGTGCATAATGCATTAAGAACAAAATATTTTTTTTTACATAGCAGAAACAAGAAATGGAAAATATATTTAACATATCCCGAGGTTAAAGAAAAGCAACCATGATGATTCAAAGAACATTTCCAACAATTTATCAGTATTGACAATATAGCAAGAATTAGGAATTTTGAAGAGGTGATGAAGGTTATCAGCCAGAATGTAGATTAACTAAAACAGTGTGGACAGTTTTGAGTCCAAGATCTTCTAACTACAAGAGTGATAAAATGTTCATTCATTGGGAACATATGTAACATTTATGGAGCAGATCAAAGAGCCTTACAAGGTTTATATAGCAATGTGGGGCCAGCTTAAGGCCAGGGCATCTGCTACTCTCCATGGGGTTTCCATTAAACAGAAAGAATGTGGGCCACCATTGGCTAGATTCTGTAACTCTTTCACCGCTGATTAAGCCGAATACACATCTTTTTATGCTTTGCGCACAGGGCTCTTCTCTCCATGAAAAGTTTACTATACTTTGTTGAGGGACATACTGAATGTCAAATAAACATGCTGCTAAACACATCAAAATAAAATTTAAAATGACCGACTTACCTTTTGATTTGCAATCCAATTATTTTAACATAATTTATTTCAAACTGGAGTTTCTTCCTCTGAAGTAGCAGCAATCAAGTGTGAACAAAAGCAGCTTATTTAACCTGTTGTGATGGTTCTCAGCTTTGTTCCCAAAGCCCTCTGTTTTTAATGAATGGTCATGCTGCGAGTATCATTAACCTCAATCTAGTCCACGGCTGAATAACAGAGATTGTACCGAGGAATGTTCAGTGTGATTATCCCACCAAAAATTGTTTTTTTGCAAGTTATAAAATAGAAAAAAAAGAAGATCTTTCTGAATAGAATAACTAAACACTAAACCCTGGAAATATGGATTGATGATACAGATATGCTCTTGAACAGGGTGAAAGTGACACTAAAATCTTTTTTTTTTAATTATTATTCTATTTATGTATGTATTAGGCCAAAATGGTGCAGAACCCTTTTATTAGTCTTCACTGAAATCGGATGGCATGGGTGTTCACACCCATGCCATCCAATTCCTGTACAATTTGACAGTTTGCACTGTGATCTGTGAACCCATCTGGAGGTGTCATTAACTTTCTATTGACATCCACAGCATGCACTGCCTGCGAAAGACATGCGATGTGGGAACCTGCACAGGAATGGTCCCCATATCACATATGTGTGAACTCAGCCTTAAAGTGGTTCTGAAGCCTAAACATATTTTTACCTTATAGCATTGCTTGCATTAAGGTAAAAATTGTTTAGGTAGCAGTATGCCCCCTCAACCCCTCTTATACCGACCTGAGTCCCCACTCCAGCAAGCGTTGTGCCCATCTGTAGTGGCTCTCCCTGCTCAAACAGGCTTTGCTCAAACAGCGGGAGCCATTGGCTCCCGCCGCTGCCTGTCAAATCCTGTTATGAGGGAGTGGGGCCAAGGCACGGTGTCTGTGTCCATGGACAAAGGCAGTGTGGCTCAGGAGCGAGCCTACAGGTGTGCCCCCCCCTTAGTAAGTCACTTGCTATGGGGGCAGACCAAGAACAGGTGGAGCCAGAAGTGCCAGCGAGGGACCTGAGAAGTGAATTAGAGCTGCCCTATGCAATTCCATTGCTCAGAGCAGGTAAGTATAAGCCTGTTTGTTATATTAAAAAAAAGTGTTTAGAATCACTTTAACCACCTCAGCTCCAGAGGGTTTTACCCCCTTTATGACCAAGCCATTTTTTTGCTATTCAGTACTGTGCTACTTTAACTGGCAATTTTGTTGTCAAGCAATACTGCACACAAATACAATTTATGTCTTTTTTTTTACAAATAGAGCTTTCTTTTGGTGGTATTTGATCATCACTGGGTTTTTAATCTTTTGTTATATAAACGAAAAAAGACTGAAAATGTGGAAAAAATCCAATATTTTCTACTTTTTGTTATAAACATATCCAATAAAATCAAATTTCTTCATAAATTTAGGCCAAAATGTAAATCCCAATAAGTGTATATTAATTGATTTCCATTAAAGTTATAGCATCTACAGACTATGATACAGTATAGAGTATATATTTGAAAAATGATCAATCCTGATGTACTGACGGCCTTCTCGAATTTGCCACGAACGCCCCGTAATGTTCGGTATTCGCCGAATGGGCGAATACCTGATGTTCGAGTCGAATTTACACTTGACTCGAACATCGGGACCATCCCTAATGATTACTAGTGATCTTTGATTGGCTACAGCTAACCACATGGTACAGGGTGCTGTGACTGGCCTGGGTACCATGTGATAGCTGTGGGTCAACTCACTCTGCAGGAAACACAGCTGTTAATAACCAAATTAATACATAACAGCTTTGTTGATATTGAGATCCAGGGGACATAACGTTTGCGGGAGCAGTGTGCCCCATGGGCTGAGCAGCGTGCCCCTAACGATGAACAGGCTGGATTATGTACATGATCCAGCCTGCTCATGCCCGACTGCCAGTATACTGTGGGCGGTCAGCAAGTGGCTAAAAGAGAAGTATGGATTTACAAACAAAACAAACATTCATACACACCTAGATGGATGCAGATGCAATGCTACAGCTGTCCCCCGCAGGCTCTACACTGAGAACTGAGCGATCAAAGATCGCTGATTGCTCAGTTCTCGGTCTTTAGTGAGCAGAGAGTCAGTGACTGGTAGTGGGGCTTGAGGCTCCCTAGTGGGGAACCTGAGACGCTGCACTCACTAATGCCTAAATGCAAGGCAAAAGTGTGTGGTCATGTGAAATCAATATTAAGACACAATTCCAGACTTAGAAGCAGGCAGCAACTTACACAGTTAACTCCTTGTGATCTGTGGCTGACTTCATTACACTGATGACACTTGGACACTTTTCTTGTTAGAAGAGACACCACTTCTCAGGTGTGCAGCATTTAAGGATCGGTACTGCAGATTGGTCTCCACCGATCCAGCAGTACATGTCACCTCTCTCCCAATGACTAATCCCATGGTTGTTATGGGATACAGGACACGCTCTCTCTGTTTCTCCAACCACCCTATTTGCTCTTTAACACCAGAGGTACCTCATACATCCCTCTAACCAGGTTCCAGGCTGGGTCCCTAAGCACTCTGTGCTGCGGGTCCGGTCCTGAAGGATGGGGGAACCAGCTACTAGTGGAGGGGCCAAGCACTTAACCGCCTCCACTACCAGAGTAACTGTCACCTCTGCAATGTCATCCATCTGATTGGCTGCTTTGCATGTGACACAGACACAGTAATCCTTAGCAATGACACATTGGTTTATGTACTGAATCTTCCCCTCGATTGTTGTATCGCAAGCCCTGTTCTTTTAATACATTGTGCATGCACCTCTTTAATAGACTTCAGACCAGGCAAAGGAAAACAACAAACAAAGATCCTTTGCTGAAGTCGTTTGCAGATAACAGTACATTTCTCAAGAGACATTCTGAACACAGTTCCTATACAAATCTCGTCTAGTGCCCCATCAAGTGCACGTAGCTTAAGCAGAAGACCATAACACAATCCTTTTGATGGCAAAAGTCCATTCAGTGAATCATTCCACAAGAGGTAAATCTTTAGAGTCCCTAGTTGGCAGTAAGTCCATGACTGGCAGCTATAAATGCATGTAGGTCTCTAGGCTCTAGACTTCACCAGGAACTGGGCTCCAATCATCACCACCCCCCCTCCCCAAAGGGGGTGATCACTCTGACAGCGTAGCAGGCTACATTTTGGCGGTATTTCCCCAGGAACCTCTCTAGTGGCATAGAGTGGGCCCCTTTTATATGATTTGACCTGTAGGGGGGGAAATGGCGGGAAAAACAGTGTAACATCAAGACATTGTAACATTTTGCACCTGGCTGGGTCAATTAACACGAGGGCATGAGCACAGAAAGGAAAAACAGGAACAAACACCTGCATGCAACCAGCTCTCTGCTCTGCCCCACCAGCGTTCACTGGAGAATGGTCAATGTTGAGAGCACTCACTGCGCATGTACAATGAAACAGAGAGCCATGGCTGTTTATGATGGCATTTAGACAAGGTCATATCAGACAGATTGGGTGATACAGGAAACAGATATGTGAACAAGTACCAAAGAATGCTGAAAACCAACAAGGGTTCCTCGTTCTCAGGCACATTCAGAATGTATTCTGTTGAGCAGGTATTTGCTACCTAAATACATTATTAGCATGCTAGAGTGTGCCGGCTCTGCAGTACTCCATGTTTTCCAGTTGAATGCACAGGTGCATGCTCAGGAACATCTCTCCTGGATACCAGCGATAAGATTTAGCAATAAGGACTGACTCTGTCCCTAGGATGTAAGAACTATGGTTTCTCACATAGATTTAATTTCAGAATTCTAGTCAAAAAACGAAAATTTGGTTGATGTGTGCTAGCAAATTTACATATAGATGTTTGTTTGATTAATCAACCTCTGATTTACCACTTACCACTGTAATAGCGGCGCTTTTCGGCCACTAGCAGGGCACTTTTAACCCCCGCTAGCGGCTGAATAAAGGATTAATAGTGCCCGCAAAGCACAGCTGCTGAAGCATTTTGCAGGCACTTATTCCAATGGCAGGGGCGGTGGAGGAGCGGTGTATTCACCACTCCTGCACCGCCTGAAAGATGCTGCTTGCAGGACTTTTTCTAATGTCCTGCAAACTCACCGCTTCATTGTGAAAGCACTCGGGCTCTCACACTAGGACTGCAGGGGAGGCGTTTTTCAGACGCTTTACAGGCACTATTTTTAGCCCTATAGAGCCTGAAAAACACCTCAGTGTGAAAGTAGCCTTAAAAAAATGTTTTGGATTGCAGAAGCACTCTCTTTAGATCTTTTACACCTGACATCAGAAGAGACACAAGGAAAGACATTGGTGTCCACAGGGCCTCACTTGACTCAGTGCACTTACTGTGGCATGCATTATCCCAAAGGCTCCAGCACAGTGTCACTCCAGCATTCTGCGATACCAACTGGCCATTACCTTAAGAGGTGAAAAGAACACCACATATCTATCACCTAACTTCCTGGGCACCATTCACTGCTCCCATCAGCACACTAGGCTGTCTCTTTCTTTTCTTACCACCTGCTCTTGTTTTTAGGCCAATCATGATGCAATTGGAGTAAAGACAAATGCAGATGAGGACCTTTGAAACTCTTTTACCAAACTGTCCCTATCATTGCAGTAACAGATCACCTCTCTTTTCACTGAAATTGATACATAGAATTCATAATACTTTAGATACTGCAGCCAGGAGACAAAATGGAGAGCTAGATGTTTGGTTTCCTTCCTATTCTACTGTCAGATTTACCCCAGTTGTTCCTGGGGATCCTGGCTATCACTACCGTGATCCACTAGAAGTGGAAAACACCACATGCCTACATGGAAGATAATCCACACCTCGCTCCCTCCTCCCACAGCACAGATCACAGACAGAGGATAGGAGGAAGGGGTGACACCATGGGGATCTTGGTGTCGCTGGAAACAAACGGCAGCTTCAAATACCCCAAGTACAGAAATACAGACAGCATTCAAACCTGCAAGGAAGCGATTGGAAAGGTACTCGGATTCCTTTGCTGTTATTTACTTCGTTAACATGTACAGGGTAAACTTCCTCTTTAATCTTTAACATAAATTAACTCTATCTGTACTCTGCTGGCAGATCTCATTATCATTTGGATTTGTACACTACCTATGTGAAAGGTAAATAACTCAGGGTTTTCTTAGGTTCTGCATTGCATGTTAATGAACTTTTGAAAAAGATTGTCCTTACTTCAGTTCCTTGCTGCTGCCTGTGTCACCGGTAAGGATGAGCTCAGGCGTAATCGCAAGCCGCACGTGCAGAGCCCGCCAGGAAGTCGGCACTGCACAGCGCTAATCACAAGCAGTGAGACATTGTCCCGATGCACGGCTGTAAAGATTCGGAAATGTCTCACTGCTTGTGATTAGCGCTGTGCAGTGCCGACCTCCTGGCGGGCTCTGCACGTGTGGCTTGCGAACACGCCTGAGCTCATCCTTAGTCACCGGAATGGACACATCACCTCACATCTAGCTGCTGGATGTGTGGAACATATTCTTTTCCTCTCCCACCTTGCCTGATCTTCTTTGCAAACTAATTATTTTTGATTGCTCCACGTGGTCCTTCAAGTGGATCCCAGCCACACACAGAGGCACCGGTGACTCCTCCAGTCATGGCACAGTGTAATTTTTCTGTACATCTTTGATGTCCTACATGCGCTGTTCATCAAGATGAATGTAGTAGTACTTGTGACCTCTATATAAACACCCTTGAAGAAAGGAATGAACTCCTAAGAACGAGTTGGGTATACAGAAAAAAGAGTGTCACAGCATCATGTACATTTCGTCATACCAACTGTTTTCATCAGTCACCATTGTTTTTATTAGATTGGTGATGTATACACCTATTTTATGTTTGTATAAATAAAAGCTATATGTGCCTGGGGGTTACTTATTCACCCATTTTTCAATTATTGGGGATGTTGGCAACAATTTGTGGCTTATCATGGTGGTCTAACCTCTACTTCTGTTCCTTGTCCTCACATTGCCATATTTTCAAAGCAATATAAGCTGTCCAAAGAGTCCTATGAATACATCAAGGAAACAACTAGAAATGTAAGCATTAAAAAAAAAAAATGTTTATGTTGTGTGAATGGGAACACATGACAAACATATTAATCCAAAGAGAAACCTTGCAAACTACTATGTGTGTTCACCAATATCTGAAAAAACTATTCAAAAGTGTTACAGACCAGCTGCTAGCACTAATCACATACCCATAACCATGTGCAAATTGGTTACAATAGTGTTACAAGGTGCCGTGCTATGTCAATAGTCACAAAATAAATAATCAGTGCATAATCATGTGCACAGACCAATATAAAAAAAACAATTATAATATAACATATAAATGTATTCCATGCAATATTAAAGTGCTAAAAAGTTAATTCAAAAGTGTAGGGCAGATCTCCCCAAAGTGACTTGATGAATGAATGGATCACATCAGATGATATCAATACGTTCAACCACCGTTGGATTACCTCACACATGCTCCCCCCCCAATGGGTGTAGGCTCACCTCCGGGAGTGTGATCCCTCAACTAAGCTGGGTCAGAAAGCGCTTGTGAGCCACTCCAGGGCTCAATAGGGTTAATCAGCTGGCTCCTACGCTCCTCCAACCATCTCCTCAGTTGTCAGCATAGTATAGGTGTTTGCAGCGCACCAAACTGTAGCAAACAAATAGGCAGTATATGTATCCCGCAGAGTCGCACATCCGCTATCTCCCGACTGGCTGCTAACACCTCGTTAGAGCCCGAGGTTGCTCCTTGTAACACTAACATGACAAACATTTAATGGAAGTTTCTCAAATTTGACTGCAAAATTGGAAATGCACTTTAAAGTTCCTGGAGAACTGGGCCAACTTCTCAGTTGATGACCAGTTCTATAGAAGGGACTGACTGCACCTAAATAAGGAGGGTGCAGATCTGCTGGGAGTGCAGATGGCCGAAAAATTAGATGGGTTTTAAACTAGGCGACGGAGGGGAGGGTCCAGAGGTAGAGATAGTCAGCAATGAACATATTCCATGGGTAGTATTGGGGGCATTAGTGGTAGGTTGACTAAAGCACATAAACCTGAGGTAAGTATAGTAACAAGTCCTATTTGAAATCTCGGAAAACACCCAGTAAGAGGACAGTATGCGACCGGTCTAAACTACGTGGCATGTTCACCAATGCCAGGAGCCTAGTGGACAAGATGGGGGCTGAACTAGAGATACTGGTGAACTAGGATGATTTCGGTTTTGTGGGAATTTGAGACCTGGTTCAACAGCTCTCATGATTGGCTGGCAAACACTCAAGGGTATTCCCTTTATCGCAAGGATAGAGAGGGCAAAAAAGGGGGAGGGTTATGCCTATATATCAAGAATAATGTACAAGTGAATGTGAGAGATGATATCAATAAGGGAGCTAGGGAGGAGGTGGAATCCTTATGGGTAGAGCTCCAAAGGGATGAAGCTAAGGGGAAAATAATACTGGGAGTATGCTATAGGCCCCCTAACCTGAGGGAGGAGGGGGAGACGGACCTCCTATCACAATTTGGATTAGCAGGAAGGATGGAAAATGTTATCATAATGGGGGATTTTAATTATCCAGACATAGACTGGGCGGAGGGAACCATGCATTCGTCTAAGGCTCGCCAGTTCCTAAATGTCTTGCAGGACAATTTCACGGGTCAGATGGTAGACGCACTAACTAGAAAAAGGCGTTACTAGATCTACTGATTACCAACAATACAGACCTGATCACGGATGTGGAAATACGGGGAAATTTAGGAAACAGTGATCACAGGTCAAATTGCTTCAGTACAAATCACACAAATAGGAAACACAAGGGGAACACAAAGACACTGAATTTCAAAAGAGCCAACTTCCCTAAACTACGAACCTTGCTAGAAGATATAAATTACTGTTTAGACCTCATGGTCTTCAAGCAGGTTTCTATTTCTTTCTTTGGGGCCTCCCTTGCCCCCTTTGCATTTAGTTTTCGTCGTTTTTGTTATATTTTTCTCTTGGGGATTATCTGTCACTGCTCTTCTTGTATATCTCTTTCTTGTCTTGGGTTTATCTCTCTTAGAGTATCCGGCATAGAAATTTCCAGTTTTTTACAGAAATCCTTTGTTTCCTCAATAAACCTGAGTTTTACAGTGTGTCCATTTTTCCTACCTATCCAAAATACGGGGAATCCCCAATTGTATTGAATTTTCGTGATCTTGCATCACATTCAGTAAAGGTTTTAACATCCTCCTTCTCCTTAGAGTTTCTTGAGATGCAGAAAAATTTGCAGTGTCTTTTCCTCATACTTAATTGGGGACTTACTCCTCATATTTCCCCATACAGTATTTGTTTTTTTTCCTCCCATTTATCGAACCTTACAATTCCCTTCGGTCTTCTTAACCTATTGGGTTTGTTTCATCTTTACCAAGTATTGGATTGACTATTTTCCTTACTATTTTTTGACCCAAGTCCTTGTAAATTATTACCATCTCTGTTTTCAGAGAGTTCTCTAGGGTCACAAACATGGTTGCCATATCCGATTTTGTTGGTAATTGAGCCTTCATCTCTTGTTCCTCATCTCTCTCTGTCTCCAGCTCTAGTTCACAGTCTTGTTCCATTCTAGGTTCAGAGAGTGTGCTTATTTCTAATAATGTTTTATTCTGGCCCTTTTTTTCTTTTTTTTTTCTTTGCTTCAGTTTGGCGCCCTATAATACTTTGTTGTTTTTCTGTTGTTTGTTTATCTCCACTCCCTCCTTGGGTCACATATTTACTCATAGGGCCGGGGCTCAGACTAAGACAGGGTAGTTTTACCACTGCTCCCCCCTTCCCAACTTCCTCCTCATGTTTTCCCCTTTATTCTTTGCTACCCCCGCATTATGAGAAAAAAAAGAAGGAAAAAGAAATGCAGAAGTGTAACAATACAGCATTCCAATAATGTGAAAAAAAAAAAAACTGTCTTTGCCGTTTGTTTTCTACTACTTTATATCTTCTCCTCCGATCTATTCCTTCATGTGTCTAGACCTTTACTACAAAGAACTAGACGCACCAAACATGGAGTACTCTCCAAAATACATCATGTTACTCGTCAAAGAAAAATACAATCTTGTATCAGAAATAACGTATGGCGTATATTTAAACAGCGTATATGTAAAAAAAAAAATTTTAATAAAAATTTCAAGGATATCACTGAACAAGGGAAGATAAGAACATTACAGGATTTAAAGTACATAAATGGGTGGAAGATTAGTGCGTGGGAATATTTGCAATTAAAACATCTGGTATTTAAATATACTACCCCAACCAATTAGAGATGGAAAGAACATGAATCCACTAGAAAAAACTTTGTTGTACACAAACACCACTAAAACATGGGATATCACAAGTATACTGAATCCTGACAGATCTAGAACGACATGGGCCGCTCCCTTATATAGAAAAATGTGAAAAAGAAATGGGTATAAAACTGGACGAACAACAAGTAGAGAGAATGATAGGAGCAGTATATAACTATGCAACAGACATAAACACAAAAGAAATGAACTATACGACTTTAGTAGACATGTGCATTCGTTTTTGTCCAAATGCATTTTCGTCCGAATTCTGGGTATTTTCGTTATTGTTTTAACAAGCGATAACGAACGTGCAGAATCCGAAAACCGAAAGATTTGACATAAACAAATGCTTTATTTTCGTTTTCGTTGCGACAACAGTTCGATAAAGATAGGAGATTCGACATGACGCTGACAATAGCGATCTGAACCTGTGGTCGAATGTACCTAACCTTAGCTCTATTAGTCCAAGATTATTCTACATAGAGAGAAAAGATTCGACATTATATAGACAATAGCAAAAAAGGTCGAATGTGCCTAACCTAACTCTATTAGTCCAAGATTATTCGACATAGAGAGAAAAGATTCAACATGAAGATTCGACGAAGCAGTCGCCGTGGACATTTATGGTCAAATGCTCCATCCATAGGCTATAGAAGAATTCTAATGTTGGTTAACTAGTAATAATAATTAATAAATATAATTGTTACTAGTGTCATACAACATTAGAATTCTACTATAGCTTGAAGGCAGAACATTCGACCGGAAATGCGGTGTCGTACAGTTTAGCTGCTCCTTTGAATCTTCTTAGAACATTCGACAGACACCATAAGCCTTCAATGACAGATTTGACCTTAATTATTTTGGATTTTCGGATTAATGTATTTTTAACGAAACGAAATAAATAAAAACTAATTTTGGGAGTAACTAAATAAACGTATTTTTCGGACGAAGACGAAATTCCGAAACAAGATATTTCAGTGTGCACACGTCTAGTTTTTAGTAAGATGGTATATAACGCCAGAGAAAATTCATAAATACCAACAGGATAGATCCCCACAATGTTGGAGGGAATGTAAACAAATCGGTACAGAGACACACATCTGGTGGGATTGTCCAAAAACAAAAGATTACTGGCAGGAAATTCAAGATTATATAGGAGAGATAACTGGTGAAAAGATATTAAACAATCCACAGACGTGTCTGTTTCACGATACAAAAGATATAAAAAGGCACTATAGGAAAATATTGACCCCCTTTCTGTTAAACGCTGCAAAAGGGCTAATACCAAAGAAATGGTTATCTGTTGGAGAACCAGATATAAAGCAGTGGTTTGAAAGACTAGATTACATCTGTAAAATAGAATATTTAGGCAGTAGAGACAGGTAGAAAGATATAACAGTATCTGAGGAAGATGGATAGATTTTAGGGCTTTGGAGGAAATATGTGGAAAGGATGATGGAAGAGAGCAGCAGGGCTTGAAATAGGAAGGATGGGCAATGGCAAACCAAATAGGGAGTAGTGAGGGGGGGATTGGGAGGGAGGAGGGAGAAATAGGTAGGGAAAGTATTTTGTATTTTGTAAATCAAATGCAGATGTTAAGTGTATCTTTTAGTTTTTGCCTATTTGTATATGGAAAAAATGAAAAAAAGTTTAGAGGAATAGAAAAGAAAAAAAAAGGGGGGGGTTTATACCATGATGATGTGAGGCTGTGTTGGAGACAGTGAATGAACAATAAGCTGAATAGTCTCTCGATAGAGTTCTCTGAAGTGGTAAAGAAAAAAGAAGAAGAATTAAATTGGGATGAAATCTTAGAAACAAAGAACAAAGAGGAGAGATGGGTTTGCTTTAAGAGCATATTAAATAAGTTTTTTTTCTTTTTTTTGATGCCCCAGTTGAAGTCCATGTGGACGAAACGCGTCAGCGAGCCTTACTCTTCCCTACACTTGTTTTTACCTTTTTTACATGATCACGCTTTTTATATTGTTTGTTGATTATTGGTGATACCCAATAAACATACGTCATTTGATCTATACTATTGGCATTTTTTACATCTTTTTGGGAACCACCCATACTCTGGAGACTCTCCCGTGTCCGTGACCCTTCCTCAGTCCTTGGAATTGGCAGCCGCGACAGTGATTACAGAGGAAAGATCCCCCTCGAGATCCAGGGTTCCTGCAAACAACCATCGTCCATCAAGGATCTCTGAGCCTGTTTGATTCGGTGTCACCGGCATCCGAATCCACTTCCTCTGGTAAGCGTATTTCATCTATTCCCATTATATGATCGTATTATCTATGAGACACAGAGGAGAAGATTCCTGCACCAGTGCAACATTCTGTATACAGTTTATTCTTGGACTTTTCATTGTCTGACCCATGGCCACACATTGGGACATTATTATATCTTATTCACTATTCACCTTATACCACGTCAAGCCATGGGCCTTTACTAATGGCTACCATTACTGATGTGTTTTTTATTATTGGTTACTTTCATTAGCGCTACATTTCATTTCTATTTTCGTGTATAATATTGGTCATATTTATGTAGCTGCTTTTCTTCGGTGATTGGGTTAGCGCAGTGTTACTTTTATTTTACTTGAGACATATTAAATAAGTGCATTAGCCAGTGCATCTCATTGGAAAATAAATTTAAAAGAGCAAACAAAAGTCCTGGATGGCTTAACTCTAATGTAAAAATGCATATAAAAGCAAAGGAGAAGGCCTTCAAAAAATACAATGCTGAGGGATCATCATCAGCATTCAGACTTCACAAAGAATGCAACAAGATATGTAAGGGTGCAATTAGGGAGGCTAAGATAAAACACGAAAGACACATAGCGGAGGAGAGCAAAAAAAATCCCAAGAAATTCTTTAAGTATATAAACAGTAAAAAAGGGAGGACAGACCATATTGGTCCCAAAAAGAATATGGAAGGACATCTGGTTACAAAGGATGGGGAGATGGCAAAGGTATTGAATTTATTCTTCTCCTCAGTCTTCACGAGGGAATTGGGGGGCTTCAGTAACCAAAACGGCAGTGTTTGTCCTCATGACACATCACAGGAAGCACCCTCATGGCTAATAGAGGACAAAATTAGAAATAGATTTGGGAAACTTAACATTAAGAAATCACCGGGATCAAATGGCTTGCACCCCAGGGGAATTAGGGAACTCAGTCAAGTAATTGCCAGATCATTGTTCCTAATTTTTACTGACAGTCTACTGACTGGAATGGTACCAGCTGATTGGAGAAAAGCCAATGTAGTACCAATGCTTTAAAAAAGGGCCAAAATACATCCCTGGGAATTACAGACCAGTTAGCCTAACATCAATAGTATGCAAGCTCTTGGAGGGGATGATAAGGGACTATATACAAGATTTTAGTAATGAAAACGGTATGATTAGCAGTAATCAGCATGGATTCACAAAGAATCGTTCTTGCCAAACCAATCTATTAACCTTCTATGAGGAGGTGAGCTGCCATCTAGAAAAAGGAAGGCCCGTAGATGTGGTGTATCTGGATTTTGCAAAAGCATTTGACACAGTTCTCCATAAACGTTTACTGTACAAAGTAAGGTGCGTTGGCATGGACCATAGGCTGAGTACATGGATTGAAAACTGGCTACAAGGGTAAGTTCAGAGGGTGGTGATAAATGGGGAATACTCAGAATGGTCAAGGGTGGGAAATGGGGTCCCCCAGGGTTCTGTGCTGGGACCAATCTTGTTTAATTTGTTCATAAATGACATGGAGGATGGGGTAAAAAGCTCAATCTCTGTATTTGGGGATGACACTAAGCTAAGCAGGGCAATCATTTCTCCGCAGGGTGTGGAAACCTTGCAAGAAGATCTGAACAAATTAATGGGGTGGGCAACTAATAATGCATTTGGGGATGCAAAAATATGAATGTAATCTACTCACTAGGGGGTGAACCTCGGGGGGAATTTAGGATGGAAAAGTACCTGGGGGTCCTATTAGATGATAGGCTCAGCAATGGCATGCAATGCCAAGCTGCTGCTAACAAAGCAAACAGAATATTGGCATGTATTAAAAAGGTTCAAAAATAAAAAGAAAAACTGCGCTGCAGAGCAAAAAAGGTCAAAGGTAAAAGCTGCACACAAAATACACCAATATCTGTGTATATCATGAAAAATAAAAAATAAATAAAAAGTGCGCTAATTATATGAAAATACACACATAGATGTGAATACATGTGGGTAGTAGTAAAAACCACAATCTACTGAGAGCAAGTAAATGACTCCATGAGTGGTAAAAATATATAAGTGCAAAACATAAAAACTCAAATAAAAAGAAGAAACAAAAAATGTGTACATGTGAAATACAATGATATTAATAGCATGAAAATCTGAAAATCAAACAAACTCAGTCCATGGGTTCAAATATAAAAAGTTCATCAGTGAAAAAAAGCTTCCATCCACTATACAGCTCAGCAGCAACTAATCCCCCTATGAGTGGATTGACAAGGGAGAGAGATATGCAGGATGGTGCAAATCCACTGGCGGTGACTCCAATAAGTAAGAAAGTGATAAAGGTGGACTCTTACCCTCCGTGTTGGACCCCATTCTTGGCAGGGTCTATCAGGCATGCAGATTTTTGCCCTCTGCAGGGACCATGTAATGATCCCTGCAGAGGGCAAAAATCTGCATGCCTGATAGACCCTGCCAAGGAGGGGGTCCAACACGGAGGGTAAGAGTCCACCTTTATCACTTTCTTACTTATTGGAGTCACCGCCAGTGGATTTGCACCATCCTGCACATCTCTCTCCCTTGTCAATCCACTCATAGGGGGATTAGTTGCTGCTGAGCTGTATAGTGGATGGAAGCTTTTTTTCACTGATGAACTTTTTATATTTGAACCCATGGACTGAGTTTGTTTGATTTTCAGATTTTCATGCTATTAATATCATTGTATTTCACATGTACACATTTTTTGTTTCTTCTTTTTATTTGAGTTTTTATGTTTTGCACTTATATATTTTTACCACTCATGGAGTCATTTACTTGCTCTCAGTAGATTGTGTTTTTTACTACTACCCACATGTATTCACATCTATGTGTGTATTTTCATATAATTAGCGCACTTTTTATTTATTTTTTATGTATTAAAAAGGGGATTAACTCCAGGGATAAAGCGATAATTCTCCCACTCTACAAGACTTTGGTCCGGCCTCACCTGGAGTATGCTGTCCAGTTCTGGGCACCAGTCCTCAGGAAGGATGTACTGGAAATGGAGCGAGTACAAAGAAGGGCAACAAAGCTAATAAAGGGTCTGAAGGATATTAGTTATGAGGAAAGGTTGCGAGCACTGAACTTCTTCTCTCTGGAGAAAAGATGCTTGAGAGGGGATATGATTTCAATTTACAAATACCATACAGGTGATCCCACAAAAGGGATAAAACTTTTTCGCAGAAGGGAGTTTAATAAGACACATGGCCACTCACTGAAATTAGAAGAAAAGAGGTTTAACCTTAAACTGAGTAGAGGGTTCGTTACTGTAAGAGCGGCAAAGGATAAGCACCTGAATGACCGCAACATACAGGGATATACAATATAATACTGACATATAATCACACACATGGGTTGGACTTAATGGACTTGTGTCTTTTTTCAACCTCAGCTACTATGCTACTATGCTACTATGTAACTATGTAACTACGTAACATGCTTTTCATGTGAGATAGAGTAAGGGAGGGTTATGACCAATCTGTGTCCCATTGGGTAGATTTCCCTTCACTTCCTGCCCATATATAAAAAGGAAGTGAAAGGAAATCCTTCCAAAGTGAGGGAATCCCAGGTTCAACAGAATCAGTGTCTCTGTTGGGAGATTCCCCTTTATTTCTGTTTTGGTGACAAAATGTGGTATTTTCTTTCACTTTCAATGATAACAGTAAGCAGGAGAGATAGAGAGGGTGAATCTCCTTAAGGGGGGGTGGGAGGGCACAGATAACAATAGAAAAAAAAACAGATGTTCTAATCTCTCTCCATGCTGTCCACAATGAAAAAAAAAAAGTCTTTAGGTCAGTTTCAAAAGCTGGAGCTGGAAAGCGGAGAAGTTATTAGCTGCCTCGAATTAACAAAATTGTGTATTTTTGTTAACTTGAACCTAAAAAATCAGCACTCCAGGAGTTTTTCACCGAATCACTGTTGGCCATGCACCCCCTTAAAGAAAAAACAAATCCTCCTATTCTTTACAGTCAAGGAAGCTGCCATCTTAGCCTTTGTTAGATGTGATCAGTTATGACAACAGCCATTTGATGGCTTGATAGTTTGGTTCAGAGCACAAGCAACCGTGACAGTATATCATTCAGGGCATGCCTTGAATGTAACTTTTTGAGAAACAGTTAAATTGATGGGTTTAGTTCAACTTTAAGGCATTTAAAGGTGTAGGATAGATTTTTGTCCTATTTTTGTTACTTGACTTCCACTAGGTAAACGACAGTTGTAGTATAATATTATATTGTTATTATGGGCAACAGCTTTATACTATCCTCCAAATTTGAGAAATTATGCCCATTTCCATTACGAGATATATCATAAAAAAAACCTACAGAAATCACGGCAGCACACAGTTGCAGCCTTGTGCAGGATTCTATCTTTTCCAGTGTCTTTCTTTCATTCATTAGCACCGTGTTATCAGTGAAACTGCTGAAGAAGCTTTAGTACAGTGCAGCTAAGTATTTGCACCTGTTAAAGTAAGAGGAACCCATTTAAAAATAATTCCACTATAAGTGGAGTAAAGTTACCAACTCCATTGCTTTAAACAAGTTTTATTGACTGTCAGTACCTGTTGTGAAATAGTGGTGTTGTAGCGCATCAGCGATCAGACATGTAATCAGCAAAGAGAAAATGGATATTGAATGAGGGATCGCTTGAGCGCTTCCCATCTATTGTACACCCTGTTCACAGAGGCAGAGTCAGGAGCACAGAATAAGCCATAATAGTGCTAAAGGTCAAGATGTGACTCTTTTTGGGATGGATGGGCTGGTCAACAACACCTTGAGCTAATGATCTTGTTGAACACACACTGAGCCGCTACAGTTTAAGTAATTCATCATAACCTGAAAAGGCCCTCTGCAGGTTCCAATGTTCAGTGACAGTTCATATGACCAGCGTGTCAGTCTTGCTCTTAAATACAGTTCGTTATTGAGGTAATTTGTAATGTACAGTAAAACCTTTGTTTTTATCATCTAGATTGCGGCTAATTTTAGCATGGCTGCCCACAGCTGATTATACGAATTGTTGTTAACACTTATTTACTGTTTTCTTCTTGTTTTTAAAAGAACACGGGAGCACAGAAGCTCCAAATATTATGGACTATCTCAGTACCCAAGGAGCAACAAATCAGTATAGTTAAAATATAGACCATTTATTGTTACACAAGTTAAAAGTATTAAACGTAAAGAAAAAATATTAAAATGATTGACAGTTTTACACAATTGCAGCTCATATCCCTTGCCCTCTACCCTCCCCCCCCCCCCCCTCACCCATTTCCTTTCCTTCCATTTCAGACCTTCTTTTCCCTTTTTCTCCTCTTTCTTTCCTCATCCCCCCCCTTTCGCCCTCCCCTTTCCCTTCTGTCCCCCTTCCCTTTCCCTTTTGGCTCCCCTCCCCCTTCCCTTCTTCCTTACCCCTCCACCTTGTCCCTTCCCTTTTTTCAGTTCTGTAAGCAACACCTTATTTTCTGGCAGTGCCCCTCCCGAGACTAGACTCTGGATCCGCGACTGTTTGTCTTAAGGCTTCTTCAGGAAAAGGCGTGGTGTCATAGATACTGAATGAATAAACAGGCACATAGCAAAGACTATACATAAACACATGTGTATAAACAATAAGTACATCTTTAACTATATAGAAAAATTTACAAACGCATCCCCCCAATCCTGGCAAGGGTTCCCCAGAGAATTGGTTCCTACCTCAAATGGATGAGGAAATGAATATATTGCAAACAAACGTGGAGGAGGAGTCTGTTCAAGTGGTCCAGCATACTCAATCGACTATTTCCTGATTGTCCACATGTACATCTACATCTATGAAATGTTTTTATATTTTCTTTTCTATGTGATTTAATCAATACTCTTTTTTAACTGATTGTGCCATATGGATTTGTACGCACCTATAAAGTCCCGTATCTCCTATCCAGTGTTCTTTGTATTTAGTGATTTAAAGTGACACTAAGTTCTGGTTAAAAATAATTTATATTCTATTCACGTATGTATTTCTAACTCTAAAGCAGCCCATAAAAAAAAAAAAAGCTTTTTTATTTTTTTCTGATGAGCCTGCAGAGCATTGCACCCATGATCAATAGATCGCAAGTGCAATGTAAGCCTCCTATAGACATTGCCTCCAGCTTGCCTGCCTGTACCTCCATTGGGGAAGACAGTTACAAAGCTGTAGAAAGTGTCAATGAACTATGAGGGTGCTCATTAGCAAACTAAAACAGGTAAAATTACTGCGCTATCCCCATAAAACATGTATACGGGAGTATACAATGTGTAAAGTATCAAGTACATAAAGCTGCAACTAAAATGTGAGACACACACACTAAATAGTTCAAGCAAAAAATACTTGCGCTATATAAATTGAAGAGTAAATGTATATAAAACAATTCAATCACATCTAAATAAAATTAATATTATACACACACTGTAACGTGACCACCAGTGACAAATGTGGAAAATTAAATAATGAAAAACATGGGTAAATAAATGAAGTCAGTCCACTCCAAAGGGTTAAAGGAAAAAGGTTCACTAGCAGAACAATCCTCCAAGTGCTGGTTTAACAAACGTCCAAACAATATAAATCGTGTAACTACAACACCCAGAAGAACGTGATGACAGAAGGGTGCCTCCACCAATGACAATACTGCCGCTTACCAGCTCCTAAGATCTCTTTTTAAAGGCTCATTAGCACCCTTGCAATTCATTGAGAACTACAATCCATCTGCCGCAGTGGCATGTGGGACTTGTAGTTCATTCATTCACAGATCAATGTGAATGAATGGTGTGGTTGCATGACTGAAGTCCCGCACAGCTGTGCTCTTCTTGAAAAATGATCGCGGATGTTGGTGCACTGTCACAGGGAAAGGGGAAGAATTGGGGGGTAGTGGGGAGCAGACCTGGAACATGTTATACATTACATGCTAAACATAGGTGTAACTTGCAACATACTGCAAAAGGTGAACGTAACCTTTAAAGAGAAATTTTGCATGTATTTTCTTTATTTATTGTGTCAGGAAAAAAAAATAACAATTTAAATTTTTCTTAGCCAGGTAATAAGGAAATAATGCATATTAAATGTTACCATTTTTGACCCAACCTTAGGTGAAGCTTTGGTCTCCTTTTCAATGAAAGATGCATGCAGGACTAAATGACTGCTTGGTATGGCTTTGTAGTATCTCAGTTTCAGTTAGAAAAATCTGGCTGTGAGGCAGGATGCGCTGTCTATTTCTTCAGATAACCCAAAGTGCTCTGGGAATCCTATGTCATGTATTAAATATTTGTTTGTAAAATACAGATTGTGTACATATATTAAAAAGCTAAAATAAAAACATCAATTTGAAATCTTCTAAATGTAATTTAAAAAAACACAAATAAAATACAATTGACTTAAAATCATTATTGCCTCCCTTTAAGCTGTTAAATGTTTCCTGGGCCAGTGTTTTTATCTGTACTATGATTCTAATTTCTACATACTTATTTCAGATTGATATGTATTGGAGTTAGTAGGCATTTAGCATTTTTAGAAGGTCAAAAACGGCAGCTCCTGTGTTTTTCTCTGTATAAGTTTCCTTTAACACATGGGGAAAAGTTGGCTCTTGCACCAGTCATAGTGAACATCCACCTGACTGTTAATACCTTAAAGTGAAGCGGACATTAAAAAATGATTAACAGTAAGTGACTGTAAAAGTTCATATAGCCCGTGGTATTAACATCTTGAAGGCAGCCCAGTGGATATAAGAAGCATATCTTGGAAGGCTGAGGGAGAAAGCACAGAGGCGCCACTCTAAGTGCAGTAAACATAGAATTTTTATTGAGCAAATTGAACATATATGCTCACAAATTAAGGATTAAAAAGAGCATGTCAGAAGTAGGTGAATAAACGTCGAGGAAGGAGACCATCTGTCCACCGGCGCAACCTGCTCCGCTACACCAGTGCACAGCCACGGATGGACACCCTGCTGGACGTCTATTCACCTACTTCTGACATGCTCTTTTTAATCCTACCTTTGTGAGTATATATGTTTAATTTGCTCATTAAAAATTCCACGTTTACTGCACTTAGAGTGGCGCCTCTGTGCTTTCTCCCTCAAGTTTCCTTTAAGCACATGTCTTCTGATCCTTGTGGCAATGAAAAAATACAAAAATGTTAAATAACTTTTGTCTGTCAATGTACAAACGTGACAAAATTTTTGTTCTTATTATTATTTTTGCTATAATTATACATTTATAAAACCTCAGCATAATACATGGTACTGCAAAATAAAGGAGGAAAATTGTAATCTTTTTATAATGCATGTGCAAAAATACAATGAAAAATAAAGAGGGCTCTACTGAGAGATGTTGTAATCTGTTTTGAAGAAGAAATCGTGGATCAAAAGATTTCTGTGTTAGTGTGTGGCAAGTGGATTTTGGTACTTTTTTTTATGCCGCTAAAAGCAGGTTAACATTACGCTGCCAGGTGCAACTGTGTAAATGAGTCCTATAGATTTGCATTCAGATGCATACAAAACTATATACTTGTACCCCCCTGTACATGGCATTCACCCGTGTGAATGAGCCATAGAATGAATATGTATCTATTCTTTATGTATAAATTTGTTTTTCTGTACATTTTCCCAGAATTATGAGTTGAGGTGCTATTAATGTGGACTTTTAAGATAATTACTTGTTATATTTGGTACACAGATTGGCAAAGATTTGTTTTAGGGGCTAGATGGGTCACACTAAATAATCCACTCAAAGAAATATAGGCAGTCGAAGTTATATGTAAACATAAATATCTCCTCTAAGCTATAGTTCTTAACCTTTCCTCATTTTAAGGATCTAGCCCCCTTTTAAAAACCCAATTTCTATGTCCCTCTTTTCTCCTCAGATGTCCATCTTTTTTGCCGAATTTATACACTTCTCAAAAAATGCACAATTTAACTATCAAAGGTGTCACACTACACCAAACATTTAATCCAACCTCTAAATCAGGGATGGGCAACCTCTGCCCTCCAGCTGTTTTGAAACTACAAATCCCATGAGACATTGCAAGACCCTGACAATTACAGGCATGACTCCTAGAGGCAGAGGCATGATGGGATTTGTAGTTTCACCACAGTTGGAGTGCCAAGGTTGCCTACTCCTGCTCTAAATCATTGCAATTTTGCATTGAATTTTTTAATTTAACCACTTGAGCCCCGGACCATTATGCTGCCTAAGGACCAGAGGTCTTTTTCCAATTTGGCACTGCGTCGCTTTAACTGCTAATTGCGCGGTCATGCAATGCTGTACCCAAACGAAATTTGCGTCCTTTTCTTCCCACAAATAGAGCTTTCTTTTGATGGTATTTGATCACCTCTGCAGTTTTTATTTTTTGCGCTATAAACGGAAAAAGACCGAAAATTTTGAGAAAAAATGATATTTTCTACTTTTTGTTATAAAAAAAATCCAATAAACTAAATTTTAGTCATACATTTAGGCCAAAATGTATTCGGCCACATGTCTTTGGTAAAAAAAATGTCAATAAGCGTATATTTATTGGTTTGCGCAAAAGTTATAGCGTCTACAAACTAGGGTACATTTTCTGTAATTTACACAGCTTTTAGTTTATGACTGCCTATGTCATTTCTTGAGGTGCTAAAATGGCAGGGCAGTACAAACCCCCCCCAAATGACCCCATTTTGGAAAGTAGACACCCCAAGGAAATTGCTGAGAGGCATGTTGAACCCATTGAATATTTATTTTTTTTGTCCCAAGTGATTGAATAATGACAAAAAAAAAAAAAAATATTTACAAAAAGTTGTCACTATGTCACTAAATGATATATTGCTCACACAGGCCATGGGCCTATGTGGAATTGCACCCCAAAATACATTCAGCTGCTTCTCCTGAGTATGGGGATACCACATGTATGGGACTTTTTGGGAGCTTAGCCGCGTACGGGGCCCCGAAAACCAAGCACCGCCTTCAGGATTTCTAAGGGTGTAAATTTTTGATTTCACTCTTCACTGCCTATCACACTTTCGGAGGCCATGGAATGCCCAGGTGGCACAAACCCCCCCCCAAATGACCCCATTTTGGAAAGTAGACACCCCAAGCTATTTGCTGAGAGGCATATTGAGTCCATGGAATATTTTATATTTTGACACAAGTTGTGGGAAAGTGACACTTTTTTTTTTGCACAAAGTTGTCACTAAATGATATATTGCTCACACAGGCCATGGGCATATGTGGAATTGCACCCCAAAATACATTTAGCTGCTTCTCCTGAGTATGGGGATACCACATGTGTGGGACTTTTTGGGAGCCTAGCCGCGTACGGGGCCCCGAAATCCAATCACCGCCTTCAGGATTTCTAAGGGTGAAAATTTTTGATTTCACTCTTCACTGCCTATCACAGTTTCGGAGGCCATGGAATGCCCAGGTGGCACAAAACCCCCCCAAATGACCCCATTTTGGAAAGTAGACACCCCAAGCTATTTGCTGAGAGGCATGGTGAGTATTTTGCAGCTCTCATTTGTTTTTGAAAATGAAGAAAGACAAGAAAAAACTTTTTTTTTTTCTTTTTTCAATTTTCAAAACTTTGTGACAAAAAGTGAGGTCTGCAAAATACTCACTATACCTCTCAGCAAATAGCTTTGGGTGTCTACTTTCCAAAATGGGTGGGTGGGGGGTTTTGTGCCACCTGGGCTTTCCATGGCCTCTGAAACTGTGATAGGCAGTGAAGAGTGAAATCAAAAATTCACGCCCTTAGAAAGCCTGAAGGCGGTGCTTGGTTTTCGGGGTCCCGTACGCGGCTAGGCTCCCAAAAAGTCTCACACATGTGGTATCCCCGTACTCAGGAGAAGCAGCAGAATGTATTTTGAGGTGTAATTTCACATATTCCCATGGCATGTTTGAGCAATATATCATTTAGTGACAACTTTGTGCAAAAAAAAAAAAAAAAATTTGTCTCTTTCCCGCAACTTGTGTCGCAATATAAAATATTCCATGGACTCGACATGACTCTCAGCAAATAGCTTGGGGTGTCTACTTTCCAAAATGGGGTCATTTGGGGGGGGTTTTGAACTGTCCTGGCATTTTATGCACAACATTTAGAAGCTTATGTCACACATCACTCACTCTTCTAACCACTTGAAGACAAAGCCCTTTCTGACACTCATTGTTTACATGAAAAAGTTATTTTTTTTTTTGCAAAAAAATTACTTTGAACCCCCAAACATTATATATTTTTTTAAAGCAAATGCCCTACAGATTAAAATGGTGGGTGTTTCATTTTTTTTTTTCACACAGTATTTGCGCAGCGATTTTTCAAACGCATTTTTTGGGGAAAAAAACACACTTTTTTAAATTTTAATGCACTAAAACACACTATATTGCCCAAATGTTTGATGAAATAAAAAAGATGATCTTAGGCCGAGTACATGGATACCAAACATGACATTCTTTAAAATTGCGCACAAACGTGCAGTGGCAACAAAATAAATACATTTTTAAAAGCCTTTAAAAGCCTTTACAGGTTACCACTTTGCATTTACAGAGGAGGTCTACTGCAAAAATTACTGCCCTCGATCTGACCTTCGCGGCGATACCTCACATGCATGGTGCAATTGCTGTTTACGTTTGACGACAGACCGCCGCTTGCGTTCGCCTTAGCGCGAGAGCAGGGGGCGACAGGGGTGCTTTTTTTTTTTTTTTTTTTTCTTTATTATTTTTTTGCTTTTTTATCTTATTTTTAAACTGTTCCTTTCATTTTTTTTTTTTTAATCATTTTTATTGTTATCTCGGGGAATGTAAATATCCCCTATGATAGCAATAGGTAGTGACAGGTACTCTTTTTTGAAAAAATTGGGGTCTATTAGACCCTAGATCTCTCCTCTGCCCTCAAAGCATCTGACGACACCAAGATCGGTGTGATAAAATGCTTCCCCAATTTCCCAATGGCGCTATTTACATCCGGCGAACTCTAAGTCATAAAATGCTCGTAGCTTCCAGTTTCTTAGGCCATAGAGATGTTTGGAGCCACTCTGGTCTCTGGCTGCATTCTCAGGTTCCCTGTCGAGACAGGAGAGCCAGAGAAAAACACGGAAGACGGTGGGGGGGGGCATTCCCTCCCACGGCTTGTAAAAGCAGTCTAGAGGCTAATTAGCCGCTAGGATTGCTTTTACATGAAAGCCGACCGCTGGCTGAAAAGAATGATACCAAGATGATACCTAAACCTGCAGGCATCATTCTGGTATAACCATTCAAAGTCGTGAATGGCGTACCTGAAGACAAAAAAATGGTTAACAATAAAGCACAGTAAACGGTAAAGTATAAAAAATTGCATACCTGAAAAGCAAACATGATAAAACATAATAACAATAAAACATTGCAGAATAGAATACAGTAAAAAAGAGCAGAACAATAGAGAGAGAGAATAGAGAGAGAGAGAACAATGAAACGACAACTATTTTTTTTTATTTTATATATTTTTTTTTTTTTTTACACTTTTTTTGTAACTAACTTTTATAACGGTAACCGGTTCCAGGTTCGGGTCTCTCAAAATGCGATGGCATCTTGGGAGACCCTGTGAAAGTGTGCCTAGTCTGTGCAGTGCTGTACCCTACGCTAATACTCAACTAGTGTATGGTAGCGTTCAAAACATTCACCAATGCAAAGACCAGGATTGTCAGGACAGGAGGGACAATAATACCGGGTGTCACGCCTATATCCGCGCTAGCTGCAGACACATCATCTTTTTTGGGGGGGTTCGTTGGGTAGGGGTACTCGGGAGGACATAAAGAAAATGCCTCTCATGCAGCTGACTGCATTTGGTTGGGGATGTGAATGGGGGAAGTACGGGTGCTGCAGAAGCGGTGGGTTCCCAATTAGGATTGGCGAATGCAGCAGGAAGGGCACTATGGGCACGACGGGCCTGTGTTTGTCTTCTTGGTGGCAGCGCGACACTACTTGTGCTTGCCACCTCACCAGCTTGAACTGCACTTATGGGACTCGCCACGTCACCAAGTGTTACTGCAGTGCTGGTTTGACTACGACCGGGGTGTACTAGGCCGCTGGCGCTTGCCAGTTCAATAAAAAGCTACCAAAAAAACTGTTAGCGATCGCAGGGATCAGGCCTGACTCTGCGAACGCTGCAGTTATGCGTTAAGTGTTTTGTAAGTGACAGTGATCGATCGATACTGCACTTGGGTGGGCTGGGCCGGGCGGAGGGGCAAAATGGAGGTGCTAGCAGGTATCTGGGCTGATCCTACTAACACTGCGTTTTTTGGGAACCCTAAACTGCTGGGGACGCCAGTATAGATCTGATCGGATCAGATATTGATCCGTTCAGATACTAAACCACTAAGGGAGGCGTATGCTGCGTGCGTGGGTGTTAGCGGTACTGGCGCTAATCTGACGCTGCTTGGGGCTGGTGCTTGCCAGTTCACCAAAATACTACCAAAAAAACTGTTTGCGATCGCAGGGATCAGGCCTGACTCTGCGAACACTGCAGTTATGCATTTAGTGTTTTGTAAGTGTCAGTGATCGATCGATACTGCACTTGGGTGGGCTGGGCTGGGCCGGGCGGAGGGGCAAAACGCAGGTGCTAGCAGGTATCTGGGCTGATCCCGCTAACATTGCGTTTTTGGGAACCCTAAACTGCTGGGGACGCTAGTATAGATCTGATCGGACCAGATATTGATCCGTTCAGATACTATACCACTAAGGGAGCTGTACGGTGCGTGCGTGGGTGTTAGCGCTACTGGCGCTAACCTGACGCTGCCTGGGGCTGGTGCTTGCCAGTTCACCAAAATGCTACCAAAAAAACTGTTAGCGATCGCAGGGATCAGGCCTGACTCTGCGAACGCTGCAGTTATGCGTTTAGTGCCTTGTAAGTGACAGTGATCGATCGATACTGCACTTGGGTGGGCTGGGCGGAGGGGCAAAACACAGGTGCTAGCAGGTATCTGGGCTGATCCCGCTAACACTGCGTTTTTGGGAACCCTAAACTGCTGGGGACGCTAGTATAGATCTGATCGGATCAGATATCGATCCGATCAGATACTATACCACTAAGGGAGGCGTATGCTGCGTGCGTGGGTGTTAGCGGTATTGGCGCTAATCTGACGCTGCCTGGGGCGACGCATATCACCGCCGGGCGATCAGGGGGCTAAACCTTTATTCGGTAATAAACGGCGGGTGCAGTGACACTATAAAAAATAAACAAACTAACCAGCGTCACCCGTAACAGTTATACGGTGATCAGTGGTGAAAGGGTTAACTAGGGGGCCATCAAGGGGTTAAAACATTTATTCGGTAGTATATGGGGGTCCCTGTCGCTATAAAACGCTGACGGCGAACCTAAATATTTAGGTCCCTAACTAGCGTCACCAGCGACACTAATACAGCGATCAGAAAAATGATCGCTTAGCGACACTGGTGACAGGGGGTGATCAAGGGGTTAAAACTTTATTAGGGGGGGTTAGGGGGGTATCCTAGACCTACAGGGGGGTAATACTAACTGTCCCAACACTGTAACTGTCACAAGCTGACACCAATGCAGTAATCAGAAAAAAAAAAACTGCTGGTGTCAGTTTGTGATGGGGGGGGGGTGATTGGGGGGGGATCGGGGGGCGATCGGGGGGGGGATCGGGGTGTTTTGTGTGCCTGGCATATTCTACTGTGTGTATAGTGTTGTGCACTCACATACCTGTCTTCTCTCCTCGGGCCGGAACGGAATACCGAGCCGAGGAGAGATGACATAATTTCCTTTGCTGCTGTTTAGCATACAGCAGCAAAGGAATGATTCGATTGGCCGGCGGCGATCGCGAGGGGGGGGCCACGAACGGATGGCCTCCCCCTCACCTCCGATCGCCGTGGGACAAAAGACGACCGCCTCGGGCACCGGGAGGGGGTCCGATCGGACCCCCCACCCGCGGAAGGCAAATCACGTATATGTACGTGATTTTGCCTGTCCGTGCCACCTTGCCGACGTACATCGGCGTGAGGCGGTCGTCAAGTGGTTAATTCAATATAAAGAAAAATATAGAACTTATAGGCCATCCATAGACAGATCCTCAGGTATCAATCGACATCTGTACAATCAGCCTGTTGGTTTTTTTTTTCGCACAATCGTTGCCACTGGCTATAGCTGGCAGCAGTGATCATTGTATTCTGATGGCAGGGTGGGAGGGATTCCCCCATCAACACTGACTATGTGAATTAAGCGATTTTCTCTCCTTTAACTCAACTGGAGACATGACAAGGTGGTGTCTTTTGCCCACATACCTTGTGATAAAAAGTTGACAGTATGCCTAAATGTTTAGCTTTACGCCATCTTACTTCTGTTCCCTGGGACAGTGAGGTTGCTCATCATGTAAAATGAACAAAATGGAGATTTAAGAGATTGGGATGGGGAAAAGTAAAATTTTCTTGTTAAAATTAAGATTTGCATATACATTCAGCTGCCTGTTTTTCTTTTACTAAAGGAAAATATTGTTTTCAAAATGTCCATACAATTTAAACTGCCCACACATTGATTTTAGGCCAATTCAGGACTTTTTCCTTTTAGAACGGTTGTTTAATAAATTGATGCTGAACTATCTAATCATAAGAAATCCTTGGAATTGTGTGGTTTGTGATGTGACATTGTTAATTTGTCTGCTGCAGGACAAAATGAGTAATGCTGATTTATTGGGCCTCAAAACATTAATTTGAATGAAGCAGTCTTTCAACAAGGAGAAAGAAAACCCAATAAAATATATTTATTATCAAAGAGGGTGCAGGAAACTCATCTCAATGTCTTTATTTTTTTGTGTAGACTTAAATTATTACACTCTGTCTTTCCCTCTTGTATCTTACAATAATGGTCACTTTATAAACAGGTTTGTGCTATCCTTCATGTTAATAGGGCACCCTCTAAAGAGGAGTGAGTACATTCATAGACCTGTCAAAATGAATTACACTGATAATAAAGAAGGTTTTATAGGTCTTTTATGTACAATTTTCCATGTTTAAGCTCCTTTTGAATTAGAATGGTGATGGGTTTTTGGATTTTAATATGAATACCCAAAAATACTTATCCGTGAAAAGAAATGGGGGACCCGCCTCTGTCTGTATGACGTTCAGTGGTAAGGACATATAACAAAACCAACTTTACATTATCTATTACATATAAGGGTTGATTTACTAAAGGCAATGTCACTGTTCACTTTGCAAGGGAAGTTGCACTTTGAATAAGAATTGTCCCCAGAGCTTAGTGAATGAGGTGAAGCTTTGCTGCTTTCCATCATCCATCTATGTTCATTATTTTTCTTGCACATGATTAGGTATTCTTTGCAAAGTGAAACCACATTCACTAAGTGCTGGGGAAAACTCCCATGCAAAGTGTAAATTATATTTCAAAGTGAACAGCCTACTTGCTCCTAGTAATCCTTAGTGTTATCTAAATATTATCTTTTTATTTGTGGATTGATTGAAAGATTGGAATACAGGGGACTGAATTAGGGATGCTATTATAGTTTTAAAGCAGTTTGTGGCTTTTCTGAAAACCTTCACAGTACCTTAGATCTCTGGAGAAGAATGCTCACAAGCCTATTTAGCTGGTAAAATGTGCATCATTGCTATGTTTCTTACAGTATACATTTTATACACATTTATTAGGCAGATGATGACACAAAAAGCTGGCTGATATACAAAATCTGCAAAATATTTGATCTTTCATTTTCATCTACATGTACAGTAGCTTTTAACAGCATAAATTGTATTAAATTTAAGCAAAATGTAAAAGATATTTCAAAGAATACTTCATAAAATTATATGATGTAAACATATATTGGACAATAAATAAAATAGACATGAGTGGAAAATATTTGGTCATCTTTGCTACAATATAAAGTAGTGAGTGTACAGCTTGTATAACAGTGTAAATAACTCAACACACAGCCATTAATGTCTAAACTGCTGGCAACAAAAGTTAGTACACTCCTAAGTGAAAATGTTCAAATTGGGCCCAATTAGCCATTTTCTCTCCCCGGGGTCATGTGACTCGTTAGTATTACAAGGTCTCAGGTATGAATGGGGACCAGGTGTGTTAAATTTGATGTTATCGTTCTCACGCTCTCATACTGGTCACTGGAAGTTCAACATGGCACCTCATGTCAAAGAACTCTCTGAGGGTCTGATAAACTGAATTTGTTGCTCTAAATAAAGATGAACTAGGCTATAAGAAGATTGGTAAGACCCTGAAACCAAGCTGCAGCATGGTGGCCGAGACCACACAGCAGTTTATTGGAACAGGTTTCACTCAGAACAGGCCTCACCATGGTTGACCAAAGAAGTTGAGTGCACATGCTCAGCGTCATATCCAGAGGTTGTCTTTGGGAAATAGATGTATGAGCGCTGCCAGCATTGATGCAAAGGTTGAAGGGGTGGGGAAGTCAGCCTGTCAGTGCTCAGACCATACACCCCACACTGCATCAAATTGGACTGCATGGCTGTTGTCCCAGGAGGAAGCCTCTTCTAAAGATTATGCACAAGAAAACTCACAAACAATTTGCTGAAGACAAGCAGACTAAGGACATGGATTACTAGAACCAGGTCCTGTAGTCTGATGAGACCAAGATAAACTTATTTGGTTTAGATGGTGTCAAGCGTGTGTTCATTGAAGGAGCCATGAATGCCAACATGTACTGTGACATACTGAAACAGAGCATGATCCCCTCCCTTCAGAGACTGGGCCACAGGGCAGTATTCTAACATAATAACGACCCCAAACACACATCCAAGATGACCACTGCCTTGTTAAAGAAGCTGAGGGTAAAGGTGATGGACTGGCCAAGCATGTCTCCAGACCTAAACCCTACTGAGCCTCTGTGGGGTATCCTCAAACGGAAGGTGGAGGAGCGCAAGGTATCTATCATCCACCAGCTCTGTGATGTCGTCATGGAGGAGTGGAAGAGTCTCCAGTGGCAACCTGTGACACTCCGGTAAACTCCATGCCCAAGAGGGTTAAAGCAGTGCTGGAAAATAATGGTGGCCACACAAAATATTGACACTTTGGGCCCAATTTGGACATTTTCACTTAGGGGTGTACTCACTTTTGTTGCCAGTGGTTTAGACATTAATGGCTGCGTGTTGAGATATTTTGAGGGGACAGCAAATTTACACTGTTATACAAGCTGTACACACACTACTTTATATTGTAGCAAAGTATAATTTCTTCAGTTTTGTCACATGAAAAGATATAATAAAATATTCACAAAAATTTGAGGGGTGCCCTCACTTTTTGTGAGATACTATATATGTTATAATTAATGTTGAGAAATTAGAAATTTCCAAATGTAGTTTTGTGTTGGAATAGGTTAGATACATGGAACTCAAGGTTTCAGAGAAACTGCAGAACATCACCAGCACATAATGCAGATTTGATTTAGGACCATCGAATGGTAATACATTGGAAAAACCTAGAGAGAAAAAAAGAACCTGATCAAGGGCTCTATTGAAATACTGAATAATAGGGTGATTGGGATGTTACTGATGGGTACCCTTTTGCAAAGGGAAGGGGAAAGAGAAATCGAAACATACCATGGCACCATGTGGCACTCTGATTAGCATTAAAAACTTGAGATCCTGAACTTGTTACACGCTTCAAAGGGGAAAGGCTATTGGTGAAGCTGGAGATGTGCCTTAAGGTTATGGTCCTTAGCATTTATTGAGATAAACATATTAAAAAGGACATTTAGCACACAATTCCATCTTGTAAGGGGCAACCTCCAAATGCAGGGTCTGGAAGAGTGTACTTATCACCCAACTGAGCAAGTCCAAAGCCACTGGATGATGCCTGAATTACAGCAATCCCAGCACCACATATTACTTTTCAGACAATTGGGGCTATTCTAGTTTCTGTGCTGGAGAAGACTCCCCAGCAGATGATTCCATTACACTATGACTGACTTGTGATTTTATCACTTCCGTGCTATCTGGAGCTCCAATATAATTCTGCAGTTCTTTAATGGTTGCATATTATATATTCCAATAGCTTTGGTTTCCTTCCACAATCAAAAATAGTATGCTAAACATATTGGTTTCTGCCCTATGTAGCCTTATGAATAGTGATTAAGTGTTTATAAACGTGTCAATTACATTAGATTCTCAGCTTCACTGAGAAAGGAACTTATTGAACACTGTTCTATGTAAAGTGTTGAGAACAAATAAAATAATTAAAATAGATGAATTATGTTAATGCTTTAAAAAAGGGTATTTCAGATTTTTAAATTTATACTTTCAACAAGATCATCAGGCCAGTCAGTCTAGGATTAACTGTGTCTCCCACACAGTTTTTGTCATTTATTTTTGCTTATGTATTCAGAATCAGATGAATTATTTTGCGTTCACCATATATGTTACCTCACTTTCTATAACTTTATTGTGTGTCTTCTGGAAACTCATAAACTTCTTCATAATTTAAATGCTATTTAAACATGGGTGCATATAGCCTGCCTGGAATATAATAAATATCTATGCATTATAAAATGCCAGATGAAAGCAATTCATAATTTATTGTACCTTCGGGATACCTGGCCTTATAAAGCTTCTGTTCTCCTCATTTCAAAGAGGATGTGTGGTGTACCGCAGACCTGCAAATAGCACGTTCTTATTCATAAATTCTTTATTGGTTTTCATCCAGATTTTGATGGGAAGTTTGGCAGGTTGCATACCCAGCAGATGAGAAATATGGCCTCCGAGCTGAGCTAACCTTAAAAACATCTCTCCCTTAGTCCACTGAAGAAAGCTTTTGGTGTGTGAAGCTCTTTTAATTTACAAGAATATGACAGGATGTTCACTACAATGATGAATAGGAAATGTCATATGTCCCTTTTACAGCTGGACTTACTTAGTGTTAGTGAAGTGAGGAAAATGTCCTGGGCTATTTGTCTTACTCCAGTAGTCCATGTGCCTGAGGGCTTACCTCATCAATGTAGGGAAATAAGCAGTTAATGCTTCCAGCCAATGGTAAATCAACTAGAAACCATATGTAATTGGGACTTTGCAATGAAAATGAGAATATTTACTTATTGGACTCACTTTCATTAATATTGGAACGTGCATTTCAATTTATGCCAAAGTGTAGGAACTGAGCACTTTTAGTATTGGTGCTGAATTTCACTCTATCACACTGGCAGATTTCTGTATGCAATGATCTTATTCCACATTACACAATGTTCAGTGATTGGTGCTCCCTGAGCTTGGGGAACGATGAGTCTTTTGATGTCAGTTTTCAGTGCATTAGTATGATTTCTATCATACTTGCTGCTGTAGAAGAAAAGTTGCTTTATCCCCTTCCCGCCGACCAAACGCAGATATGCGTACTCGGCTTTCCGGGGTTATACCGGGATGATGCCCGCAGCTGCAGGCATCATCCCAGTACCGTTGTTCACAGCGGGCGATCGGCTACCCGACTATAACAACTGATGCGGCTAAAAGCTGCTCGGCTGTTATACCGGAGGAGCGGGAGGGAACATCCCCCCCTCCCGCCGCCTCCCGCCGCCTCCCGCCGCCTCCCGCCGCTCTTACCGGGCCTCCCGTGCGATCGGGAGGCCCGGTGTCCAATCGGGTGCCTTCGGCGGCTGGGGGCGGGCTGGAACGAAGCTGTGGGCGGCTTTGTTCCACCCTTCTCGATGTAAACGCGGAAGGAACGTCATGACGTCACTTCCCGTTTACTCGGCTGTGAATGGCGCTGAATTTAAAAAAAAATACAGTATTCAGAATCGCTGTTTTCAGCGATCTGAATACTTTGAAGTGCAAAGGAGGGATGGGGGGTCTTTTAGACCCCCCATCCCTCCATAAAGAGTACCTGTCACCACCTATTACTGTCACAAGGGATGTTTACATTCCTTGTGACAGCAATAAAAGTAAAAAAATAAATAAATAAAAAAGAAAGAAAAAAAATTTTTTAAAGCGCCCCCGTCCCCGCGAACTCGCGCAACGAAGAAAACGCATACGGAAGTCGCGCCCGCATATGTAAACGGTGTTCAAATCACACATGTGAGGTATTGCCGCAATCGTCAGAGCGAGAGCAATAATTCTAGCCCTAGACCTTCTCTGTAACTCTAACCTGGTAACCATAAAAACATTTAAAGCGTCGCCTATGGAAATTCATAGGTACCGTAGTTTGTCGCCATTCCACGAGTGCGTGCAATTATAAAGGGTGACATGTTTGGTATCTATTTACTCGGCATAACATCATCTTTCACATTATACAAAAAAATTGGTGTAACTTTACTGTTTGGATTTTTTTAAATTCATGAAAGTGTCCCTTTTCCAAAAATTTGCGTTTAAAACACTGCTGCACAAATACCGTGTGATATAAACTATTGCAACAATCTCCATTTTATTCTCTAGATTCTGTGCTAAAAAAATATATATAATGTTTGGGAACTCTAAGTAATTTTCTAGCAAAAAATACGGATTTTATCTTGTAAACACCAAATTTCAAAAATAGGCTTAGTCATGAAAGGGTTAAACTTAGCCTTAAAGTGGTATTAAACCCAAGAGCAAGAACAATATATATTGCAGCTTACCAATCCTTAAATGGGGTAGCTGCATTCATTTTCTTTTTTATTTGGCTTTTCTCCCCTTATTTTGACCTAGTGATCCAGCCAGTAACACGGTCGTGTCTTTTTTTCAAATATAAGTTTTATTGAGTTCCACGAAAGGGCAGGGCCCGGTTATTACAACAATAACATATAACGGTTGAGGTCGCAGCCTCGGTGGCAGTAACTTATTAGATCAAGTAGCACATTACAGTAGGAAGGAATTGTTCTTCATCGCAAATGTTACATATATGTGTGATTTCGAGAATAGAATTCTCGGTCATCTCATGTCTTGCTTCCTCTTTGTTTTATATACCTTGTGTACAATTGTATTTTAACAAAACATATAGGGCAGCCCGTTCCTGGCTACTATTTTTTTTCACTTAAAGATAGATAGTTAGAATAGAAAATTTTTAAGATAGAGTGGGGTTATTCAGAAGGGGGAGAAGGGAGATGGGAGGTGAGGAGTGGAGAGGTAGGTGGGGGGGGGTTAGGTGAAGGTATGGGATTAGGACCAGCTGTGGCTCCAGTCAGCAATGTCGTTTAAACAGTTCCGGACCAGCCGCCGTAGTTTTACTGCGCAAGCTTGGTCCAGCTGCGCAAACTCACGTTAGTATATGGGATGCGGGTGGCCGGCTGCGATGATCGGATTTGTTAAGGAACTGATCAATCCCCAGGCCCAGGCCAATGAAATCTGGCCTGGACCTGGTGGTCGCTCCTGGAGAACGAGATCCTTCCCCTGTCGTGTAAGTGTAAACACTGACAGGGGAAGTGATGTCATCTCTCCTCGTGTCGGTCTTTTCGTTCCAGACCGAGAGGAGAGAGCATCAAACAGTGAGTTGCACCAACACTACACTGACACCAGGTCACATAGGCACACAATTCACCTCCCGATCACCCCCCCCCGTTAACCCCTTCACCACCTGTCACTGTGTCACCCAGTACAGCAATCAGATTTTTTTTTTTATCGCTGCACTGGTGTCATTAGTGACAAAAATCAATGTTAGGGTAATTAGTCTTAGGCCCTAATAAAGGTTTAACCCCTTGATTACCCCCTGTCACCTGTGATCACAGTATAAGTGTCACGGGTGACGCAGTTTAGCTAGTTTATTTTTTATATCATCAAGGCACCCGCCGTATTTTATCCAATAAAGGTTTAACCCCCTGATCACCCGGTGGGTGATCAAAGTTAGGTTTTAGCGTAAGATAGGGTCTGCATCATCCCCAGGCAGCATCAGATTAGTGCCAGTATTGCTAACACCCATGCACGCACCATATGCCTACCTTAGTATAGTGTCTGAACGGATCGATATCTGATCTGATCAGATCTATACTAGCGTCCCCAGCAGTTTAGGATTCCCAAAAATGCAGTGTTAGCAGGATCAGCCCAGATACCTGCTAGCACCGGCGTTTAGCCCCCCCGCCCAGCCCAGCCCAGCCCACCCAAGTGCAGTATCAATCGATCACTGTCACTTACAAAACACATAACTGCAGCGTTCGCAAAGTCAGGCCTGATCCCTGCAAACACTTACAGTATTTTTGGTAGCGTTTGAATCAGTCGCTAACAGTCAGGAGCTTTTTTACCTGTGAGTCTCACTAGTGTACCAGTAAATTTAGAGACTAAAATGTCAAATCGAAGGTACACTAGTGAAGAGGTCTACACATTTTTGAGCATGACAGATAGTAAAGAGGAAGTCACTCATCTGTCAGATTCAGAATACGAACCTGCAGACAGCAGCGGCATCCTGACAGATAGCTCTGAGGATGGAGTTGTGGTCCCTGCCAGGGTCAAGCATACCAGACATTGAGGTGCAAGAACCGAAGGTCCATCGTATGGAGCAGAGAGCCAGTACTAGCACCGCTATTCCTTCTGGTGAACTGGCAAGCACCAGTGACCTAGTACATCCTGGTCATACATCCAGCACTGCAGTAACACTTGGTGACGTGGCGAGTCCCATAAGTGCAGTTCAAGCTGGTAAGGTGGCAAGCAAGAGTAGTGTCCCGTTGCCACCAACAAGAAGACAAACACAGGCCCGTCGAGCCCATAGTGCCCTTCCTGCTGCATTCGCCAATCTTAATTGGGAACCCACCACTTCTGCAGCACCCGTACTTCCCCCATTCATTGGCCAACCCGAAATTCAAATTGTAAATAGGAAAACTCTAGGTATGAGACTTTGGGGGCACAATAGTATTAAACTACAAAACATATATTTAATAGGGATATTTTATTAGAAAAAAATATAAAAGACATTGAACACACATAGATTTAAAAACACTTCAGTCTAGATATAAATCCTAGTAGTAGTACACCGTATGGATCTTATCCTGCAAATTTGTGTAGCATAAAGAAGGCTATAAAGGTATACAAATATCGCTTAGTCCATATATAGGAGGAATACTTCCCCTGAAAATTGAACAGAAGACAAGCACATAGTTAAAGCAGACAAGATGCAGCAGGTTTGGTAATCCACGGTGAGGTGTTCTCTAGTTGATCTACATGTTTCGCGTTACACTGAACGCTTCCTCAGGAGCTAGAGATTCAATTAAGTGTAGTAGAATTGCATAAATCAATCGATAGTGATTGTATGTAAATGGTCGCAGTTTGATGATAAATATAAAGTGTCTGAATTAAGTTGGAAACAGCAATCGGTCACAACCTGGAATCTCTCAAAAAAGTGTAGCATCAGGTATCCATAAAAGGGAAAAGCAAAGACTTTATTGTTGTAGTGCCTCGGGTGGATGAGAGAAAACAAACAGGGTTGTGCCGTCCGGTCTATGCAGGGACCGGTGCTGTGGCCGCTTATGCGGCCACAGCACCGGTCCCTGCATAGACCGGACGGCACAACCCTGTTTGTTTTCTCTCATCCACCCGAGGCACTACAACGATAAAGTCTTTGCTTTTCCCTTTTATGAATACCTGATGCTACACTTTTTTGAGAGATTCCAGGTTGTGACCGATTGCTGTTTCCAACTTAATTCAGACACTTTATATTTATCATCAAACTGCGACCATTTACATACAATCACTATCGATTGATTTATGCAATTCTACTACACTTAATTGAATCTCTAGCTCCTGAGGAAGCGTTCAGTGTAACGCGAAACATGTAGAGCAACTAGAGAACACCTCACCGTGGATTACCAAACCTGCTGCATCTTGTCTGCTATAACTATGTGCTTGCCTTCTGTTCAATTTTCAGGGGAAGTATTCCTCCTATATATGGACTAAGCGATATTTGTATACCTTTATAGCCTTCTTTATGCTACACAAATTTGCAGGATAAGATCCATACGGTGTACTACTACTAGGATTTATATCTAGACTGAAGTGTTTTTAAATCTATGTGTGTTCAATGTCTTTTATATTTTTTTCTAATAAAATATCCCTATTAAATATATGTTTTGTAGTTTAATACTATTGTGCCCCCAAAGTCCCATACCTAGAGTTTTCCTATTTACAATTTGATTCCTGGGGACGTTGGCACAAATCGTTACTGAGTACCTGCAGAGTCACCCTGCTTTATTGAGGTACTTTGGCACTAGGTTCTCCAATTTCAACCCGAAATTCAGGTGGAAACAGTTGATTTTAGGTCACTTGATTTTTATTCGCTGTTTTTCACCGAAGATCTCTATAGATCTATTGTGGACCAAAGCAATTTGTATGCTGGTTAATTCATCGTCGCTAGTCCCCAGCTGACCCTTGCCAGAGATTGGAAACCAATTACGGTTTCCGAATTTAAGATTTTTCTGGGCCTATCCCTTCTCATGGGTATAACTAAAAAGAGTGAGTTGCGGTCATATGGGTCCACTGACCCAATTCACCATATGCTCGTGTTCTCTGCCTCCATGGCCAGGACATGATACGAGCAGATCTTGCGGTTCATGCACATCAATGACAATGAACTCTGTCGTTCTCGGAGTGACCCTGGATTTGATCGGCTCTACAAAATTCGGCCCCTCGTAAACCACTTGAACCAACGTTTTGCAGCCTTGTTTACTCCCAATCAAGTTGTCTGTATTAATGAGTCCCTGATTAAGTTTTCTGGCCGCTTGTCTATCAAACAGTATCTTCCCAGCAAGCGTGCCAGATACGGGGTCAAGATGTATAAGCTCTGTGACAGGGCCACAGGCTATACATATAGTTTTATGGTTTATGAGGGAAGAGATAGTCACGTAGAGCCGGAGAACTGCCCAGACTACAGCGGGAGCACTGATAAGATAGTGTGGGACTTGGTGTCACCCTTATTCGGAAAGGGGTGCCACTTGTACGTGGACAATTATTATTATGCCACTTTTTAGTCACTTTTTTGATTATGGAATTGGCGCATGTGGCACCGTGCGATCTAATCACCGGGGCTTCCCCCAACGGCTTGTAGAATCCTGACTTAGACAGGGGAGAGAGCCTGCTTGAGGTGTAATAATTTGTTAGCAGTGAAGTGGAAGGATTCACGGAATGTTTTCATCCTGTTCTCGCTTCACGCAAACATGGCAGTCCAAATTCCTATGGCGGCTGGTGTTGTGGAGAAACCCCTCTATGTCCACGAATATAACATTAACATGGGAGGGGTGGACCTCAACGAGCAGTTGTTGGCGCCATACCTAATTGCCCATAAAACCAGACGCTGGTACAAAAAAGTGTCTTTTTATTTACTTCAATTGGCATTGCTGAACGCTTTTGTGCTATACAAAGCTTCAGGATGGACTGGATCCTTCCTTAAATTCCAGGAAGAGATCGTCAGAGCCCTTCTGTTTCCAGACGGTGTTCTTGCCCAACTTCCCAATCCAAATGCAGTGAGCTGGCTGCATGAGAGGCATTTTCCTTTTGTCTTCCCTGGTACCCCTACCCAAAGAAACCCCCCAAAAAGATGTTGTGTCTGCAGCAAACACGGATTTAGGCGTGACACATGCTTTTTTTGTCCCTCCTGTCCTGACCAACCTGGTCTCTGCATTGGTGAATGTTTCAAAGGCTACCACACACTAGTGGAGTTTTAGCGTAGGGTACAGCACCACACAGCCCTAGGCACACTAACACAGGGTCTCGGGGTCTCGAAAGATGTGATGGCCATCACATTTTGAGAGACCCTAATCTGCAACGTTCAGTTTACAGTTTTTTTACAGTTTTTATGAAAGTGAAAAAAGTGAAAAAAAAAAATTAAAAAAAACACACAAAAACACAAAAAAATATAAAATAAAAAACCCAAAAATAGTTGTGGTTGTATTTTTCTCCTCTCTCTCTATTGTTCTCTCTCTTATGTTCGCTCTCTACTGTCCGCTCTACTGTTCACTATTGTTCTATATCTATCGTTCTCGCTCTATTTTATTTTTACTAGGTTTTATTGTATTTGCTTTGCAGGTATGGTATGTTATACTATAATGTTTGTTTTATTGTTAACCATCATTTTTGACAGCAACAGCGTTTGCTCCCACAATACATAAAGCCGTGACTCCAGCGCTGTCGGAAGTGATTTCACCACCACAGTTAAAAAAAAAGAGCATATATGCCGAAGCATGGGGGCAGGGGTGGAGGAGCAATTTGCTCCTAACATTGGGGCGGATTGCCCCCATGCTTCGGAATATTTTTTTTAGGCACAGATTGCAATGATTTATTTTTACAATTTTTTTTGTATTTGCTTTGCAGGTATGGTAAGTCTAATGCCCCGTACACACAGTCAAATTTTCCGACGATCGGAGCTTGTTGTCGGAAATTCCGACCGTGTGTGGGCTCCATCAGACATTTTCCATCGGATTTTCTGACACACAAAGTTTGAGAGCAGGTTATAAAATTTTCTGACAACAAAATCCGATCGCATCAATTCCGACCGTGTGCGGCCAATTCCGACGCACAAAGTGCCACGCATGCTCAGAAGAAATTCCGAGACGGAACAGCTCGGTCTGTTAAAATTAGCGTTCGGAATGGATACAGCACTTTCGTCACACTGCAATGTTTTAAATTGTTTAATACAGCGCACTCTCTTCTTCTTTATAATGTGAGAAGCATGAAGTAGTTTTGCTGCTCATATTCACACAGACTTCTCACAAACGTCTTTCTTTATTATTTATCGTGATTCCCTCAATATATTTTGATTTGTCACATCTGACCAAATTTCTTTTTTGTTGTTTTATTTTTGTTTTGTATTTTTTTCAAGGTTGATGGGTTTTTTTTTTTTTTGGGGGGGTTTTACTCCATAATATTTTTGTGTGTGTTTTGTGTGTCAAGTTACCACAACACCATTGATATCTTGTATTATTTAATCTCAAGGAGATTGTTTGGTGTCTCTTGTTAATTTCACATTGTAGTTTTGAAATGTACCTGCCTCCTCACAAACAAACTGTCCTTTTTGAAGGAAAACACACATAGGTGAGTATAATTGAACCAAAAATTCCTTTATTAAGGGCTCAGAACCAAATAAAGAGGGAAGCAACATTGGAGAAACAGCAGAAATTGGCGAAGCCTTTGGCCCCCAGGGCACACATCAATTATTTTACTGCAAAATTGGTGGCCTGAGGAGTCCATATATAAGGGAGTGCAGTCTGGTCCAGAAGTCCAAGAGATCATGAAAGCAGCAGATGACATGTATGTCCCCAGGCTGTGGTCATACAAGAGACTGTATCTTTTGTCAGACCAGACTAAACCCAGGGCCATCACTCTCTGGTCTTCCTTCCATGCTTCCTTCCACGCTGTGGCTGTGGTGGTGTAGTTGTGGCAGAAGGAGGAGGAGGAGGATGGTCCAACTCACTCAGGTGGGTATTGGATGTGAGTTCGCCACTCACCCCCTTAGTAAGGACTTTATAAAGAAGGTTCTTACATAGCTGGCATTGACCCTTCTGCATGCCCTGCAGTTTGGTGGCAGCCATGCAAGCAAAGGCCTCTTCAGGAGTGGGGGTGGCTCTGAGGGACGCAGAAGCCTCCTGAATGAGCCTGAGCGCTGAATCCTGCACGTGACTCCCCTTACTGGGTCTTTTGGTTGGAAGGCGGAGGGGAGGGAACTGCGATTCTGTCAGGCTCCTACTGGTCCCAGGCTTCTCCTGGCTGCCACTTAGCCCCGCCTCCTCCTGGCTGCCACTAACCCCTGCCTCCTCCTGGCTGCCACATTCCACAGCCTCCTCCTGGATGCCATATTCCACAGCCTCGTCCTGGCTGAGGTCTTCCTGTGTATGAAAAAGGGACATAGTTTTAGTTTTTACTTCATTAATCACACACAATTTTCAGCTCATGACTGTTGCAAATTGAATGTTAACAAATATAAAAGACTATCCTTCTGAGCCCAGCATTTTTCATTCTTGTCACAATTATTTTTGCCCACTACTGTCTATTGATATGTAAAAAAATGTATTAAATCAGCAATTAGTGATCAATAATAACATCTAGTAAACATCATTTATTTATTGACCAGAAATCTGTAGAAGAATGCTATACCTGACTCCATCTGGGCTCCTCCACTTCTTCCTGGCTGGAAGTCCCAGGTTGGACATCAGAAGCCTCAGCTGGGGTGGAAGGAAGGGTTGAGAGGGATTCCCTGACTCCAGTCTGGTCTGACAGAAATCGCAGTCTCTTATAGTACCACAGCCTGGGGACATAAATGTAATCTGCTGCAGCTCCGGATCTCTGGGAATCTGTGACTTTAGATAAGTGCTCCCTTAGATAAGTGCTCCTCAGGCCACCAATTTTGGCTTTTAAATAGGGGATGTTTGCCGTGGGGACCACCGGCTTCACCAACTCCAGCAGTTTCTCCAGCGCTGCCTGCCTCTTTTATTTATTATTGTAATGTGGATGTTTCACCTGCCACAGACAGGGCAGCTCCCTGTACTTGTCTATGAACAGGGGGAGGAAGTTGTGGTCATTGAAGCCATCCATTTTATCTGCAAGACACAACACAAGACAAACCCTAATGTCAGGCAAAACTCTCCTAATCTTGTTACAATATAGGCCTCAGTCTAGAAGCAGTATAGGCCCAAGTTTTGCTCTTACCTTTGTTATCACGATTGGTGCCTCCGCTACTCCTTCCTCTGCTCACAGATCGTACGCACTACGCACGCGTGTTAAACGCTTTATAGACACTGCGCATGCGTGTAACTCCATCCCCCCATCGTTCTTTCTAGTCTATTCTCCGCCCCTTCTCGTTCGGCGCAGTGGGGGAAGAGCACATGGCTGAGACACAGCAGGTGCATGCTAATTACAGTAATGAGGAGGAGGAGGAAAGCCCGGAGCCTGAAACGTCCCGATCCAGAAGGAGACGATTTAAGGCCTCAAATATGTCCTTTGGGGAGATGGTGGAGATGGTCGACATCCTGAAGAGGGCCGACTATGACGGGAAGTATGGACCTTACCCCAACCCCAATGTCAGAAAGGCCAAGATAATGGCGAAAGTGGTCAAGAGTCTGCACCAGAATTTCGGGGTACGACGATCGAAAGATCAGCTCAGGAAGCGGTGATCGGACCTGAAATTAAGAGAGCACGAGCAGTACTGAAAGATCCGGAGACTGCTGCAAAAAAGTAAGTAGTTGTCCTGTGTTCCTATTCCTTATGTTTATTACGTTCGTGCTGCTCCATGTGCTTTTCTTAACTGTTATCCAGTTTCAAAAGGCAACGTTTCATTGTTCGTTCTGCCTAGAAAACACCATTGTTTTGGCCATATGCATTTGCCCACATTTTTTAGGGCCTACTTGTCTAAAACTAATTTAGTTGTCTAGATGGGTTTGTTACTAGAATGAAATGCAAACTAGATTCTGTGTAAGGAGAGGACACTCTGCAGCAGTTTTCACATCTGGACGCTGGAGCACTAGTGTGGGACACAAGAACACCCTTTTTATTAGGGGGTCCCACACAGGTGCTCCAGTGTATATTATAGGGGTGTCTCCATCTGTGAAGCTTGTACAAAACAGGTAAGTATTATCTTGGAACTCTGCCAAAACAGACAATTGTACCCCACTTCCAAGCAATGTTTCATATTTATAGTTCTGCCATCAAATATCTGTGTGCTAAGTATACCTATTTTTTTTACATAAGGGATAAAAGACTAGGAGGACACCCCTCATCCAAGGAGACCACAGACCCCCCACCTCTGGAAGAAGGTGAAATCCACACAAGCCAAGCAGAGCAGGAGGAGGAAGACGTGGTGGAAACTGGCACCACAACAGGTGAGTGTCTGTGACCACAGGCTCAGGTAAGAGATGGATGCCGGCATATTTATAATACATGGTGTTTTTTGGTTTCTATCTTTTTAGGTGACCGTGATGTTGTGGATCCAGATCCTTTCACCTCGGAAAGTGCACAGATCCTGATAAGGGAGATCATGGGGTGTAATAGGGACTTGGAAAACATCCTTAAAAACATCAATGATGTTCAACAAAAAATGAAGAACATCATTGATGTTTTAGGGAGAGTTTAAAACCCCCCAAAATCCCTTTTTTTTTGCGCTTTTTGAACTAAAAATTTTTACCATTTTTTGACATGTTTGCGAAAAGCCAAATTTTGAAGATGCACACCAATTGCCGAATGTCAACATGTGCTACCTGCCATCATGGGGGATCAAGGGACGCGTTTTGGGGGTGCAACCCCTTCCTCAATAATAAAGTAGCTGTGAGGAAGGGGTTGCACCCCAAAAACACGTCCCTTGATCCCCCATGATGGCAGGTAGCACATGTTGACATTCGGCAATTGGTGTGCATCTTCAAAATTTGGCTTTTCTAGGGGTGACTTCACCCCATTTGAATGCAATATCAAACACAGTTTGTAAATACTCATGTCTGATATTGCCTTCAAGTTCTACCAAATGTGAACTTTGTAAGTTCAAGATTTGTGTCTTTCTTGTTGGTTTTAAACATGCCTGTTTTATCTTAAATGGACATTTCTACTTTTTCTAATGTGACCCCAAAAATTGTTATACAACAAACATGTTGGTTTGTTTTAAAGACCTTTTCTAAATGCACGTGTGATTGTGCTGGTATTAAAAAAGATTGTTAATCAAGAATGTGTGGATTATTGTTTCAATGCTCCAACACTTTTGTGATGCTCTAATTGGTGTTTTCTGTGACAATGGGTGTTATTTCCTAAGGGCAAATCCACTTTGCACTACAAGTGCAGTTTCAAGTGCACTTGTAGTGCAAAGTGTCTTTGCCTTTAGTAAATAACACCCAACAGTGCTTTGTAAGGTTACACAATCACGCCATTTTCAGGCTTCATCACATTTCTGTCAGGGTCAGCTAAAAGAAACACAAGCAGTAAATGTCACCAAAGATTTGAGTAGTTATTTGTTTTTTTTATTTGAAAAAGGTTTCAGACATTGTATGGCATATTGATGGCCCCCCTACCCGCAAAAAATTCAAGGTATCTTAGCCGGACATCACGGGCACTCAGGGGGGGCAAGTCAGGATGGCCACTTTCAAGCGCCGTCAGGGTTGTTTCATTTTGAATTCCAGCCTCAGGCCCAACTGAGCCAGCATAGTTGGCAGAATGTTTCCGTAAAAAGTTGTGTAGAACACAGCACGCCAGGATAATATGATTCAGTTTATACTCCGCCATATGTATGGGTGTAAGAAATAGGCGGAACCGGCTGGCCATGATTCCAAACATGTTCTCCACCACTCTTCTGGCTCTGGCCAGCTAGTAATTAAAAACCCTCTGGTCCGGGGTGAGGTTCCTCATCGGGAATGGCCGCATAAGATGGTCCCCCAGCGCAAACGCTTCATCTGCAACAAAGACGAATGGGAGTCCTTCCACATTGTCTTCTGGAGGTGGCAAGTCCAAGCTGCCATTCTGGAGACACCTGTAGAACTCCGTCTGGGCGATGACTCCACCATCGGACATCCGGCCATTCTTCCCCACGTCCACATACAGGAACTCATAAGTAGCCGACACCACCGCCAACATCACAATACTATAGAACCCCTTATAATTATAATAGTACGACCCCGAGTTGGGTGGTGGGACGACGTGTTTCCCATCAATTGCCCCTCTGCAGTTAGGAAAGTCCCACAGCTGGGCAAAGTGGGAGGCCACAGTCTGCCATTCCTGTGGCGTGGAAGGAAACTGTGGAGTCAAACAAAAAAAAATTAAGACATTTTGCACATAAACAGGGAAAGCAGATTAGACACAAACATTCTTGGCCAACAGCAAGATAACATTTATTTGAGGGAGTTTTTAAAGACCAAAGTATAAGGTACACCTATCAGATTCCCCCCCCCCCCTATTTCTAACATTATGGGGGGGGACTCTTGGACAGGTAACCCTCTCCACTTCATTGAGAGATGAATGCCTAAATAATGGGTATTACTTTGAACAGCCCCTCCTTAGTTACACTATTGGCAGCCCACTGGACAGGTAAGAAGTGTCATAATACAAAGCTATAAATACACATTGTACACATTTGAGCACATTTGGACATTCTGCTATTACCTATCAAGATAATAATAGTATACAGAAACTTTAAACAGTACCATTTGAAAGTATTCAGGCAGGCCCTTGCACTACATGCTTTGGGGAATTCATCCATAAATCAGACCACAAAAGAGATGGCTATAGTGTGTATGGGTTTGGCAAAGTCAGCAGATAGATGATTGAGGATAGATAGAGAATTGTTATCAGCTGACTTAGCAGTTGGGGGAGGGAGGGTTAAAAATGATTTGGGGACCCCCCAAAAAAAAGCCTCTGGCACTCTGCCTGAATTTAAAGCACAAATCACATTTGAATACATTTTAGGGGGTGTTTGGGGTAAAGCACTACTATGGAGCTGATAAAATACATTGTTAAGTGACTACATGAGGAGAATATAGAGCCAGGAGACCATGCTGGGGAGGTAAGTGAAGGCAAATATGTATGAAGGACAAAAAAATAATTACATAAAATTCCAGCATGCATGAGGACAAAGGGGACATTCACAGCATATTACAATCAAGGTAATTAGGGAATGAGGAAAGAAATACAATATATTATCAAACATTCCATACAATAACATGTGATATTAAAGGATAAAAATCTTACCTTAATATACTCCTTCTGCAAGACCTGGATGATGGCAGAACAGGTCTCTGGGATAATGATCCCCAGAGCCTGGGGGAAATGCCTGTCGAGAACTTCAAGTCCTGCAGGCTTCTCCCCGTCGCCAAGTACCGCAGGGTGGCGACGAGCCTCTGCTCCGGAGTGACGGCTTGCCTCATGCAGGTATCCTGCCTGCTGATATAGGGGGTCAGCAAAGCCAACAAACGGTGAAATACGGGGTCCATCATCCGGAGAAAGTTCCTGAAATCATCAGGATTATTCTCACGGATCTCACGGAGCAAAGGCATGTGACAGAACTGGTCACGCTGAAGCAACCAATTCTTGGTCCATGAACTCCTCCTCACCCTGTTCATGGACTGGACTTGTGTCAAGGTCAGGACCCCAACACCAAGCCCCCACACAGCACGAACTCTACGAGGAGTACGTATACGCAACATGGCTAGAAAACGGTCGGCTGCTCAGAACGCAGTAACAGAACGCACTGAAGAACAGCAAGGCCTGTGAAGAGCGACCTGAAAACCAGTAACGAGCGGACAAGATCGCACTGAATAGTACAATACCAACTGACTGCACACACTGAAGAGCAGATACAAACCCACAAGCACAAACTGAACCACAGAAAACGATCTGAAAACCACAAGTCTGAAAATGCGCGAATCATCTCTCACCAAACTTTTTACTAACACGAGATTAGCAAAAGGAGCCCAAAGGGTGCCGCGCTTGGTTCTGAACTGGCCTTTTCTAGTCTCGTCGTACGTGGTGTACATCACCGCGTTCTTGGAGATCAGAAATTCCGACAACTTTGTGCGACCAAGTGTACGCAAAACAACTTTGAGCCAACATCCGTCGGAAAAAATCCATGGATTTTGTTGTCGGAATGTCCGATCAATGTCCGATCGTGTGTACGGGGCATAACTGTTATACTGTATTGTTACTTTGTTTTATTGCTAACCATAATTTGCTTAGCAGGTACACCATTCAGCTGCAGCACGGGTTTACTTATCTTGACAGCAACAGTGTTTGCTCCCATGATACATAAAACCGTGACTCCAGCGCTGTCGGAAGTGATTTCACCACCACAGTTAAAAAAAATGGTGCATGTATGCCCATCATTAGAAGTGGGTGGATGAAGGGCAGTATTCTAATGGTGGGCATACCCACCGATCAATCTCTTTTTTTTCGTTCAGCCCACAGGCTGCATGAAAAAAAGAACATTACAATGTATGCCCAACAAGGACCAGCAATGTACTGGTATGTTGCTGGACTTTGAGTGGTTATACTAGAATGATGCCTGCAGGTTTAGGCATCATCTTGGTATCATTCTTTTCAGCCAGCGGTCGGCTTTCATATAAAAGCAATCCTAGCCTCTAGACTCTAGAACACCCCCCCCGTCTTCCATGGTTTTCTCTGGCTCTCCTGTCCTAACAGGGAACCCGAGAATGTAGCTGGTGGTTCAGCCAACTGACCATAGAGCTGATCAGAGACCAGAATGGCTCCAATCATCTCTATGGCCTAAGAAACCAGAAGCTACAAGCATTTCATGACTTAGGTTTCGCTGGATATAAACAGCACCATTGGGAAATTGGCAAAGCATTTTATCACACCAATCTTGGTGTGGTCAGATGCTTTGAGGGCAGAGGAGAGATCTAGGGTCTAATAGACCCCAATTTTTTCAAAAAATAGTACCTGTCACTACCTATTGCTATCATAGGGGATGTTTACATTCCCTGAGATAACAATAAAAATGATTTAAAAAAAAATGAAAGGAACAGTTTAAAAATATAATAAAAAAGCAAAATACATAATTAAAAAAAAAAGCACCCCTGTGCGTCGGTCTGGTGTCATATGTAAACAGTAATTGCATATGAGGTATCACCACAAAGGTCAGATCGAGGGTAATTTTAGCAGTAGACCTCCTCTGTAGATCTAAAATGGTAACCTGTAAAGGCTTTTAAAAATGTATGTTTGTCGCCACTGCACGTTTGTGCGCAATTTTAAAGCATGTCGTCTTTGGTATCCATGTACTCGGCATAAGATCATCTTTTTTATTTCATCAAACATTTGGGCAATATAGTGTGTTTTAGTGCATTAACATTTAAAAAAAGTGTGTTTTTTCCAATAAAATTGCGTTTGAAAAATCGCTGCGCAAATACTGTGTGAAAAAAAAAAAATTGCAACACCCACCATTTTAATCTGTAGGACCTTTGCTTTAAAAAATATATAATGTTTGGGGGTTCAAAGTAATTTTCTTGCAAAAAAAATATTTTTTCATGTAAACAAAAAGTGTCAGAAAGGGCTTTGTCTTCAAGTGGTTAGAAGAGTGGGTGATGTGTGACATAAGCTTCTAAATGTTGTGCATAAAATGCCAGGACAGTTCAAACCCCCCCAAATGACCCCTTTTTGGAAAGTAGACACCCCAAGCTATTTGCTGATAGGCATGTTAAGTTCATGGAATATTTTATATTTTGTCACAAGGGAAAATTACACTTTTTTTTTTTGCACAAAGTTGTCACTAAATGATATATTGTTCAAACATGACATGGTTATATGTGGAATTACAAAAATGAATTCTGCTGCTTCTCCTGAGTATGGGAATATCACCGCCTTCAGGATTTCGAAGGGTGTAAATTTTTGATTTTACTCCTCACTACCTATCACAGTTTTGAAGGCCGTAAAATGCCAAGATAGCACAACCCCCCCCCCCCCCCAATGACCCCATTTTGGAAAGTAGACACCCAAGCTATTTGATAAGAGGCATGTTAAGTCCATGGAATATTTTATATATTGCCACAAGTTGCGGGAAAATTATTTATTTTTTTTTGCACAAAGTTGTCACTAAATGATCTGTTGCTCAAACATGCCATGGGCATATGTGAAATTACACCCCAAAATACATTCTGCTGCTTCTCCTGTGTACGAGGATACCAGATGTGTGAGTTTTTTTGGAGCCTAGCCGTGTACAGGACCCCGAAAACCAAGCACCACCATCAGGCTTTCTAAAGGCATAAAATTGTGATTTTACTCTTCACTACCTATCACAGTTACGAAGGCCCTGAAATGTCCAGATAGCACAAAACCCCCCAAAATGACCTCATTTTGGAAAGTAAACACCCAAGGTATTTGCTAAGAGGCATGGTGAGTATTTTGCAGATCTCATTTATTTTTGAAAATAAAGAAAGACAAGAAACATTTTTTTTTTCAATTTTCAAAACTTTGTGACAAAAAGTAAGATCTGCACAATACTCAACATGCCTCTCAGCAGATAGGTTGGGGTGTCTACCTTCCAAAATGGGGTCATTTGGGGGGGGGTTGTGCTAACTGGGCATTTCATGGCCTCCGAAATTGTGATAGGCAGTGAGGAGTGAAATAAAAAATGTATGCCCTTACAAAACCTGAAGACGGTGATTGGTTTTTGGTGTCCTGTACGCTGTTAGACTGTCAAAAAGTTCCACACATGTGGTATCCCCGTACTCAGGAGAAGCAGAAGAATGTATTTTGGGGTGTAATTCCACATATAACCATGCCATGTTTGAACAATATATCATTTAGTCACAACGTTGTGTAAAAAAAAAAATATTGTAATTTTCCCGAAACTTGTGGCAAAATATAACATATTCCATGGACTCAACATGCCTCCCATCAAATAGCTTTGGGCATCTACTTTCCAAAATGGGGTCATTTGGGGGGGGGGGGGTTGTGCTATCTTGGCATTTTATGGCCTTCAAAATTGTGATCGGTAGTGAGGAGTGAAATCAAAAATTTACACCCTTAGAAATCCTGACAGCGGTGATTGGTTTTCGGGGTCCTGTACACAGCTAGGCTCCCAAAAAGTCTCACACATGAGGTATCCCCATACTCAGGAGTCGGCAGAATGTATTTTGGGTTGTAATTCCACATATAACCATGCCATGTGTGAGCAATATATAACTTAGTGACAACTTTGTACAATTTTTTTTTTTTTGTAATTTTTTAATCACTTGTGACAAAAAAATGGGGGGGTTTGTACTGCCTTGCCATTTTAGCACCTCAAGAAATGAGGTAAATTCCAGAAAATGTACCCTAGTTTGTAGACGCTATAATTTTTGCGCAAACCAATAAATATATGTTTATTGAGATTTTTTTTACCAAAGACATGTGGCTGAATACATTTTGCCTAAATGTATGACTAAAATTGAGTTTATTACATTTTTTTTATAACAAAAAGTAGAAAATATAATTTTTTTTTTTCAAAATTTTAGGTCTTTTTCCGTTTATATCGCAAAAAATAAAAATCTCAGAGGCAATCAAACACCATCAAAAGAAAGCTCTATTTGTAAGAAAAAAGGACGCAAATTTTGTTTGGGTACAACATTGCATGACTGCGCAATTACCAATTACAGCAGCGCAGTGCCAAATTGTAAAAAGTCCTCCGGTCACTGAACTGCCAAATCCTCCGGGGCTGAAGTGGTTAATTAACTAATGTTATTTGGAGGCTCAGGAGACCAGGAGGGTTTTCCCCTCATCAGAGAATATGAACAATTTCCAGAGACTCTGGATTTTTGTGTAGGTCTCGCGTCTGTCTTGAGGTGTCAGAATCAGATCCTCCATTTTCTTTATGTCTTCTACTTTCTTTAGCGAAGTCGAAGTAGTCGGTGGGTGTTGCTGTTTCCAGAACATAGGGATTCATGATTTAGCAGCATTCAGTAGATGGCGTAGAATAGACTTTTTATAGATTCTAGGTGATATGGTTGAGATATGTAATAGGAAGAAAGCTGGGTTGTGGGGGATTTGGTAGTTTGTGAATTTTTGAGAAAGAGTGCGAACAGCTGTCCAAAATTCAGAAAATGTGTAACATTGTCCCAGCGTCTCTTTGGCATCGCCAGCATTGTTCTGGGATGTCGGGGAAGATGGTATGTAGTCGGCTAGGTGTAAAATACCATCTCGTTAATATTTTAAAGTTAGTCTCTTGTATTTTAGTGCATAGCGTACATGGTTGTGTCTTATGCTGGCCTTACATTTGTAGAATTTATCTTATATATTCAGATGAAAAAGAATAAAAATCTCTTGTTTGACCATGTAATGGTGCCTTCATTAACTCAACTACCTTTGAAAGACTTTTCATTCAAGTACCATGTCAGTATTTTGATTTTCATAGAACAAACGATCTGCTTCCAGATTCATTTTGAAAAGTACATGCACATAAGACTAGTTCTGATTTTTCTCGGCCAGGAGTGAATTCAGGAATTAGAAATGTGTTCATTCCCATTAGATTGGACAACAATTTTCCATCCTTGCTCTTCTTTTTTTTTTTGCTCACTCATGTCAAAACTGATTGTTGAATCGTCTTCTTTAATTCTTAGATAATCAAAAGAACATTCTGAAAATTACAGTTTTCTAATGATTTGCTACAGCTGTAAGGACAGCTTTACAGTGTCTCCACTCTGAATCGAGGAGCAACAGAGACAATTTTGGACAGCAGCATTATCAATCCGGGCAGAAGATAGTGCTAGATATACTACTTGATTTAAATGGACTTGACTAACAAAGTAAAGTTGACCACTAGTAACACTTTTTTAGACTTTGGGCTCTGAGGTAGTGGGTATATCTCTCAAAATGCATTAACCCTTGCTTCTGCTGTGGAGTGTCCTAGGTCTGGCCTAGGTCCACCTATTGTAATTATTCATGTTCCTCAATGAGGCTGAATTCTAAGCTATTATAAGAGCTTGTGATTAAGTAGGTTTCTAAGAATAACCACATGTGTATTACTTTTTTTTTAATGGTATCCTACGTAATACATGGGGCTAGTGCATCCTTCTTGTTTTTTTATCATTTTGTTTTAAGGATCCCCCCCAATCTGAAGAGGGCAGCAAATCCTTGAGTCCACCTGGTTACCTGTGGATGCATGAAGCCAGCATGACTGACTACTATATGACTGATATGCACATTAGCCACTGACCTATCACACTTTACTGCTGAAGTTGTGTATTTTTGTTGTGCTAAAAATACACTAATACAGAAATGAATTATATATACATCCATTTTTGTAGCTTTTAAGATTATGATAGCGTGCTGTACAGTCTTGCTAGGTACCAAAAGCACACCATTGGTAAAATAACATTTTCCTTGTTTTTTCACTACCTTTGATAAATGTTTCCATTTGCACAGTGGTCTTCTATTTTTTTTCCAGGCCACTATTTACTGTTGTGTTACAGCAATCAGAACTTGTGGAATGCTGTTATAAATCATAGCAGCATGTAATATGGAATTGTTTCTATGCTGCTTTTTAAGAGTATCACAAAAATATCGCCTTCTGGCTAATCATTTCAGGCACTGATGTTTGATAGTTACTGAACCAAGTTGAAGAGCCACAGTCAGCCCCTTCCTGACATTCATTTTATCTCCCTAAGCCTGAGGCATAGTGAAAATTAGATTGTAAACTCCACTGAGAATGGGAGTCACAATGCCTATAAATTGTAGCATGTACAGTAAGCACTACAGAACCTGCTAGGATCATACAGGAAAGGCTGTCACATTTTATTAGGCACACCTGAGGGATCTTTATTTAAAAACAAATACTTCATAATACTGGGTACAGAAAAGCTATTGTTTTTTTTTTTTTTTTTTTTACAGGACATTGTGAGTCATTACTTTCATCAGAAATGTATGCTGGGGGAGGTGTGGGTGCATCAACAAAGCATTAACAAAAAAAAAGTTTATGAGTCACGGAAATGGCTTACTTTAGCTGATAAAAAAACTCTAATTCCTATAGCTTGCAGGCTCTCCAAATCTGTCACTTCATTTGTTACCATTTTTTCCATATGATTTGTGTATTTAGGTTGCTAAAGCACTATTCACCATTAAAAAATCCCTTTTGTTTCTAAATAAAATACTTGTTTTTACCTTTTTCATCCTTTGTTGACTATGGATGACCTTAAATAGCCACTTCCTGTCAATAGCACCTACTTCATCAATGACTGCATGGCATTTCTCAGAATGGGTATCCCAATGGTAATGACAGTGGACCGTGCCTATATAATGCATATTAAAAGTGGCTAAAATTCAGGAACATATTTAGAAGATAAGGACAACTATAAAACTATAATGAGATGGCCTGAACAAGCACCTTCATAGCAGAGTCACAAGTTACTGTATTAATAACAGCTGCAAATAAAAAGAAAAAAAATACTTTCAAAATACATTAACATGTTAAAATTTTTGTGAGTTAGGGGTTGGATTTACATATATATTAATGTTCAAAGACTTTAGTATGTATTTGTGTTACTTTGCATTTGTCCTTAACGCTTACTTTGTACAGAGCCACAGGCAATGGTGGCACCACAAGACCTGCTATTATTATTATTATTATTATATGTGTGCCTATTCATGAACATTGGAATTTTGGAAGCTAGTGCCTTGTTGTTTAGTTATTTTTAGTGTGTAATGTTTGATGTCTGAAATATAGTTCAGGTATGTACTATTACTTGCTATTAATTGTTGCAAGTATTCATTTTTGCTCTATGTTATTATTATTATTAGTTTTATTTAAAGGGCACCATTTTTTTTGTTGTAGATTTACAGTAGGATATACAGTATACATATACTAATTGTTCACAATGCAGAACATAACAAGAAACAGTAGCTAGTCGAATATGGAAGAAGATATGATTAAAAAACACATTTTTGATGGAAGGCTAGATTATACAGTATACAGGGCTTTTTTTCCCAGAGAAAAGGTGCAGGAACTCACCCCCACCTTCCTAGGTCACACCCTAGGTCACTATCCACCCCTAGAACCGCCCCCAGAACCACCCCTAGAACTGCTCCCTAGAACCGCCTCTTTAGAGAGCAGGGAACCAAGTATAATTTGGGGGCTATACAGCTGCAGCCCAGTCAAGAGACAGCCCAGCCAATCAAACAGGCAGTCCAGTCCAGCAAAGAGAAGGTCCAGTCCAGCAAAGAGACCACCCAGTCCAGGCCAGCAAAGAGATTGCCCAGCCCAGTCCAGCAAAGAGACCGCCCAGCCCAGCTCAGCAAAGAGATTGTCCAGTCCAGCAAAGAGACCACCCAGTCCACAGCAGAGGACAGCCTGGTTACCTACCCACACCATCCACGTTCATCTGCGCCAAAACGAGCTTCCGGTCCGGTCGGTCTGCACTGAGAGGCGGTGCTGACTACAGATCACTCTGCCTTCTGCTCTCACAAGCTGCAGCCATTCGATCCCTCAGGGCAGTTTTTATAGGCAGCCCTATGTGGGCTGCCCATCCGCAGTACATTGGGGGCGGGCAGTCTGCAAGTGGTTTAAAAACAGTAGCTCCTATAATGCTGCCATGCCACCACCCATTGGTAACTCAACAAAGCAAAATACTTTGGCTTGATCAAGTTGTCATCAAGTTTAAATGCCATTCAATGGTGGTAGTTGAGACCTCTAACTAGAACAATTACACCAGTGGCATCCCTTGATTACTCCAGTTTGTCAGGTACATTCCACTTTTTCACAGCCTAGCTGGGCATGCCAGGGCTTCTCTCACATAAGATATAGCATATCTTTTTTGCATGAATAGCATAGCAAATAGCAATGCATAGCAAACAGTAAGTAATAATGTATAGTTTTATTTCTGTAGCACACCCCCTAAGGAGCCAGAAGTATACTGGGATTCCCCACCTTGCACAGCCAGGCACACCAAATTTTCACAGTCACTTCAGAGTCAGAAAATAGGCCAGTGCTTTTTTTTTGTTATTTTATTAAGGGATTAGAACTTGGATATAGATTTGAAATTACGGGATGCCCATTTGACTTCAGAACAATTCCAGGGACAAATTTTCCTATATACAGTCTATATACACTCCTCTACATCCTCCAGCACTCACTTGCTTGCAGAACTCCACTGGCACACTGATAGTGGATCTGAGAAGGCACTCAGCCAGATTTTGAGCAAAAGCCTGTTATAGGCAGGAACCCGGGCCCCTTTGGTGTGTAGAACAAAGATCAGTGTCCAGCATACATCTCTGTGGCTACTGATCCCAGCACCACCTCTTCAGGCACTGCAAGCCCAGCTGCCTGCAGCTGCCCCTTTCACTAACCTTCCTGGCTAACATCTCCACAGTCCTCACAGACTGACACTCTCTCCACAGTCTTCCCTGACTGAACGCTCCCCAGCCCACCCAGCTGACTTCTCAGGAGATAACCTAGATGTGCTGACCTGCTCCCGCTGTTCTTACTCCTGTGCCTCCAGGAAAGGGTTCCTCCATGTGTTGTGGGGGATCCTTCCAGCACCTGAGCCCCAGGCCTGAGGTTACCCCCCCAGACTAGGGGGCACCCTTAAGGGCCACCGCCAACCTCCTAAGCACACCATCTCTAGCTTCCACCCGACTGCCCCTGCTGGCATGACTCATACCTATTTATGAGGTGGCCTGCCCCCTTCCAGACACTTTTTGATGGGGATTGATTGTGGTCCTCATAAATATGCCAAGCAGCTCCTCCTAGCCTCCACCCACTACATCTGGAAGCTTCTCCAAGGTTCCAGAAACAGGGAAAGGCACCAGAGATGCTGCTTCCTAAATCATCAGGCCTCCCTGAGTGACTCAACCCTGACCCAGATTCAACCCAGGCCTGGTTCTCCATCAAACCAATTTACCTACACTAACAGCTAACTATACACAACTAACACACTAGCTAGACTGTGCTACATTTCCATTACCTATGGAAAAACACTTTTATAGAAAATGGCACATGCAGTGAATGCACAAGAAATATTAACCCACTGTACAAAATTTGTTAAAATCTACAAATATATAATGTATTATTTACATACTGTACTGTCCAAATTCACCAGATTCCTATTTTTTTATGCTTATGGTCATAATGCAAATTAATAAATACCAGCTTTATATTAGTTTCAAATTAAAGCAGTACTAAACTCAAAAACAAAAATTAACTATATTGCAGCTTACCAATTCTTAGAAGTGATAGCTGCAATAGTTTTCTTTCTTAGGCTTTCTTTCCTTCATTTTCACCTGGTTTTCCATCTGCCCTATAGATGTAACAGAGTGTTGAGACAAACCATTTACACTAACAGGTGTGCTTACAATGATCAACTTTTATGTATTAATGTAAAACCTTTATCTCAACAGGAAAAACTGTTTGCTGTTACTGCTTCTAAACTGTGAGATGATGTTTGGCTTCAGTTTGTTAGTGTATTTAAATCTGCGAGTGCATATAACACTCCTCTTACCCCAGTCTGGCAATGTTGCTGTCCAAAGTGCCCCCTGTGCTTCTTCAGCCAGAGTGGGAGCACTCTAATACAGGAGGTGTGTTACTGGCCAGTTCACCTGGTGAAGAAAGAGGGAAATAAACTTTAAAAAAGGAAACGAATGCAGCTACCACATCTAATGATTGATAAGCTGCAATAAATTATATTTTTAGCTTGGTGTTTAGTACTGCCTTACATGAAATACTTTTCATGCATATATTTCTTTAACTATTTTTTTTGGCCAATAGATTTACCACAGTTAGCAAAAATTTGCAAAAAGGCCCCCTTTGTTAAAACAAATATATGCTGTTTTTAGTCCATATCTTACTGGGAGTTTTTATTTATTTTTTAATAAAATTGCAGTGCTGCAAATGGAGTTTGACAGTAAAAAAGAACAATTCATTGAAATCTTTCTGTAAGGTTGAAATAATGCATAATAATTTCACACTCTTAATTAAATTATACATGGAAAAGAAAGGTGCAGCTAAATTAGACCCCATGTGTTCCTTCTGATTTAGTGATGAGATGTAATGTGCTCAAAGAAATGCAGGCCCCCTCGCCTTGCAAGATAATTGTGTTTCTTGGTATCGCAGATGCTCCTACTTCTTGATATTCTCTATAAACAAGATGGATCACTGTCAGACGAAGGAGCAATCAGAAGGACTGACAGAGAAGCCTCCCTCACTTTCATTATGGCCCGTATGCATCAGGCCACTTATCACTAGACACAGAAATTTAGCAGGGAAATATTTTAAAAAGGAAGGCTTTGTTTTTTTTTTTTTCCCATACAAACCATTATATTATTATATTTCCTGTTATTTATTTATTTATTTTTTTCTAATATAAGGCCATAAATAGTTTCATGGAATGCGATAACAGCCTGAGCTCTGAGGGATGAGTTTTTATTAAAAATGGGCCGAGGTGACTGAGGATGGCATGAGGAATTTATGAGGCATAAATCCTTGGGCTCAGGAGTGTTGTAACATGTCAAAACTGTCTTTCTGTCAGGTGTGCGGCTTACATGACAGAGGTAATGGGAGGAGGGAAATGGTGGAAATATGTAAGGAGAACCTAGGATCTTTTAACCTCCATAGCAAATAATATCTTATCAAAGTGTTGCATTGTTTGTATTTTTAATGGGTAAATAATATATATATAGTGAGATATTTATGGGGTTTTTTTTGTTTATAGCTTGCTTTCTATTAGTAGAAATAAAACTAATTATATATATATATTATATTCATACAGTACTGTGCAAAAGCTTTAGGCGGATGTGAAAAAATGCTGTAAATTAAGAATGCTTTCGGAAACAGAGTGTTAACAGTTTATTTTTTATCAATTAACAAAATGGAAAGTAAATAAATAGAAGAAAAATCCAAATCAAATCAATATTTTTGTGTGGCAGGTAGGTTGTTCCAAACATCTTGGAGAACTAATCACAGATCTTCTGTGAATGTAGGCTGCCTTAAATCTTTCCGTCTCTTCATGTAATCCCAGAACAGACTCGATGATGTTGAGATCAGGGTTTTGTGGAGGCCAAACCATCACTTCCAGGACTCCTTGTTCTTCTTTATACTGAAGATAGTTTTTAATGATATTGGCTGTATGTTTGGGGTTGTTGTCCTATGGCAGAATAAATTTGGGGCCAATCTCACACCTCCCTCCTGGTATAGAGTGATGGATAAGTATCTGTCTTTATTTCTCAGTATTGAGGACACCATTGATCCTGACCAAATCTCCAACTCCATTTGATGAAATGCGGCCCCAAAAGGAACCCTACCGTGCTTTATTGTTTCTTGCAGGCACACATTATTATACCAACCCTTCAGAGAACAAAATGCCTCCTGCTACAGCCAAATATTTACAATTTTTACTCATTAGTCCACAGTGCCTGCTGCCATTTTTCTGCATCACAGTTCCTATGTTTTTTGTGCATAGGACATGGAAACAAGGCTAAGAGATTTAACTATACTCAAAAATATAGGATTAGGAACTGGGGTGCAGAAAAATGGCAGCAGGTGCTCTGAACTGAAAGATAGATAGATAGATAGATAGATATAAACAGTGAATATGGTAATGTTCCAATAATATATTTTTTTCCTTTTTGCAATTGCTTCATTAATGTTATATATATCATATTGTATATACTTTATTACAATTAAGATTGCTATTGTGATGAGGGCGTGATGACGATGATGAATAGCACAAACCAAAACTTAAACTTAATCAGATATTAATTCAAAGGTAAAATGACTTGTTCTAATGATACAAGAAAAATAAAAAAGAGGAAAAAGAATACCAGCAGCACATAGGCTATCTATCTGATGTTTAATTTTGGTATCAGGAAGAGCAGCAGTGATAATAATTAAAATATCAACAACCACCTATATAATTAATACATCTAGAGTTGGGAGTCTGGTCAAAATGTAACTCAGCTTAAATCTTTTCACACCCCCATTCTAAGCCTATTATATATACCCTGTAAAGGAGAGATGTCTATACTTACCTATTCTGAGGGCGATTCAGTCCAGTCACATGGTCTCTCCACCACCAGCTTCAGTGTGGAGGAAAGATCGCCAACAATGGCTGCAGAGCCTGGGCGGTGACATCACCCATAGGTTTACTACCCACGTTGTCGACTGTCCCTCCCCTACACTGAAGCCAGTGCTGGGACCAGGTCATGTGACTGGACCAGAGCAACTTCAGAATAGGTAAGGCTGATTTCACACCAAGGGACTTTACAGGCCCTTTAGCGCTAAAAATAGTACCTGCAAAGCGCCTGTAAAGTGCCTCTCCTCTCACTGCAGTGTGAAAGTCCGAGTGCTTTCACACTGGGGCATTGTGCTGGCAGGACACTAAAAAAAGTCCTGCAAGCAGCATCTTTGAGGCGATGTAGGAGCGGTGTATATACCGCTCCTAAAGCGCCCCTGCCCATTGAAATCAATGGGCAGCGCTGCCGAAGCGCCGCTTTGCGGCCACTTTTAACTCTTTTTTAGCCATTGGTGGGGATTAAAAGCACCCCGCTAGCGGCCGAAAAGCATCGCAAAAACTACGGTAAAGCGCCGCTAAAAATAGCAGTGCTTTACCGCCTGCCCCAGTGTGAAAGTGCTCTAAGTGTACACATTTCCTTTTACAGGGCAGATAGAATGGTTTTAGAATGGGGGTGGGAGTAGATTTAGGCTTAGTTAGGTTTTGACTTCCCTTCCACCTTAAAAACATAAGTTAAATACATAAACTTAATCACTAAAATATTATCTTTCACATGTTAAGGTGGACCTTGCATCTAAATGCTAAGTTTGCTTATTCATTACTGGCCAAACCCCATGTGAAAAAGAAAATTTCTGTGGATAAAAGATAGTAAATTATCTTAAATCTTGCTTTTTCCACAGAAAAGATGACAACATGGTCTATAGAGATCATGTGACTGCTGAGTAGCCCAAATATCGCAAGGAGATGTTCCAGCAGATTGCAGAAGTGTCTTCTCATGGGATTTGGGATTCTCAGTGTTCCCTGGATCGTGCCGGGCCTAGGCATTGTAGGTGGATGCCAGGCTAAAGTAAGCATATTTTCTAACTTCACAGGTGTTTTTTGTTTTCTAAAGCTATAATGAAGCAATTATATATGGGGGGGGGGTTCCAGTGCTGGATAAGCAGACCTTGTATTTGGGTGCAAGGCCCATTTTATGAAACTTACAAAAGTAAATTTCATGTTTTTTTGATCTATATCTTTTATTAAAATAATGATGATTCTGCCATGAAGGTCCTTGTTTGGGCACTTGCCAAACTAAAGTGACTGCAACTGCATTGCCACCCTGTACCATGGACTTGTGATGGAGACCACAAGGAGCTTAGCATACATTATGCAGGCATGGTCCACTCTTGTCCCCATCAGTCAACACCCCAGAGAAATGCAACGCACTCGTTACTGCAGTGCATGTAGAAAGAATGTCTGCAGAGGTTGCAGGAGATCAGCAGCACTAAGACATAAAAAGTATGAAAAAAAGGTGAAAACTGTATAAAAAAAAAAAAAAAGAAAAAACATTTTTAGAAAATTGTCTTTAGAGCTTGTTTGGACTTTTGGTTCACCCCCCTTAAGGTGCAAAGGCAGCGGGCAGACATGTTCACATGCTGTGCTCTCAATGCTTTGTGTGCCTGCAGCAAAAATTATCCCCCCAATGCAGTCGGTGGGTAGTACTGCTGTTGAATGTGACCAATTCAGGTAAATGGGGGTGCAACTATGTCAAAACCATATGCATTGTAGCATGTTGGTGTGCATATACAGGGTAAAAATAAGCCTCCTCACTGCCTGTCAAACACCTCTGAAAATCGACCTGAACATGAGGCAATTTAGTTGCATGTCTGAACCTAACCTTATACACAGTGTTTTCCAAACTAAATGTCACACAGCTAAGGTTTACACCTACTTTAATTTTAAAGTTTTTAGTAAAAATAATGAAAAGGATAATACTAAAGTGATTGTAAAGGATAACAAACGTGTTATACTTACCTGCTCTGTGCAATGGTTTGCACAGAGCAGCAACGATCCTCCTCCTCTCAGGTCTCCCGCTAGCTCCTCCCCCCTGCTGAGCACACAGGGTAGAGCTCAGCCCCGCCCTCTGCTCTCTCCTCATTAGCCATGATTGACAGCAGTGGGAGCCAGTGCCTCCTGCTGCTGTCTCTGAGCCAATGAGCAGGAAGAGAGCCAAGAGCCTCTGCTCTTGAGCATATCGCTGGATCAAGATGAGCTCAGGTAAGTATTTAGGGGGTCTATAGTAGATGGCGCAAAGGATGGGTGATAGCTTATAGCTGAGTCCATGAACCAAGGCAAGTGAGTAGTCCAAGCAACATTAATTATGGGGAAAAACAAAGCAGCACTCAGAAGGCAGCTCAAAGGAGATGTGAAGGAATCTCTTAAGGTCAAAAACAAACACAGAGCTCCACTCTAAGTGCAGCATGTCACATAACCAACAAGTTTATTGAAGACAAATGGCAACTTACATTTAAAAAAAAAGATAAGCGCTGAGGATCCGCTGCTCAATCAGATGAGAAACTGCCCGAAACAGCAGTGTTCTTGGGAGACCAGTGCCTCCCGGGGCCATGGAACGCCGAGCACCGGCGGCCGACAGAGATGTCAGTGCCTATGGCAGAACCGGGGCCATCAGGCTCCTGGGAACACAGCAGTTTCGGGTGGTCCCTCACCTGACTGAGCAGTATATACTCAGGACTTATGTGCTGGGATCATCCCGACCCTCAGCGGGTCTGACAAATGCATATCTTTTCTTTTAAAAGTAAGTTGCCATTCACCTTCAATAAACTTGATGGTTATGTGACATGCTGCACTTAGAGTGGTGCTCTGTGTTTATTTTTGAAGTATTTAGGGGGAGTCTGGGGGGGCTGCATGCAGAAGATTTTTTTAAGTTAATGCATAGAATGCTTTAAGGTAAAAAAAACTTTCTGCCTTTAGAATCACTTTAACATTGGATATGCCTCTATCTATCTATCTATCTATCTATATCTATCTATCTATCTATCTATCTATCTATCTATCTATCTATCTATCTATCTATCTATCTATCTATCTATCTATCTATCTATCTATTGTATAAATACATATTTAATCTTCTTCAACATATCTTTGAGTTGAAGTTTATCTTCCAATAGATCCTACAGTCACAGCACCACAAAGCGATTCCTTGAGGTCATAGAGAAGTATAAAAGCACTGTAGTTAAAACTCACCAGACCTAAGGCAATAGGCAGAGGACACCTCTGATACCCTGCAGGTTAAGTTAAAGGTCCAGAATTCTATAAAACATGCTAACACCATAGGGACTGGCACTCCAGATGAAATCTGAAAAGTATTTAAGTATCGGAGTGGAAAAGGCTGCAGAGATGTTGCCTATGGGGTCTCATGGTGTCTCGGGGTACGAGGATGATTATTTCTTTGTAATCCCCTGCCTGCCATGTATTGCTGCAATAAAATTCAGTGTTGTAAAGGTTAATATCCTTACTGGAGTTTGTCTGGAAATTGAATAGCAGGAAGCAAGAGCCACTGGAATTCGTTATGGCACTTACAATAAGATCTAATCTCCTGGAAATCATTTAGTGATATATCCTGAAACCAGTTTAACATCTTCCTTACTCAATTATTTTACTTAAATGAAAAAATAAATATGCATATTTATGAAAAGCCATAAATATAGTGAGAAAGTGAAATGACAATCTGGCCTTGTATGAATTTTGGGACTCTAAATGTATGTTTCCATTGATATGCACATTATATCTGTCTGTGCGCCCCTTGCATATGAATTTTAAGGATGCATAAAGGCACTATACATTTCCTAATATCAATCTCTTTCCCAAAGGAGATGCAGCACATATAAGCTGCTATAATAGATTTTCCAGCTTCTACCAGCTGCACATTTTATGAAGATATTAGAATCTTATCATCAGAATATCTCTATAGTATATTCTATGTATATGCACCCAAAGAATAATCATAATGAAAGTGTCTTTTATTTGGACTGAAAAAATATTCATGAGGGTAGAGCATGTGAATTCACTTTGAATGTAAATTAAATGCAAGGTGCTTCTGGCTTCTACTGGGACTCTGTACACTAATGACAATTTAAAAAAAAAAATTGAATGTGTATAATCGGTCATTCTGGGCCTAAATATGAACTAATTGGAGCTCTATGTCTAGAAGCTCAGTAATAGAAAGTACTGTAACTCCAGCCAAACAAACACAGTTGAAACCCACATACAGTACAGGAACTGTTCTCTAATCCAAAAAAAAATTGTAAAGCGCTCATTAATGAGACAAAGGTGTACAGGCATACCCCACTTTTAAGTACACAATGGGGTTTATTTACTAAAGCTGGACAGCGCAAAATCAGGCTCACTTCTGCATAGAAACCAATACACTTCCAGGTTTTATTACCAAAGCTTAATTGAACAAGCTGGGGTTAGAAGCTGATTGGTTTCTATACAGAAGTGAGCCTGATTTTGCACTTTCTAGCTTTAGTAAATAAACCCCATTGTGTACTTAAAAGTGGGGTATGCCTGTACTCATCTCTCTCCTTCTCCTCTTTCTTAAGATAAATTACAACTCTGAGGTTTTTGTACCTTAATAATAAATGTTACCTATTACGGCCTATGTCACACAAACAATCCTATTGCTAGTGACAACTTGCCAGTCACAGGACCACTAGCAGGCCAGCAAGATGTCGCTCCAATAGAAGCCTCTTCTCATGATGTGTCTCCATCAGCAGATTAGGCCATTTGATATCAGCCTAAAGCACAAAGCAGAATGCCTGCTAATTAAACCTATTAAAATAGATAGCCCATTAAAAGTTGAAATAACAAACCTCTTCCGCAATACTTAGCTTTAATTCAGAGATTTCCACCCTAAGTCCTTTTTTCTGCTACTAGATGTCCTCAGTCTGATGGCCAGCAAAATTCAATCTACTTCTTCTGAGCCCAGGTCATTCTGGACTCACCACAGTCTGCGACAAGACAGTAAAAGGAAAAGTACACTGATGAGTAAGGGTGGGCTCAGGCATGTTCAGATCGTAATATATACTATATTACCAAAAGTATTGGGATGCCTGCCTTTACACACACATGAACTTTAATGGCATCCCATTCTTCATCCGTAGGGTTCAATATTGAGTTAGCCCACCCTTTACAGCTATAACAGCTTCAACTCTTTTGGGAAGCCTGTCCACAAGGATTAGGCATGTGTTTATGGGAATGTTTGATCATTCATCCTGAAGTGCATTTGTGAGGTCAGGCACTGATGTTGGACGAGAAGGACTGGCTCACAGTCTCCACTCTAATTCACTCCAAAGGTATTCTATTGGGTTGAGGTTTAGGACTCTGTGCAGGCCAGTCAAGTTCCCCTACCCCAAACTCGCTCATCCATGTCTTTATGAACCTTGATTTGTGCACTGGTGCACAGTCATGTTAAAAAAGGAAGGGATCATCCCCAAACTATTCAGACAAAGTTGGGAGCATGAAATTGTCCAAAATGTCTTGGTATGCTGATGCCTTAAGCGTTCCCTTCACTGGAATTAAGGGGCCAAGCCCAACCCCTGAAAAACAACCCCACACCATAACCCCCCCACCAAATGATTTTGACCAGGGCACAAAGCAAGGTCCATAAAGACATGGATGAGCGAGTTTGGGGTGGAGGAACTTGACTGGCCTGCACAGAGTCCTGACCTCAACCCAATAGAACACCTTTGGGATGAATTACAGCAGAGACTGCGAGGTATGCCTTCTCATCCACAACACCGCCTGACCTCACAAATGTGCTTCTGGAAGAATGGTTAAACATTCCCATAGACACATTCCTAAACCTTGTGGACAACCTTCCCAGGAGAATTGAAGCTGTTACAACTGTAGAGGGTGAGCCAACTCAATATTGAACCCTACGGACTAAGATTGGGATGCCATTAAAGTTCATGTGCGTGTAAAGGCAGGTGTCCCAATATATATATATATATATATATATATATATATATATATATATATATATATATATTTATGGGTGGAGCCCTATGTCCGATATGGACATAGATAACATTTGTAGTTAGCATAAAACTTACCATCGGAAATAGACCTGGAAGTGTGGACTTACCATATGAAATGGACCTGAAAGTGTGCCTTGGTCTGCTGGTCGGTATGCCAGAATAAGGGGGCATACCCTAGTTAAAGAAATGATTATTCTGTAGAGAGAAATGAATGAAATGAATGAATGAAATGAATGCCTTGAAATGGGGATGGGAGGGTGGGTATCGCGCACAGGAAACCGACAAGCACCACAGGTGATCGGGCTGCTTAAATACCCCCCGGGCTCCTCCCATAAATTCAGGCCACCATACTGGCCTTCCTACTTATGGGTGGAGCCCTATGTCCGATATGGACATAGATAACATTTGTAGTTAGCATAAAACTTACCATCGGAAATAGACCTGGAAGTGTGGACTTACCATATGAAATGGACCTGAAAGTGTGCCTTGGTCTGCTGGTCGGTATGCCAGAATAAGGGGGCAAAAACATTCAGGTAGGGGTGTGGTTTTATTAGTTTTGGCTTTATTTATTTGAGCAAGTTTGGTGAATGCTTGTGCCGTTTCCACCTAAGGAGTGGGGACGTACAGGCGAGGTAGGCAGAGTTTCACCTGCTGAGTCTCTTGATGACGTGGTCTGGGACCCATGCCGAAATGCTGCCATGGCTGCCCCAATACTAAAGAGTGACTGGAGTGCTGAATGGGGTCGAGGTGTAGGCAGTGTAGAAGAACCCCCAGGTGTTTGATGAACTGGCAGGCACTCGAGGGTTGCCCGGAAAGGTAATAGGGGACTAGAGGTTGAGTGTTCCGGTAGGAGTGACAGTAGGCGGGCGAGTATGGTTACTGGCCACCGGACGTTGTTTACTTTATGGAGATGGATGACTATCCTGGAGCTTGATTGCTGGGTTTTGTACACTGCAGGGTGGAGGATGAAATGGTTTTGGCAGCGAGCCAACTACACAGAACTTGGCCTGCGGGATTGCTGCGGGTGAACTCGCTGGGCCGCCAGAACCCGTGGTAGGCCGAGTAAATGGCTGCTTGTATGACCAAACTGGGGAGAAGGCCCAACAGTGAACTGGTTAATATAGTAGACATGTCCCAGAAGATGGCAGCCTGGAACGAACGTGCAGTGGACATTAAACTGGTGTTGCCAGGCTAATTACACCAGCCTGCGCAAGAAGGACATAACAGAGCGATGCGGACCTGGCTTCATTAAGAGGCTCGCCTCGGACCGGACGTCGGTGGCAAGCCACGACCTGTCCTGTCCAGATAAGACCCTAGAGTTAAGCGGTTGCCATGACTGGGTGTAACTTGAAGAGGGAGGAAGTCCGGGTAAACCCGGGGTTTAGGAGTGTCTCTGGGGGCCATGTACTTGTGAACCTATGATGGCCAAAAATTGCCGCGATGCCTGTGGTGGCTGTGGCATCTGTCGCTACCTGGGGTGATAAGAGCGACGTAGGTGATAAGACCCTAGAGTTTAAGGTATAACCATTGATACACCGACCCACGTAGTACGGGACCTTCCGACATTGATAGGTCCGCATTTTTAGGAAAGACTGCAGCTGCTTGTTAGTACACACCCGTGTATGGGTGAGGTCTTGGGGAACTAACCTGATACGGGTCAGTTTGTCAAGGGGGAGGCTGGCCTGCGTGGTGTTCGTTAATTTGGAGGAGGTTATTGTAGACCTCGGTTCCGGTTTATTGAGTTTTTAGAGACTACAAGCTGAAGGACATAATGGTATTACCAGCGAGTCAAGTTGTGTCTACGTAGTACCTGGCTGCCTGTGCCAGTAAAAGTGAATTGTTAGGCCGTAGAACCACAGAGGGCCAGGTAGATGGCTGCTTGTCTAGATTGGGGAATGTCTGAGGTTTTGACATGTCCCTGAAGATGGCAGTTGTGATGGGCAACGTTTGCCGTTAGCTGTGGTCTGATGCTTCTGGACGCCACATAGAAAGGATTCTACTGTATGAGCCGTAGACACGGATGACTCTCTGCTGTCCTGTGAGGGCAGGAAATGCTGGATGTAGGCTAGGTATAGCCTGATGATGTTATGAGGAGCCAGCTGTGTGTGGAAATACGATACCTGGTGCGGGGTGGAACCTGAACTCAACTGACCCAAGCGAGATGTGATACAGAAATTGATGAATGGCTCGTATGAAATGCCACTGGAGACAAGGGGCCGATTAAGTGCCACTGAAGATTGATGTGTGACTGATTGTGTGCCACTGGAAATGTGTACTAACTGCAAGAAGTCATGCTAAGATGCGAACCCTGCAATGATTGCCAGAGTTGTGCTTAATACGTGTTTGCAACAATTGCCAGGGAGTTTGTGTCAATGGAGATGTGTTTGCCGTGACTGCATGAAGTCCGTATTACTGCATGTGCTTGCACGGGCTGCAAGGAGTTATACTTGGATGCGTGTTTGCAACAATTATAAAGTTGTGTTTGGATGCGTGCTTGCCATGATTGCAAGAAGTTATGCTTGGGTGTGTCCCTGCAACATTTGCGAGAAGTTGTGACTGGATGCATGCTTGCAATGATTGCAAGAAGTTATGCTAATATGCGTGTCTTGTAATGATTGTAAGATTTGTGCTTGAATGTGTGCTTGCAACGATTGCAAGGGAGTTCCTGTCGGTGGAGATGTGTTTGTAGTGACTGTGAAAAGTTCGTATTGCTGCATGTGCTTGCAAGACTGCAAGCGTTAAGCTTGGATGTGTGCTTGCAATGGCTGCGAGAAGTTGTAATTGGATGCGTACTTGCGACGATTGCAAGAAGTTATGCTTGAATGCATGCCTGCAACGTTTGCAAGAAGTTTTGTGATTGGATGCGTGTTTGAAATGATTGCAAGAAATTGTGCTTGGATGTGTGCTTGCAACGATTGCAAGACGTTCAGTTTGGATGCGTACTTGCAACGATTGCAAGAAGTCATGATGGGATGTGTGCTTGCAATTGCAAGAAGTTATGTTTCGATGTGTGCTTGCAATGAAATGCAAGAAGTTGTGTTTGGATGCGTATTTGCGATGATTGCAAGAGGTTATACTTGGATGTGCAGTGACTATGAGGGGGTATAGTCGCGAGGCGAAGGTTCCAACGAATGAAATCAGGACCATGACTGAGCTTCGAAGGAAGACGGGGTGTGGCCCCCCCCTTTTTTTTTGACTGACCTAGAGAAAATGACAGATGAGAACCGGTGGAGTGTTTGACTACCTGGTTTGAAAGGTAATTGTAACATGTTTAAGCGACAGGTGCATGGCATTAAATAAATGAGTGAACTGTTTGTGCCATGACAAAGGCACGAATCGGTGTGCCATGACTGCGCAAATGAGGCTGCACCAACTGGGGCTTGCCAGGATGAATGGATGTCTGACAGATGCCCTGAATTTGAATCGGGGCGCGGCATGCGACAGCGAAATAAATGAAATGTTTGCTTTAGAGTGAAATGAATGAGAAACGTTTCGCCATGACAGAGGCACGAATCGGTTGTGCCGCAGCTGCGACTGACTGCGGCCTGGACTCTGGAGCATATACTGAAATGAGGCAAAGAAACGCTGGTGCATGCCGGAATAAGTTGGTGCATCACGGATGCGACTGGATTTGAATTGGAGTGTGGTATGTAACCGTGAAATGTTTGTCCTGGCAAAGGCACGAATTGTTTATGCCGCAACTGATAGCTAACCAAGTTCTGATGCAGGTGTTGGCTGGGGCCGTTTGTATGGTGTTTGCAATCTTTGTGACAATGAAATGATTCGAAATGTTTGCCTTGATTATGAAATGAGTGAACTCCCTGACAGAGGTCCGGCCTGGTCGTGTCGTGACTGATTCGACCATGAACCGGGCTCTGGAGCATGTATTGAAATGAGGCAACTGAAGACATTGGTGCACACCGGGACGAATCGGTGCCTGTTTGATGCATCTGGATTCGAATCGGAGCGCAGTATGAAATGAATGAGAGAAATGATTACCTTGACCGAGGCTCGAATTGGTTGTGCCGTGTTCTGCGACTGGCAACTAACCGAGCTCTGGTATAGGTATGGATACGGTCGAAACAAGCGAGGCATTCCGTGACGACTCGGTGCATCTCAGATGCGACTGGTTTCGAAACGGTGATGCGTTGTGGGAGTGAAATGGTAGTAATTGCATGACAGAGATACGGATCAGTCGCCCGATATCTGCGACTAGCTATGATCCGGACTCTGGAGCATGTTTCAGAAATGAGGCCGAGCCCTGGGGCACGCCGTAACGAATCGATGCATGGAAGATGCAACTGGATTCGAAGCGGAGCGCGGTAAGTGCGGTGTAACATATCGTTTGCCATGACGGAGGCTCGAATCGGTCGTGCTGTTGTAGCAACTGACTACGAATCGGACTCCGGAGCATGTACCGAAATGTGGCCAATCCTGGGGCACGCCGAGACGAATCGATGCATTTCCATGCGACTGCATTCATGTCGGAACGTGATACGTGGAATGAAATGATAACCATGACAGAGGTACGAATGACTGATAATAACGTAACTCTGGAGCATGTATAGAAATGAGGCCAATCCTGGGGCACGCCGAGACGAATCGGTGCACTTCCATGCGACCGCATTCATGTCGGAACGTGATACGTGGAAATGAAATGATAACCATGACAGAGGTACGAATGACTGATAATAACGTAACTCTGGAGCATGTATGGAAATGAGGCCAATCCTGGGGCACGCCGAGACGAATCGGTGCATTTCCATGCGACTGAATTCATGTCGGAACGTGATACGTGGAAATGAAATGATAACCATGACAGAGGTACGAATGACTGATAATAACGCAACTCTGGAGCATGTATAGAAATGAGGCCGTAATAACTGGGGCACACCGGAACGAATCGGTGCATCTTTTGGTGCGACTGGATTCGAATCGGAGCGCGGTAGGTGACTGAAATGAGAAATGTTTGAAATGATTTGAAATGTCAGAAATGAGTTTTAGAAATGTTTCAGAAATGAGAAATGATTGGTATCGAACTGACTTGATCCGATAAATTTGAAATGTCAGAAATGAGTTTAGAAATGTTTCAGAAATGAGAAATGGTTGGTATCGAACTGACTTGATAAATTGCAAATTGCGACTCGCTATGGCTGTCTACCGACGCATATATTTTTTTTTTTTTTTTTCGTTTTTGAATACCGACATGCTAGAAATGAAGCGACGTCTGCGTCGCGGTGCTGTCGAAATGGTAACATATCGAACGTACGGGCGATATACATTGCAGTTTGTGAAATGCGAGTGAAACGAAAATTTGAAATCACGGTTTAGTGACATGATATGAAAACGAAAAGTCCGACGGGACCTTACCTGCGACAGCCAAGCCAGACGCGTGGTACAAAATACGAACGAAAAACGCGGACTTCGAAGGTTTTGAGTACGGAATATCGAATACGGGAACTTGCGAGGCAAGAACTTGCGGACGCTGGTATATCGAATAGTCGGCCTAGTGACGTATATCGCGCACAGGAAACCGACAAGCACCACAGGTGAGCGGGCTGCTTAAATACCCCCCGGGCTCCTCCCATAAATTCAGGCCACCATACTGGCCTTCCTACATATATATATTTATATATAGTAAATATATATCCAATATTCTGATGCGTATTGATAAATTGTTCCACTACATATAATCCATTGAATAACTTTAAAAATGCTGATTAGCTATTATTTGCATTTTATTACAATCTCAGGTTGATGGAATGACCTTTGTTCCAATCTATTCACAGAATTTACACCAATCAATCATGTGTCCATTCCTGTGTTTATGTATATGGATATATATGCTGTTCAAGGTTTGGTTGTGAACCTAATATACATGGTCTTCTGGTTCTGGCCTGCAGTTGGTGGCTTTGAATTGCTTTTATGTATCTCTGTTGGGGGTTTGGTATTACTCTGGGGGGGAGGGGTTGAGTTGGCAGATAAAGGAATTTTGTTTTTTTATATAACTTGGTAACATTTCTTATATATATATATATATATTCTTTTTTTGACAGACACCCAAAGCTCTCATCTGGGCTGTATTATCCACTCCATCCAAAAAAAAGAAGGTTTTGTCATTAGAATTGTCCAGGAAGCTCTCCAAGGAGCTTTCCAGCATTCCAAGTAGCTCAGCATGAAGAGCTATTGTCTGACACAGCAGAGGCTCTGGGTTCAAAATATAGCCCCTGACACCACCACTGTGCTTGTTGCTTTGTCCCAGTTTTGACTGGTAGGCAGTATCTTTATGATTAGTTTTATATTCCTTTGTGTGTAGGAGACAGAGAAAATTGAGTACTGTCCATGATACTTTTTTTATTTGCACTAACATGTATTTTTTCATGGACGAGCTTTCGGGGTGTGTCCCCTTCTTCAAGGTGCAAGCAGTATTGGTCTTGCTGGTCTTGAAGAAGCGGTTGAATGTGCAAAATGCATAGGCCCTTTTCAAGGATACACATCAATTTATGTGATGAATTCCTCTGTAACAGCTTTTTAAAAGCTATACTTGGATTTTTTTTTGGGGGGGGGGGGGGGGATTTTAAATGTATACTTGAATAAAATTCTTGTTTTGTATAATCTCTTTTAGGCAGAATTAAAGATCCGCTATGAAACACTGTGAGCAGGCAGTTATTTTATTGCAGAAATGTCTCTTCTGCAGGAAGACATACCTACCTGCCTGCTCACAGTGATCCCCGCACTGTAAACTTAGCTGTGTATGCGCAGCTCAGTTACAGTGGCTGGCTGACTAGCTTCTTCGCAGGGATGTTTTCCCATACCGGCCAATAAAGATAGCAGGAGAAGATGCCAGCCCCAGTGAGGGAGTGCTGGGAAGGTAAGTATCCTCCCTTTAGTTCCCCTTTGACTCCTTCCTGCCGGCCATACACATATATGTACAATGGAGGGCTTTGATACCAGGCAGTGTAGGAGTGCACTGACAAGACATCTTCAGCACTGTGTCCAAGCTGTCACCGACCCGGTCCCTATTTACAATCTGGAGCTGGTAGGATGGGTTCCCTATCACACGATCAGTAGCTGGGAGTTCAACTTCTGGCCTCTGGTGTTATTATCCCCTTAAGGACCATCAGCAAAAAGGATCACAACACATGTTGCAATCTGATTGTACAATCTCCTTCAGATCTACCAACATCTAGTAGTGCAGAGGCCTATCTGATTTGATACAAATTGATTGGATTGTTTAGGTAAAGCCTTTTTTACATTGTAAATCTAAGAACAATTATATAGTGTAAAGGACTACATAAACAATCTTAACACTACTTAAGTTAATTATATATTTTACAGTCTTTTTGTACAATCTGCATTAGGTTAACAAAACTTAGTAATGCAAAGGCATATCTAAATAATCCATTCAGTTTATAAACAATAAGTTGTCTTTCAGAAAGACAGCATGGTTTACCACCTCTTACAAGAAATCTACAGTGGATCGCATTTCAGAAGGCAGTAGAGCAGCAGCTGAAAGGCGTTCAGGAGGTGCTACTGCCACCTCTTGATGCCTATTTTTTACTTTGTTTTTTGTACTCGCAGAACAACAATTTTACATTTCTGTATCTTGTTGAAACTGTGACCCATGTGTTTGGCTTGTGGTTGAGGTGTTGCCCCATTGATCTCAATAGCTGAGTTTGATAGGCGGTGCCACCTGTCAGACTCTGCAGCCCAAGTCAAAAATGCTGTGCAGAAAGGTAAAGCATTGCGGTCATGTCATGGCCAAAGGCTGTTAGTAGTTGGACTGCCTGATGCCTCACATGCAGGTGGTGTTGAGATCTGCATAAAAGAAATGAAGGACAGGGTGATTGGGGAACAGGATGATAATAATGGGGAACAGGGTGACTGACGGAAGGTTTTGTTTCAAAGTTTTTTTTTAGAAAAAGCCCACTTTAATGTCAATCACTCACTTCTTGTGCCCAAAAGACACAGACTTCTCTATTAAAGCATGCCCAATAAATTTGTTTAAAAAAAAATGTAACCTTGCAATAAAAAGTAAGATGAAAAATTCAAGGGAGGAAGCTAAACTGAATAGTACAGATAACTGTGTATACATTTTCAGGGTGAAAATGACAAGGGCAAAACCAGGGACTCTAACTATAAATCAGGGATAATTGGCAACTACAGTATATATACTTCATATTAACTTACACATCACCTTTCTCAGCAACCCAACCTGCTCACATACATTCTTGTCCAGCCTAAAACCGACTTTCACTTGCACTGCTATAAGTCTAAAAGTCTTCCTGTCTTTCCTGTTATCTCCAAAAATTCACTCCACAAAATCACAGCCTGCCCTTTACCATTTCTTAGGTGTCTTGTTGCCCCCAAGAAGGGAGAAACTGGCTTAACTTTTTGTTACTGGTAATTTTATTTGAATAAATAATAAAAGTTGCCACGCTAAACATTCAAAAGAAATGAAGAAATGTCCATAAAGTAAAACAGTTCCTGCAATTCTCCATAGTTGAAAGAAATGGTGATCCATAATAAGATCTAGTAAGTGTCCAATTTAGGTGAACAGGTAAATGTAAGTGCCGATCACCCAGCAGCACCTCCACCATAAATCATATAGAATGCCTCCTTACGGGAAACCTAGACTCCAAATTCCAATGCCCTGTACAGGCAATCGGACTTTCCGACAGAAAATGTGCGATCGGAGCTTGTTGTCAGAAATTCCGACCGTGTGTGGGCTCCATCGGACTTTTTCCATTGGAATTTCCGACACACAAAGTTTGAGAGCAGGCTATAAAATTTTCCGACAACAAAATCCAATCGCGTCAATTCCGTCCGTGTGTGGACAATTCCGACGCACAAAGTGCCACGCATGCTCAGAATAAATTTAGAGACGGAACTGCTCTGTCTGGTAAACTTAGCGTTCGGAATGGATATAGCACTTTCGTCAGGCTGCCATGTTTTAAAGAGAGGCATGTGCCACGCATACTCAGAATCAGACGGAAGAGCAGCACTGGCCATTGAACTTCATTGAACTTCTCGGCTCGTCATACGTGTTGTACGTCACCGCGTTCTTGGCGTTCGGAATTTCCGACCAACTTTGTGTGACCGTGTGTATGCAAGACAAGTTTGAGCCAACAGCCGTCGGAAAAAATCCGCTGGATTTTGTTGTCGGAATGTGCGATCGTGTGTACGGGGCATAAGAGTCTAGAAAGGCATTGTTTAAAAGCCCAGAAGATCTAATCAGCTCCCTTAGTTATGCTGAAGGGGATAGTGTCATGGCTGATAAGGAATCGCTTCGTATCAAAGCCCATGGGAAAGACATATAAAAATGCCCATACATTGTAAAACTGTATATTAGTTTATTAGAAAGTAATAATACTAAAAACTCACAGGAATCCAGATAGAATCCAGAATGTAGCAATCAAAAGTTCCCATGTAAACATTTGCAAAAAAAAAAAAAGAGGAGGGGAGGGGTTTGGGACTTTAGATAATGATGTGCCTCCATCCCTATTCATATGGAAAGAAGAGGAGGTTTTGGACTTTAAATTAGGTGCGTAATGGACAGTAAGTACTGTGTGTTTGCATAAGCACATAGTCTAATTTCATATTCAAGAAAAAATATAATTAAAAACAAGTATTTTATTAGATGGCCTCATAAACAGATTATATAGGTATACATCATGATTACGGCAATTCATATAGTAAAAAAAACATCAATAATACAGTTGAGCCATGGCGTAACAACATAAAGATATGGAATGAAGAGCTGATTACATAGAAAATGCAGTGGTGTTTACATGTTGATCCATAAGGGCAGACATTGGTATAAAAAACAAAGATATAAACATATGTACAAAAGAAAAGGAAATACCGCGCTGATACCCTAAGTGCATTCAAAGCAGCGAGCACAGCAAAGGACAAAGTTGAGTAGTGAAACTATAAAGATATGTGCAGCACTAAGGTGAAAAATATCTGTATGCCGACAAGATAATCATGTGCGTAAAACCAACCAATGAGAGCCAGTGTACCTTGAATGGTCAATAAGTCCATGTGAAAAACATATAAACATTGATATAAATAGTATCAATCTCAGACTGATATGTGAATAAACAGTAATCTAAGATTCAGATCTTATAACAGAAAGATGAATAACAGCAAAAAAAAAGGGGGGGGGGGGGTAAAAAAATAAAAATCCAATTAAGTCCACAAAGGTGAAAAACAAGTGTTCAAAATGGATTCCTAAGAAAGGAAGGTAAGTTCCAATGGCATCAACAGGGATCACATGTGTAGAAGAGACAACCACCACCAACTTTGAAAAGGCTTACCGTAACATGTGGACTGAAAAAGGCTTGCACCCAATGAGTCGACAAAGCAGGAGGTGTATATACACCAGTGAGATGGAGCTTGCACACCACTTAAAGTGGTGTTCCAGCTGAAATTATACTTTTTAAATAAAAATACCCCTATAATATACAAGCTTAATGTATTCTAGTAAAGTTAGTCTGTAAACTAAGGTCTGTTTTGTTAGTTTATAGCAGTAGTTTGTTATTTTATAAACTTCCAGCAGGCCGTGACCATCTTAAGTGTGGGCATCTGAAGCCAGACTGTATTTCTTCCTGGATCTCATCCTTGCAGATCTCGCACATGCTCAGTGCAGCACAAGCAGTGTAATAGGTTTCAGGCCAGGTTTCCATAGCAACGGCAGTGTCAGAGGAAGTTGCCGCCCCTTCCCAGAAGGCATTGCAAACAGGAAATGATGCGATGGGCCACGGCCAGGGAGGAGGAAGTGAAAAATGAATACAGCAGATATACAGTAGGTGCTAAGAAATTTTTTTTTTAAATATCCAATTCGTTTACAGTGCACAGTTTAGTGAGGGATGCTGAAGAGTTGTAAAAGTGGGTGGAACTCCACTTTAATCCTGGCCACAATAGGAGATGATCCCTTCGTCCCTTGCACGGCTCAATGTTGTGATGACTGGTTAGGACCAGTAGCCTCAGGTCAAAGGATGGACAGTGTCTTCCATGTGACACACAAACGGTATAGCCTCATTCATGTACGCTTTAAAATTTCATGTGTTTGTTAAAAATTTCTGCTTCCATCACTTTCAATTTTTCTTGTCAAAAGAAGTTTATTGAGTATACAATGTTATAAAGATACATAAAGTAAGTTTACAAGGATCTATAAAGTAAGCTCATTGTTTTACAGTAGGGTTTATATAGGTAAATATCATGAAATTTCAAATATTAAACATTGGGTTCACGTAAACCTAAATTAAAGATATATATCATTTCCTTAGTTACTTTTGTAGGTATTTAAATGATTTATACCTACTATACATATTGTTTACAAGTAGAGTGTATATAGGTCAAATAAATTCTGATAATGAGCTTTAATCGTAAGGTGGAGAAAAGGAAAGAGAAAGAAGAAAAAGGGTTGAAAGGTAGAGGTATAGTCCACAAGGTTGTCCCGCTCGTCAGTTTATTATTCTTTTTAGTTCTCTTTGAAGCCTTAGAATGGGTGTCTCTGTAAGTCATTTAATCTGTTACCATGGCAACAGGACAAAGTCATTGAAGTTTGACAGGAACTGTTGTTTTATCCAAGGATGCCAAAGTTTTTCAAATTTTGGAATTTGATTTTGATCGATGGCTACCATCTTAGCATGGGACATTGTATTATTCATTCTGTGAATTGTTTCTGCTAGTACCAATGTAGGAGATTTCCATGCCTTGGCCACTGTTTGAATTGAGAGAGTGTTAACCATTCCGGTTTTAGATTAAGTAAAGTTAAATATGGATCTGGTTGTATTATTTTTTTAAATATTTTAGATGCAATCACGAAGACTTCCTTCCAGAAGGTTTGGATTACTGGGCACGTCCACCATATGTGTAAACACTTTCTATTTTTCAAACACATATGAAAATTTAAAGCGTCTGTGAATGAGGCTATACCATTTGTGTGTCACATGGAAGACACTGTCCATCCTTTCATCTGAGGCTGCTGGTCCTAACCAGTTATCACAACATTGAGCCGTTGTCAGTACAAGGGACGGAGGGATATATAATCTGTTTTTGAGGCTATCTAATAAAATACTTGTTTTTAATTATATTTTTTTGAATATGAAATTAGAATATGTGCTTATGCAAATATACAGTACCTACTGTTAGTTACGCGCCTCATTTAAAGTCTCAAACCTCCTCTTCTTTCCATCTGCATGTAAACAGCTACAGCGTACGTGGTCAAATCACAGACATGGACTCCCCCTACGCGTTTCATCAGCGTTGACATCATCGGGGGGCATCAGGCACGCCAAAGTTGTTTACATGGGGATCGGTTTCCAGGAACTTTTGATTGCTATATGGTGGATTTTATCTGGATTACTGGAGTTTTTAGTTATCTCTTTCCCATGGGCTTGATACGGAGTGATTCTTACTATCAGCCACGACATTATCCCCTTCAGCATAACAGAGGGAGCCAATTAGATCTTCTGGGCTTATAAACGACACCTTTCTAGACTCTAGACCCCTGGGTGATCGGCACTTACATTTACCTGTTCACCTAAATTGGACATTTACTAGGAGATCTTATTTTGAATTACCGTTTCTTTTAACAATTGAGAAAAACATGAACTGTTTCACTTTATGGACATTTTTTTTGAATGTTTAGCGCGGCAACTTTTGTTATTTATTCTGTTATATCACAAGTGGTCCTATTGTGTTGCTGCTAGCAGCCTACACTTATTTTCATTTTCTATTTTTTTCTACCTGCGCAATAATTCTTTCTAATTTATGGTAATTTTATTTGCAAACAGAAGAGAAACACAGAAGTTGACACTAAAGTAAATGCGTATGTAAACTGTAGCAATAAACTTGTCTTTTTTTTATCCCTTTTAGTCTGTTAAATATACAATTGGAAGCATTTTAAATGTATTTGATAGGTGCAAAAAAAACACCTGTTGATCTTGTCATTAATTTAGAGTTGTCTTGTGTCCTCTGCACACTTTCTGTGTTGACTCCACAGCTCTCCTACTTCTTATCTTGGACTACACAATGATAAGCTTTATGTTAAACAGATCTGAGAGTGGGAGGGGTAGAGTAGTTTTTAGCAGGGCTGACTATACTCAGTCCATAAAAAGAATTGTGCGGTCATTCCACAACAGGACTTAATAGCTGAGTGCATGTTTGACGAATAAATTAGTATTTTTGTTCTTGCAGGGTGTTTAAAGAGATAAAATGCAGGAAAATATGCATGTACAAAAACACAAAAGACACAAAAACACTTTTCAAATACCTCTTTATAAAAATAAAATAACACTCCACAAAGACTCAATTTAAAAAAAAATCTCCAATTCAGACTTGGGGTTGCTACGAGCAACACCCTTTGTGGCCCCCACATTGGGTGCCAAAGTGTTGGCACTGTTTTTCACTAAATATTGAATTTCAGATGACAAACAGCTACATTATGATTGTCCTAAGCACTCTTAAATTAGAAATATAGACAAAACTTTTTTTTCATATTGCAGAGTGTAAGGGAGGGTTTAATTCCCTGTCAGGTTTGTTTTGGCATCTATGCCCCATTGCAGATATTTCCCTTCACTTCCTGTCTCTTAGCCAAACAGGAAGTGAGAAAATCCCTACAAATTAACGAAATTCCTTGGGGACCCCCATGTCAGAACTAGTGTCCCAATTGCAAGATTTCCCCTCTATTACTTTTCTGGGGACAATCAAAATCTGGGATTTTCTTTTACTTTTATTTTCAATGATAATGGTAAACAGGACAAATAGAGAGGGTGAATTTACTTAACAGGAACACAGAGAGTCTCATATATCAGACTAACTTGTGAACACTATGCTTACTGGACAATTACTGAGATTAGGATTCTTGGCTATTGAGGTTCATGTGGTATTGTAACCTTCAGGAAATCCCTGCATCCCTATCTGCCCTAGACCCAAAAACCTTGGGAGAATCGGAAGTGTCCCAAATTTTCGCCGCTCTCCCAGTATGAATCAACAGGCTCCACAAGTCTGCTTATTTGGCTTGGTCAAGCATCCTTAAAAAGGATGTAAACCTCAGAAAAAAAGAAAAAAAACCTGCAAGACAAAGGCAAAATGAGCTAGTAAGCATCGCATACTAGCTCATTATGAAATACTTACCTTAGGACGATGCCCTGCAGTGCTGCCCGCACTCCGCTCCCACAGCTGACACCTTTCACCGGAGTTACTTCCGGGTTCGCAGGCTCGGGTGCTGTGATTGGCTGGAGCTGATATGACATCACTCGTGTGTGTGGGAGCTGCCGGTCACAGCACGGGTCCTGAAGAAATGGCACCAGCAGCCCGTTCCTTCAGTGCACATGCGCCAATGATGTCGGCAGCAGCATATATAGTGAATATCTTCTAAACTGTGCAAGTTTAGGAGATATTTACAGTACCTATAGGTAAGCCTTATTATACACTTACCTGTAGGTACAAGTGATGTAACAGAGTTTACAACCAATTTAACACAGGATGACACCTCTCTAGTATACTCTGCTGGAGCAAGCTCTAAAAACAAGTGACAGAGGAAATTCTCTATGCTTAGAGATCAATCCTGTTGCAGTACCGATAGGGTGACTGCAGCCCACTGTTTTCAATAATGTACAAAGATATATATATATATATATATATATATATATATATATATATATCTTATGGGAAATGTTTTCAAATTATTGGAATGTTGAACATTAAACTGAAAGGAAATCCATGAAAGGGGAGTGCAACCCTAAGGAGGAGAGCAGGAAGGGATTAGGCTCATTCACCCTGAGAAAGTAAAGCTGCATCTATAGAGATTTACCAAATTTAATAAATATGAGCTTACTGAGATCTTAAAGTGGTAACAAACTCAAAAGCAAACATTTATTATATTGCAGCTTACCAATTATTAGATGTGATGGCTGCATTAGTTTTCTTTTTTTAGGCTTTCTTTCTTTTATTTTTATCTTGTGATCTGTTCAATAAGTCTGTTGTTTTTCAAAAGAAGAAGCTCTTCAGCAGAATGTATCCGTTTACAGATCTGAGAAACCATTTACTACTGACAGGGGTGCTTACCATGATCAGCTTTTATTTATTTTAGCTAAAAAACAGTGGCGACCCGTCCATAGAGGACGCATGGGTGCCGCCTCCCCCTATCCATGCGTCTGGTCCCCTGATCTACATATCAGTTACAAATTACTGTCTAGACATGTGCAGGATGAAAAAATTAGTTTAGTTTAGTTTCGATTCGTTATTTAACTAAATTTGTTTAGTTAAATTAGTTGCATTTGTTACATTCGTTTTCGGGATTTGTTTAGTTTCGTATTCGAATTCGAAAAAATTCGACCCCATTCGAAAAAAACTATCAAATTCGAAAAAATTCTACCGCATTCGAAAAAAAAACTATCAAATTCGAAAAAATTCTACTGCATTTGAACAAAAGATCAAATTGGAAAAAATTCTACCGCATTTGAAAAAAACTATCAAATTCGAAAAAATTCTACCGCATTCGTAAAAAATTTGACCGAAAAAAGTAAAAAGTAAACTACATATAACCATTTTGCGAAATTCGAATTTCATATAGAATGAAATCGAAATCCAATAGAAAAGATTTGAATAGAATAGAAAATAAGAATAGCATGCAAAAACAATAGAACAGAATAGAAAAAAATATAATATATTCTATTCTAATCTTTTCTATTCAAATTCGAATTCATTCTGTACCAAATTCCAATTCCAGAAGATGTTTTATATATATATATGTATATGTATATATATATGTATATATATATATATATGTATATATATATATATATGTATATATATATATATATATATATATATATATATATATATATATATATTTTTTTTTTGTTTGTTTGTTTTTTTTGTTTTTCCTATTCTGTTCTATTGTTTTTTCTATTCTAGTCTTTTCTATTAGAATTCGATTTCATTCTATTTCTATATAACCATTTTCCGAAATTCGAATTTCGTATAGAACGAATTTGCATTCAAATAGAAAAGATTAGAAAAAAATAGAAGATAATAGAAAAGAATAGCATAGAAAAACCATAGACCAGCATAAAAAAAAATATATATATATAAAACCATCTTCCGAAATTCGAATTTCGTATAAAATGAATTTGAATTTGAATAGAAAAGATTAGAATACAGTAGAAAAGAATAGACTAGAAAAACAATAGAACAGAATAGAATAAAACATAATATATTCAATGGAACAGAATAGAAAAAAAATATTATATATATATATATATATATATATATATATATATATATATATATATATATATATATATATATATAAAACATCTTCCGAAATTCGAATTTCATATAGACTGAAATCAAGTTTGAATAGAAAAGATTAGAATAGAATAGAAAACAATAGAAACGAATTGCATAGAAAACAATAGAACAGAATAGAAAAAAATATAATATATATATATCTAGATTGAAGTGTAGAGGAGAACCACACACAGCTTTCAATCTAGTGTCAGCAAACAGGTCCTCCCACCGACCTTGTATATATAAAAATAAAGTTCAGATGTGTTCTGACTGAACTAAGGAAGGGTGCGAACAAATCAGCCTGAAACGTAATCTTTGACTGAACAAATGATTGTAATTATTTTGTTTGGAATGACTCTACTTGCTTTGTAAACTTTTCCTAAAGATTTGATGGAATAAAGCAACAAATTTTTAAGTGCAGCAACCTTTGGAACTTTATATATATTATTCTATTGTTTTTCTAGTCTATTCTTTTCTATTATTTTCTTCTATTCTAATTCGATTTTCGAAATTAGAATTTCTGAAAATGGTTATTTATATATATATATATATATATATATATATATATTATGTATATATATATATATATTATGTATATATATATATATATATATATATATATATATATATATATATATATATATATACCGTATTTATCGGCGTATAACCGCACCCCAAGTTTAGGAGGGAATTATAAGGAAAAAAACTTACATTTTAATGCCCATCAATGCAGCCTTGCACAGTGTCCATCTGCATGCTTGTCCAGTGTAATTTGCAGCCTTGGTGTCATTTGCAGCCTTGCAGTCAGCAGCCTTGGTGTCATCTGCAGCCTTATCAGTGTCCATTTGCAGCCTTGCAGCTTTGTCAGTGCCGATCTGCAGCTTTGTCTGAGTCCATTTGCAGCCTTGCCCAGGCTGCAGTTAAACTGCAGTGACTTGTCAGTGTCACTCCAGTTTGAAAATGGCGCCGCCGGCGCCGAAATACACAGAGCCGGTCCTCGGCTCTTCTCGGCGGCTCTCGGTCACTTTCGGCCACTTTCGGCTCCACTTGTAGTCCCGCCCGGGATGGGCGTGACTGTGAACAGAACTAGCGGATCCTAGCCGAGTACACTCGGCTATCTGTATATGGGCGGCGCTCGAGTGGAGCCGAAAGTGGCCGAGAAGAGCCGAGGACCGGCTCTGTGTATTTCGGCGCCGCTGGCGCCATTTTAAAAGCAGCAGCCGGCGATCGCTCCGCTCAGTTGGTGGGGGATCGCAGGGGATCGGCGTATAACATGCACCCGCGATTTTCCCCTGATTTTAAGGGGAAAAAAGTGCGTGTTATACGCCGATAAATACGGTGTATATATATATATATATATATATATATATATATATATATATATAAACTTTTTCCCAGATTCTAATTTCATATAGAATGATTTTGAATTTGAATAGAAAAGATTAGAATAGAATAGAAAATAATAGAAAAGAATAGAATAGAAAAACAATAGAACAGAATAGAATAAAATACAATATATGTTTTTCTACTTTATTCTTTTCTATTATTTTCTTTTCTATTCTAATCTTTTCTATTCAAATTCAAATTCATTCTATACGAAATTCGATCTTCAGAAGCCATGTTCCGAAATTCGAATTTCATATAGAATGAATTCAAATTTGAATAGAAAAGACTAGGATTATGTTTTCGAATTCAATTCGAATATGTTTTCGACTTCGATTCGAATATGTTTTCAAATTCGATTCGAATTTGTTTTCGAATTCGATTCAAATTCGTTCGCTTTTTTTCAGATTCGATTAAATTCATCACTTTTGTTATTCGGAAATTCGGATGCATCCGAATTTCCGAATAATGAAAAATTTGTCCGAATTTCGATTCGGAACGAAACGGAGTGTGCATGTCTAGTCTAGATCAGGGGTCTCAAACTGGCAGCCCTTCAGCTGTTGCGAAACTACAAGTCCCACCATGCCTTTGCCTATAGGAGTCATGCTTATAACTGTCAGTCTTGCAATGTCATGGGACTTGTAGTTTCACAACAGCTGGAGGGCCGCCAGTTTGAGACCCCTGGTATAGATTGTAGTTTCTCCAAAATAAAAAGTCATCATTGATCTATATGATGTTCTTTGAACTTCATTCTTATATAGCTTTGTTTATTTTAATACCCCTAGATCCGTGCATTGTTCAGTGTTCCTTGCTTCTCTCATACATTTTTTTTATTTTATTTTTTTTAAATATTTTATGAAAATAAGGTTACTTCCATTTATATTGGCTTAATTTCCAACTCATCCATCTGCTAATGAACTTAAAATGTAGATTTCTATACAGAATGTCTCTTTGACCTCTATACTTGCATGTGTAAGGGGCTTGCGATTTCTTTAACGAACAAAAAAAAAAAAAATGTTTAAATGGAGCATCTTTGACATCTCTGGGAATTTCTTCAGGATAGCAGATGTACAAAAAAACCTTTCAGACTGCATATTTAACAGCACATTGAACTTAATAATTCTTGGTATTCACTCCTGTCAATGCTTTTTTAAATAATCAGTGAAGAGCTGCTTCAGACATTCACCCTAAAGTCTTAAGAGGTGTTTTCTTTCCTTTTCAGAACCTGAAATTTATAGTAGGTCACCTTGCTGTCTACAAAGAAGTACTGTATTGCTAGCATACTAGTGTAAAATGCTGTCAGACTCATTAAAAAGATAGATCTCTTCAGCCTTACAAGGACCACCATGCTCTATTAGCCTCAATAAATCTATTGACCACAGGAGCCACTTCTCTTTCCTCTCATTGCTCAAGAACATTGACTTGGCACATTTTTGTCTTGGCTCTTTCCCTACTCCAGAGCCCCATGAACCGACAGTCTCCTGTTATAAAGAGTTCTTAAGGTGGTTTGGTTCCGCAACTTGATGGAAACGGTCACACTAAGCTTCCTATTGTTTCCTTAAGGTTTCCGTTCATTACAGATGCAGATGCAAGGACCTGAGATAAAAGAGAGACAATCTGACAGGAGAGCATTCACTAATAATCCCTATTGAATATGGCTTGAAATTCTTTGACCAATCTAGAAAAATTGAAGGTTTCAATTATTCTTTTTATTGTTGAATGAGTGGGGCCCTTGAATGACAATTTGTGTATATTTCGTATTTTATGTCTTGATAATTTTTTTTTATTGTGTTTTATATTCTTTTCAAAAAGAATATAACTAGGCCTTGTAGAAATTCCACACTGTCTGTCAGAACGCCATAAGATTGACAAGTTTTGAGTAATTGGTGAGTCCAAAGATAGGAGACTTTGTTGAGAGAAGGCCCTTGAGAAATCTATTGCAGAATGAAAGAAAGAGGGGATTGGGAAGACTGTGAAGATTAGACCTAGAGAAGTCCTATACTGTATTTCTTGGCGATCATGTTTTTTTTTTTTTTACTGTGCTTACCAATGTCACAATGACATTTCGGAAATTTCTGTTTAGCATGCATTTTTTCCTGGTAATTTAAAATTAAGGTGATAGGTATATACAGCAGACAGACACAATAGAGATTTATTGCTATAAAAACAATTAAGATATACTGTAAATGCAATAGTGGTTTATTTCAGCTGTAAACAGATTGAAAGTAAACTACAACTTAAAAGGTTTCAGGTGATTTGTCCACATGAAAGTGGTTAGCAACAGAACACTCTTATACCAGTCATTTGCTTGATTAGGATGCTCTCACGTTTAGCCTTACCCTCTGATCTATCGCTCCAAACCTAATGTTGTCCCCTAGTTATAAACCCAACCGAAACTTCCGCTATAACCTTAAACTGAGTTCCCAGCCTAAACTTAGAATGCTGCTTTAACCCTTATTTTATCTGTAACTATAGCCATAGTCCTCTGCAGACTTAAACTGGCCCTGTATCCACTTGCAGACCGCCCACCATACATATACTGCCACAGGGTGGCCACTCTGTGCCAGATCACGTAGGAGCCCAGTGGTGGGTACCATGGATTCAATGTCCGCTGGCAACCACCGATTACACAGGACACAGATAGAACAACAATCTGCCAATGTAAACAAGGCAGATTGTCGTTCTTTCAGAGCGGAAGTCATTGATCCTGTGTTTCTGCTAAGCAGGAAGACAGATCTTTGCCTTCCCCTAGTTAAAGCACCTCCCCCACAGTGAGTAGGCACAACCTAGGCACACAGTTAATCCTTTGATCACACCTGATGTTAACCCCTTCCCTGCCAGTGTCATTACTACAGTGACAGTACATTTTTTTTTTAGCACTGATCACTGTATTAGTGACACTGGTCCCCAAAAAGTGTCAAAAGTGTCAGTTAGGTGTCCGATTTGTCCGCTGCAATATCACAGTCCAGCTATAAGTCACTGATTGCCACCATTACTAGTAAAAAAATAATAATAAATATATAATATAAATAAAGAAGGAAAAATGGGACTTTAAATGAGGTTGCTGACATTGTGGAGGTAAATTGGAAAGTGTGAAAATTTATTGATCATAGAAAGATATATAAATCATGGCGATATTAAAGACTACAGAAACAATAGGTATATAAATTCATATATGATCCACTCACACATCTACATACACATGTGGCATTGACAAAAAGATATATAGATATAAAACAATTGATTTTTACATTAGATGAATTCATATATGTGAAAAAATTATTATTGAAAAAATTATTATTATTGAAAAAAAATATTATTATTATTATTATTAAAAATTAATATTATTATTGAAAAAATTATTATTATAAAAATTATTATTGAAAAAAATATATGTACATACATCATATGAGCAACACTTGTGACAAAAATAAGGGTGTTATAAAACAGTAAAACCGTAATTGATGGATAGATGAGAGTCTAAATTAATAGTCTATTGCAGACATAAGTCACCATCACAAATGCCCATTACAGACATGAGTCAACATCACAAATTCTGACGCGTTTCATGTAAGAACACTCTTCATGGGCGGATGCTGAGATATATCTATAAGGTATGAAAAAATAGAATTAGTCTGGTTATGACTGATAATATCAGGGAAAGGCAGATTAGTCTGCCCTGAGTACTTACATGGGGTCCAATGCGATGGAATGCGGCGACCATAGGACCAGGGCCCCAGGGGTGGTCTCTCCCAGGAGCTGAGGTAATATAGAGCCACGTGCAGCAAGGCGCACATACCAAATCCCCCCGAAAACACACAACACAAGTTGCTTGTTCATAGGGAAACACAATGTTGAACCTGTGATGGCTGCCTGAGGGTAGTCTAAAATAAAAAGTGCGTTGTCAGTGTGTTGATAGTGCTAGTGAGTCTGAGTGGGGATAATGGAATATAATTAACGTGGTGATAAAAAAGTGAATGTGTGAACTGTAAATATATAATATAACATATATATATAAATAATAAATAAATACATAAAATTATCCCATAGTTTGTAGATGCTATAACTTTTGCACAAACCAATCAATATACACTTATTTGGATTTTTCTTACCAAAAATATGTAGCAGAATACATATTGGCCTACATTGGTGAAGAAATTAGATTTTTAAATTTTTTTTTATTGGCTATGTTACATTGACAGAAATTTACAAAAATTGGGTTTTTGTCAAAATTGTCGGCCTTCTTTTGTTTATAGCGCAAAAAATAAAATCGGCAGAGGTGATTAAATTCCACCAAAAGAAAGCTCTATTTGTGGGGGAAAAAGGGACAAAAGTTCTATTTGAGTACAGCATTGCACGACCGTGCAATTGTCAGTTAAATTAACGTAGTGCTGTATCGCAAAAAATGTACTGGTCATGAAGGGGGTAAATCTTGCAGAGCTGAAGTGGATAATATATAATTATTCTCTTGTTCAGCCCAGCGGGCTGAAAGAGAAAAATCCATAGACTTCTCCATCAATGCTAAACAGTTACTGATTTGCCGACAGTTTTTTTGCACAACGACTAAGGCTATTGCCAAAACGCGTCAGCTTTATTGTTTTATTGTCACTCTGTTGTACCAATAAACGACACTTCAAGGATTACAGTTTTGCCGGCTCTCCTTATTACAGTTTTTTTGCACAACGGCCAACTAATTTCTCAATTAAAGTTTGTTGCGCCAGATGGTGTAGGCAGGGCCACCCACAGCTCAAATTTCAGCTGATTCACAGGAATCAGAAAACATTTTACATGTGTATGGCCAGCTTTACTGTTTAGGAATAAGGTGATTACTGCAGGTTCATGATTTGTAATCCTGGTAAACTTATGTGCCTGAGAGAATTTTTTTTCTCTCTTAATACACTGCATGGCCTCTGAACTATGACCAACAGGCATAGGAAGGCCAAAAAGAAGGCTTTTGGTTAAGCCAGCCCTTCACTATTAAAAAGTGTGTGTGGAAGGGAAGGTGGTTGACAAAGCAGCCATGTGTCAGTGATTTAGAAGCTGTTGCAGAGAAAGCATAGGAAAGGCTACACAACTGCATACAGAGATTAGAGTCAGCTAAACCAATTAATTATTATTGCTAGTATTTTGCAAAATCAACCCCTTTGCTGATTTTTATGTTCTTGTTATTGGGGGTGTTTAGTCTATCATGTTAATTTTTGGTTGGTTTAAGATCAACTGTCACTTTTAGCTGCTATTCTTTTTCACCGCAAGGGCTTTTCTTTCAGAAGTTGCCATTTTGGGGTTTTAATTTATTTTAGGGATATTGTTTTTTGTTTTTTATGGTGATAGGGCCTTTATTTTAGGTTAAACTGATTTTTCCTGCAAGGCAATTTATGTTGTAGGTTTTCTTTTATTTTTATTTTACGTCGATAGGTTTGGAGTTCCCAAAAGTGGAACATTTACTTATTGCTGGCCATTTGTTCCCTGAGTTTTCTTTTCAACAGTTGTTCACAGAAACCACCTCACATTATATCACTCATCTACCCCCCCCCCCCTTCCCATTCTCATAGATAAAAAAAAGTTAGGCATATGTTGTATACCAGTTAGGCATAGTATCCCTGATTCAAATTGTCTGGCTACTGGCTAGTTTTAAAGTATCCAGTATCTTAACTCTTGTAGTAGAACCTGAGCCTGTGCTGTTTGTCTCTAAATTTAGGCCTACGCTTGATATTTAAAGTTGTCCTGCTGCTGGCCATTGTCATCTGTGATCTCTAAATTCTTAATGAGAACCTCATATAAAACAGCAAACCAATGGTCAATTCTGTCTTCTAGTCAAATGAGGTATATTACTGTTCGATAAAAAAGCATATATTGTTGCTAAATCTACCTGAAAAAAAATATTTTTTTCAAACTGAAATGAATCACATCGGGGTGCTGATGCTGTATGTAAGTCAAGCTAACCATGAAAAAAAAAATCATTTGCAGCCAAATATGCACTGTTAGCATATGCTGTCACTGAAACTGTTCATGAAAATCATACTGTTCTGTAACACCACATGTAGCTTTAAAGTGGTCTAAAGTCTTTTTTTTTACCTTAATGCATTCCCCATCCCTAAACACTTACCTGATTCCTCCCTCTCACTAAGCCAGCCCTGTTTTGGGTGCAGCACCGCTCCTCCTACTTCCTGGAGCCATAGGCTCCTACTGCTGTCAGTCAAACCCTGTGAGATGGGTGGGGTGACATGGCTTGCCGGTGTTGTGAATATCCATGGACACACATAGCCCGGCTTGGGCATGCACTACACGGGTGTCCCCTTGGCAGCTAGGTTGCTAAGGTTACACTCAAAGAAAGAGGTAGCAGACAGAGCCTGTGGGGGATTGTGAAAGAGGAGGTAAATATTTTTAAAGAGTAGTTTGTCTATTAGCCCCTAAAATGGCCCAATTGCTTTCCAGTCTAATCATGGATTCAAGTGTCATCTAATCAAGGTCCTTCTTAAAGTGGAAGTTTAGCCTCAAACTAAAATCTACTTGCAGCCACAAACTAACACTAACCTATCTAGCCCTGTAAAGCAAAAATTGCTATACATATCTTTTCTGAAGGCGCTCCGGTCCGGTCTCCAGCAGCAGAATCTTTGTGCAGGAGACAGCCAACAATGGCTGGGAGATGCCTGGGAAGTGATATCACTCATAGAGTTACTATGGGGCTTCCATTGTCGGCCACCTCTTCTGCACCCGTCTCCACAGTGAAGCTGCCACTAACAGCTCAGCGTGGGACCGGACTGCAGCGGCTTCAGAAAAGGTATATTTAGCGATCTTTGCTTCACAGGGCTAGATAGGTTAGTCTTACATTGTGGCTGCAAGTAGATTTAGAGATTTTAGTTTTAGGCTGAACTTCTACTTTAAGTCCAAAAAAGTAGATAACAAAAGCTCGTGTACTACAGCACTGCCAACATTTCTAAACAATTTCTAGGGACACGTTGCAGCTAAATTGACATACAGCTACTTTTTCACTGTCCCCAAGGTGTTTTAAAGTCAGATATATAATTTTTGCATTTTACTTTACAAGCCATATTTTTTATTAAATATTTTTGGGAAAAGGAGCTTCTTTGGTAAATTTATTTATTTCTGAATCCAAGGGCATTTTCAGGGGCAAATTAACAAACCCAAGACTGTCCCTGGATGGGAGACCATTGGCATCTAGTAATAAACTACATTCATAGCCTTACACTGATTGCTGAACTCTCTTAAACATGACACAGTTACAAATACTGTACGATAGCCATAGTTTTACAAAGCTTTTGGGATCTTCCTGAAAGCCACGTGCAAACATCTGTGGGATATTAGACAATACATTAACATAATATGTATTTTTTCTGGCATTCTGGCAATAAAGAGAAATTGCAGAAATCCATTTAAGTACATTCTCATTATTTTGGACAGAGTAGACTGAGATGAAATTGAACTGGTTTCAGTAGCAACAGAATGAGGTTCTGACCTTCTGCCAGAGAGACTCTCAATCAGTTTCAAATCCAACACAAATCTAAGGGATAAATGAAGAGGAGGAACCAAAAACCCCAAAGAATAAGATGACAAGTTTATGCATTGTAAGAACAGAAAAAAAACTTACACAAAATGGTTTCTTGACCTCAAGCTGTACAAATCCAGTTCAGGTCCAGGTCAGGTTCAGATTTTGTACACTGATATATTAGAAGAATACCATATAAATAACTGCATGGATAAAGACTACAAATGGTCTACTTAAATTGGCAGAGCATACATTTTTTGTACTATAGAACATTTGAAATGATACAACAGTCTGTGCATGAAATAATTAAATCATATATTTACATATTATTAGAAATGTAACAGCTGCAAATGAAAATGTATAAGTATACTAAATGTACCTCTTTGCTTATTTATAACCAAGGCTGTTGAATCACTTTCAGACTTGCTGTTAACTACCAAACGTTTCTTTGTCCATCCCTAAATCCAGTGTAAATCATTACAATATATGTGATATAAGTGAAAGATTTAAATGTTGGGGTGGTATTTTGGGCTCACAACTTGACTTATTAGCAGGAATGCATGTGAAATCAAGTATGTCCTCGGATAACTTTTTCTACATTCGATAAGGTATGACATGTGAGAGCAGTGTGGCTTTGTGGTTGGCTGGTATAAATGTTTGTCTTTGCATGTTTCTACTGTTTTTTCAATGTCTCTAAATATAATAGGCCGATGTCTTAACATTCTCACCTCTGAACTCCTTTTTGAGCTATATACAGCCATTTAAGAATTTCAGATTTGCCGCCAAGATGCTAACAGTTCTGTCCCCTGATGTGAGTAAGCTGATGGAAATTGAATGTGAATGAAACAGTGGCCAAAATGTGTGCAAACATATAACATTTTAACCCAAAATAGACTATTATTTTGCATTCTACTGTGCATATGCTGTCAGAAAGACAACCTTCTGATCACAGGTTTCCAGTTTGGTTCAAGCACATATACTATCAACTTATTTGCGGATAATATCATCCTGCTCCTGACTAACCCGCTCACATCCCTAAAACAGGCCCTCAAAATCCTAACGGACTTTGGTGATATCTCATACTATAAAGTTAACTTCACTAAATCTCTAATTTTAGATATAGGAGTAAAGCCTCCCATAAGGAACACACTACAAAAAAAATTGCCATATACGTGGAGTAAGAAAGGTATCATCTACTTAGGAATAACACTAACCAATACCACTCATGCACTAGTTAAAGCTACAGTAACATAATTCCGCTAACTACCAAACTGGAAACCCAACTAAAAGAAATATCGAAAGGCGATGTATCCTGGCTAGGCAAAATAACAGCTTTCAAAATGTTATTATTATCACAAATCTTATATATATTTCGTACCCTACCAACTCAAAACCCTGTCAAAAATAAGCTGAAAATAAGTTGAAAGTACATTTGGGGTGTCAAAAAAGCTAGATGTTCCTCTCACAGGAAAATGGGAGGGGCAGGACTAGTGGGCCTATATGACTACTTATGAGCAGTTAGACTAGGTCATATCAAATATTGGTTACACAAAATGAATACACCACTATGGGTAGACATAGAAAAATTTAAATCCCCATGGGACACAAAAAATCTTTCCCCTCCTATGCAGATTTCACTGAAGGCATGGAGACTCCTCCTAAACCAAACTCACAGGGATATACATGAAATAGATTACAAGATACCATTGAACATCCTAGAAGCAAAAATTTCAATGTTATCTGTTAAGGACCTGGTAAAACATGGCATTACACACATTTCAGACCTCTATAATGGACCCCAGCATAAATCCACAGAACAAATAATGAAACAGTACCAATTGCCGAACAATCTGCTGTTCTCATGTCTACGAATAACTCATTTTCTCAAATCGCATCCAAGACCAAAGATTGAAATTCCGTCCAAAATATGGCAATTTTACTCAACACCTCCACAACACCAAAAAGGAACATCACTATTTTACAACATCATCCACAACAAACTTGTATTTGAGAAAACTAAAGCAATGAAGAAATGGGAGACAGACTTGGGCACCACCTTTTCAGATGACCAATGGCAACAAACCTTAAGAGAAACACATAAAGCTTCACACTGTGTCAAGCACTGGGAACTAATGATCAAAATGGCTAACATATGGCATTACACCCCATATAGAATAGCAAGCTATTTCCCAAAAACATCGCCACACTGTTGGAGGGACTGTGGGCAAATAGGAAACCTATTACACATGTTCTGGCTTTGCCCAAACGTAAAAAGCCTATGGAACCAAATATTCCAACTGATTTCCTCCCTAACAGGAATATTAACCCCTCCTGACCCAGCACTAGCTATCCTTCACTTGGGCATAGAGAACTTCCCACACAACTTCAGGCCAGTTATTACACACATTCTATTAGGAACACGCATACTGATACTTTTTAACTGGAAAAACAATACCTCTATAAATTTATCAGATGTTAAGAGAGCAGTCCACAGAAACTACACGTTTGAGCGTCTAATCGCAATCAACTCTATGCAATTTGACAAATTTGACAAATATTGGTCTATATGGCCAAACAGCAACAATACCACGTAAAGATTACTTGACATGTTGATTCTCCCGTGCTTTAGCTTCATTCTACTGATTACCTAATGATTTGTTATTATCAACCTATCAAAAATTCTTATACAGATGTGTACTGAGTATATCGAACTGTCTTGTATGAATTGTAACCTGTTCATATTTGATATATACAATAAAAAATATTGAAACAAAAAGAAAGACAATCTTCTGTGACTATTTTCAATATCTATTGTAACAGGTAGCTTTAATATGAATTTTAACAAAAGCATACTCAGGGGATTGTAGAAAAAGGACTTAAAGGAGCCCATGTCTGCATCTAAGCATGGTTAATAAAGAGGTACTTCGCTCTATTCTACCTCGCTTGAAAGCTGTCCCTGGCAAGTTTGCAGACCAAACAAATCATTTAGGGGGTCTCCTGAATTAGATTTTTAAGATTGCCTCAGGGATTGATCCTTAGCTTCATCTTCTGGGACAAGTGGCAACATGCCTCTGCCCTTAGGCACATCAGTGCATGGAAGTGTAGAGGTCTCTACAACAGGAGCATGGACCTGAGCTGGGTGGCCACTGGGCTGTGTAACATTGTCAGGATCCATGGTTTCTCCTGGGGGTCTTGGAGGTAATGGAGGAAGAGTAGGAGGCAGCCACCATTGACGCTCTGGTCGAAAGATGCCTGTGTCTCATGAATTTGCAATGCTCCTTGTTTTTTCTCGAGTACATTCTTTGTGGTTATCATAGACTGGCAAACTTGGAATAGGAATGTTGTAGGGCAACTCCAGAGACCTCTTCCACAGTGTTTGTACTTTTCCTTGCTAGTACTTTTCCTTGCTAGTGTGTGATTTTGCATTTGACTAGCACTCTGTCCCCAGGTTGAAAGTCAAGTCTATTACTACCAACTCCCTTTGCTCCACCCATGACTAGACTTTAACAAACGGTTGGACTTTAGACAGGCATAATTTGCATTTCTGAAAGCCAGAAATTGGACTGTGCTCTGTTTCTTCTATAGGGACTGTGGCCCACATGTCTGTGGGCCCCTGAGAGTATTTTCAAGCATAATATGGTGGGGTGAGCATCCTGTTGTGAAATGCAATGTTTAGTTGTATTTCCAGACTATTTTGAACAAGTAACAGGTCAATTTCTTTTGTTTCTCATTGATTTTGAAACGGGGGCCCTGATCTGAAAATATCTTTTGAAGACAGTCTTAAGGTAGGCAGAAGTGCTTCCACACTATCCGGGTGGTGGTCTTGGTGATTTGATCACAGGTCGATACTGCCACAACAAACTTAGTAAAGTGTTCAGCCATAACTAGACCATGATGATATCTGTCTTCTGATATATTAAGTTTAAAGTGGTTTTAAAGCGGCTCTCCAGGGACTCTCCCTCTTCATTGCGGAGACAGCAGTGGGAGCCCTTGGCTATCGCTGCTGTCAATCACTACCAGTGAGCCAATGAGCAGTGGCTTGGGAGAGAGCATGCTTGGGTGCCTTCATAACAAGCTGCTTGCTCTGGGGGCACCCAGCAGGAGGGAGAGGCCAGGAGCGCCCTTGGGTGACCCGAGAAGAGGAGGATCGGAACTCTTCTGTGCAAAACTACCGCACAGAGTAGGTAAGTATGACATTTTTGTTATTTAAAAAAAAAAACATTGCCTGTAATATCACTTTAAGAAAGTAAGAAAGTTGATAGTCAGTACTTTCAGTGGGGCAGACATGTGCCATATTAGACCTATGCACATCTTGTCTCTTGAACCATGAACACCCTGTGTCTCGCTCCCATGTGGATCCTTTATGCCATGGAGAGGGCACAAGCCCTTGACAGTATGACCTGTTAGGTTACCAGTGTAGCCGGGAGCTGGCTTTTATGACTGCAATTCAGAGACATTTTTGCTGTGTTATTAATGTGGGGATGGCTCCCTCTAGTGTTTGCTGGACTCTATGTGTCATTTCCTTTTCTTGTGACAAAATTCAGAGCAAAGCATCGTGGGATGTGTAGTTTAGAATGCTGAAGTTTCAATGCCAGCAGGACTGATCTGAACTAAAATTAACAGAATGCTGAGTGGACAGAACCGACTGCTGGGAAAGTATATAAAAGGGCTGGCACAGCCTAGATTTTTCTCTTGGGATGCTGTCTGACTCTGCCAGCAGGAGGTCTGTGTGACAGTGAGCTGCTTTTGATTTGCGGCCTACACAGTGGGGAGCAGTTCAGCTATACCCAGAGGGATCTCTAAGGACAGCATCACTTCTCTGCAGTGGACCGGAGGGTGTTCCAGGTCATCCAGAGACGCCTGCACTTCAGATCCAAGTAGGCCGCAGCATGGGGCGGCGGGCACCATTTCCCAGAGCCAGGATACAGAGAGAGTTCCTGATAGAGTCTTCTTCATCACCTACATCGTTGCAGCTGTATCTGAGCTCCAGTGTGGTGAGTGTGCATAGCCCATCTTGTTGATATAAGACACTGCTTTCAGGCATCATTCACACAGTTCAGCTTGGTGGTACTTGTAGTTCCACTGGAAGTCAGTTCTTATGCTATAATGAACACTGAAAGCAGACATCTATGCCTTGTTCACACTATTGATTCTTGTCGCTGCACTTGAAAACACCATTAGGATCATATGAGAGGAAGTTACAATACAAAACAAGGATACCTTAAAGTTTTGCCAAATTTGCTATACCCAATTATCAAGGATTACAATAGTTACAATACAACAAGGCTAGCTGAGGACATCTGGATTTCAAGGAATACCCTTTTACCTTTTGTTATCCTTTTCCTCTTCTGCTTTAATCTCATCAGACTTCATTTAAAGGGTGCCAGCCAATTTCAATATAATAACCTGCATATTGGTTTCTTTATGTTGTGCAAGTTTTAATTATCTATGGGTTGAGCAGACAGAAGGGAGGAGCCTGACATAGAAGATACAGTGCCAGCTCTCTACCCTCCTGCTGACCTGTTCACATAGGTGTCTGTGATTGGTTTAATATCTGTGTTCATTTACAGTTGAAGGAACGTCAGATCACTATGTTGCCTTTTGCATAGGTATAGACAAAGTATTTGTAAGTGTCTTTTTATTATCTTACAGTATTGAGACATACTTATTTCTGTGTTCTCACTAATACAGTAAACAAACTTGAACTGTTTCATTGATTGTGAGTCTCTCCTTATTAATACAGTTGGTAAGATGACTGAACCCAGGGTGTCAGAGGTAATGGAGGATTTGTAGAGTCAACGTAATCAGTGAGGTACAGAGTCTATTAGCAGCCCTCATGGGGGTACCGCTACACCAGTCATAGGGAACATTATTCTGCAGTTCCGTATACTAGCCCTCATGAGATGGGATCATTCACTCAGCATTTTTTTGTTTTTTGATAATAGCTTCAATCCTTCTCTGGGACTGGGCCACCCCCTTTATTAAAGGAGCAATCACAAGTTCCCCTCTGTGCAGAGGCATATCTAGTGAAAATGGCGCCTATGGCAAGCACTGAAACTGCGCCCCTGTCAAAACATTTAAAAACCCATCTTTCAGATAACCTTAACAAAAAAACACCTAACAAGGCAAAATTTCAAAATATAAAATTGTAGTATATTAGTGATGGTGACACCCCCTATTGTAAGTGGAGTTATTTTATTTCTTGAGGGGGTGTTACCATCACTTATATATTGCAACTTGTTATCAAAAATCTTTTGAAGGGGTGTCAATGTCACTAATATGCTGCAATTTTATATTTTGATATTATTTGTTGGAAAGATATCAAGTTGTATATTTGGTTTACAGGACACCACATATACAGTATATGGTATTCAGAGGGAGGTTTCCACCGTCACTTAAAGTGGAAGTAAACTTCCTTTACTGCCTTTTACATATAGGTAAGTCTATAATAAGGCTTACCTATAGGTACAGTAAATATCTCCTAAACATGTACAGTTTAGAAGATATTTACATTACATGGAGCCAGTGACATCACTGGCGCATGCACTACGAAGAAGACCAGAACCCTGTGCCATAAATGGTGGCTCCCGCAAGCATGCACGCGAGTGACTTCAGGCCTTCAGGCCAGTCACAGAGCCTGCGAACCCGGAAGCGAGATGAGTAAAAATGAGAGCACCTTCTGCGCTGACTTCTGGGTGCGGAAGGGTTTGTTTTAAGGTAAGTTTAACATAATGTGCTAGTATGCAATCCATACTAGCAGATTATACCTTTACTTTGCATGGTGAAAAAAAAAGCCCAGCAGTATACAACCGCTTTAAATTATGCAATTACATTTAAATTGAAACACTAAGGTGAAGAAGGAAGCACAGCATTGAATTTAATTGTAATATTTACAGTGTTTATATTGGTTATGGCAAGAGGGGAAAAAAGGGAGGGGGAGAGAAGATGGAAGGGGGAGGAGAGAGAACTAGGGGGGGGAGGGAAATGGAAGGGAGGAGAGAGAGAGAGAGAGAAGGGGGGGGCAGGGGGGAGAGAGAGAGAAGAGGAATACAGAATACATCAGAAAGTACAGAGAGAATAAAGAGAGGAGCATTGTAGTAAGTGTCTCTTCCTGTGCACATTCTCCACATTACCTTCACCTGAATGCATTCTTCTGCTTCTCTTACTCATTTCTCCTCCTTCTCTGCCCCCTCCCCAGTCCCCACAGCAGCTCCTCTCTTTCTCAATCTCCAGGCTCCAGCATGGCTCTAGTACTCTGCACTTCTTAATCAAAGGGGGTGGCTTGAGAAAGGGGCGGGTTACAGCAGCGGGTTACAGCAGCGCCCATTGGCTCAGTAAGCAGCAGGAGGTTGATCAGCTCCTGCTGTTAACTCTTTCTTGTCCTGTGGCAGTCGTTCCTATAATATGAGGCTGCTGGTTCCTTTCTGCTGCTTCAATGACAGAACAGGAGGGGGGAAGCTGCAGGGCACTCCTATACATACACAGAGCCACTAGAAGAGAAGAGCTGCAGTGTCAGGACTGTGAATATGGAGAGGAGGGAGAGCACAGCGCACCTCGCGGTTCCTTCCCCTCTCCTGCACGGCAGCTTATTTTGCAATTAACCTAGGGGGACACCACTGCCTAAACTCCTCTCTCCCTTTGTGCACTGCAGTCAGTGCCTCACATAATTATTGTGCATGTCGGAGAAGAAGCAGGGATAAGGTGGGGGGAGCTAAGCAGTGGGCGCTCTGAATGCTGATCTCTGCCTCTCTCCTCCGTGACGTCACTGGTTGTTAGACGCCAGGCGGGCCGTGCCTAGCAACCAGTTTGGGCAGTGAGCCAGGGGCCAGTGGTAAACGACCTAAAGCACTCTCTGCTGGCCAGGATCCCACCCCAGGCTGACAGTGAGTAACAGTGCTGATATCAGGGCCATTTTAAGAAGAGATCTCTTCAAGTGCCTTGCTGCCCAGCCACTCAGGAGCGCCCCCTTCATATGGCGCCCATGGCACTTGCCATATCTGCCATACCCTGGATACGCCACTGCCTCTGTGTCTCTCCCCAGTTATACTTTCACAGGGCTTTCAGAGCATGCAGCAGTTGTCTGATTTCTTTAGGTGGGCCCATGTGTGCAGAGTATCCCTTCATTCTGCATCCCTCAGTCCCTAGATGCTATTTCTGTCAAGCATAACCTGTGGCTGTCCCCACCCATTGGCATGTGAGATCACTACATCCTTCTGGCTGAAGTCCTACTGCCACAGCTCCACTTATATCCTGGTCATCCTAACCACTTCTATAGTGAGCTCATAGGTGGCTCTCAATGATATCCATGGTGTGTCCAGGCTCATTGCTGGAACACTGCTTCTGACAGTGTTAACACTTGTGAACAAATATATTGGCCATTAAAGCTTCAAGACAACAGGATAGACTACTGCCAAAACATGCCTCACTGTCTAACTCTTGGGCGGTTCTAGTTTAGTGCTTCCTCTGTGCATGGTAAGGGCAGTCTCTCTGGAGGTGGCCCAACTTGACAGCCCCAACCTGGGGATGGTGACCTTTCCTGCCTTGGATGCATATGAAGCAATGTTTGCATTCTCCACAAGGAGCATCCACTCCTACCCCTGGAGAGAGGAGGTAGTATTATAGTCTGTGCTTCAACATAGATACTTTTGTCTGGAGCTGAATTATCCCCCCTACATTTATCTGGATCGCCACCTCCCATGGGGCTGGAGCCATGGGTACATGCAGGCCTCTATATACCTGCTCCTGAGATGCTATCACTGTTTTGAAAAAGTTTATGAAACATAAAATTGGGATTACTCCTATCTTTCTTTTGCAGGCGCTATGTAATTGGGTAGTTTCTGCAGCAGGAATCCTGTCATCCTGCCAGGAGAAGGGGGGGGGGGGCATTATTACAGCTGCAGGAGACTGCCTGCTTTTCCTTGGAGTATAATTAGTGGGCTGTTATAGCACTCCCATCACCATTGTCTGACATGGTCATAGTTTGTTGTTCATAGACTACAAGCATAACAGGTAGAGGAATCAGCTAAATGATCAGACAGAAGATAGCTTTAACTTCAACCTTACTAAACAGGTGTAGGGTAGGAATAACAATACAAGCAGGGTCAAAATGGCCAAACACGGTTAAAATGGTGTGTATACTGTAGAGAACATTATTAAACTGATGGTGAAGTTGTACAAACGTGAGCTCATAAGAGTGTAGCACGACCCTATAAGAGGCTGCTTGAATTTACCTGCTCATCTGCACTGCCATGACCTGATGAACATTCCAACTCACCTGACACTCTGGGTTCAGACATCTTTTCACCGCTTCAAAGCAATAAGTCAGACAACTCTGTGCATTTTATATTCTGATAATGTTTACTAGGACAGTTCAAATAAGATATTGTCACAGAAAAGAAGGTAATAGATCTGCTGAGTTTTAGGCAACAGCACCAACTCAGCAAAGAAATTCCTCCCAGTAACACAAGTCAAGATATTTGCAGATAAACAGTCTATTTTATATGCATGTACAGTGGAGTACTGCTTGCACCTGAAAGGATAAATAAGGTTAAATGGTTATACTGAACACTTCTAATAGGGGAAACCTCACCCAGCCCATAAACTTTAAACCCTAATGAGAGGTCAGACTCAGTGGCAAAGGTATAAGGGCCCTTGCAGCAATAATGACAGCAATGTCCCCATTGCAGATCTGATGGTCTTCACGGGCACGTAAGAGCTTGTTAATTGTATCCAATAAGGTTTAATAGCAAGCAATAAGATTTCTTGAAATGCTAGAGGCTAAAGGTGTCTATGCACAGTGTTCAAGATAGGTACAGTAAAGTGTTCCCAAGGTAAAGATGTCTGTGCAAAGTGTCCCAGTGGAACTGTAAGAAAGGGCTTGTAAAGGTTTTTGTCACAACCCGGACATTACTTTGTCCACTCAGGTTTCAGACACATGAAATCAATGCACACCAACTCCATGGGTCCCTGGCTTTGAAGATGGTCCTTTGGGGTTGCCCTGCCTGGTAAGGTCTTTCTCTGAATGCATCTGATGCAGGAGCGACAGTAGCTTTCCACCTCTGTTCTCATGGATGGCCAGTAGAATCGATCCCGGACCAGCTTGAAATTTCTATCTGGGCCTAAGTGACCATGATCATCACGAAGGGCGGTCAACACAGTCAGACAATGTTTTTTAAGAAAGGAACAGTGGACTCACACCTCCTGGTTGCTCAGAGGGATCTCTTCTATATTTGAAACCATCTTCCAACTTCATTCGCTCCCACTCTCTATGGATCACTTTGGCCCCCTCGACGGGGCTATTCACCAGTATCTGAGGGTTTTAAATGGATAGCGATTTCCTTATCAGCCTCCCCAATGGATCTACCTGTTGATCCCGTCTCATGTCCTCTTTTGTCAATTGAGGCAATTCTTGGCTTCGTAATTGGGTCAAATTACAGTAGTACTTTGGCAATCCCACGGGGGTGACTCTTACAGCTTCAGCCTCTATTGCTCCTTTGTGTTTATACTCTACTCCTTGACACACGGCCTGTACTCCTTCGAGAGGTAAGTGAACCCAACTCTTCTGTCGAGCCTTGATAGAGTGAGGCCTTCGGGAAAGAGCATCATCGTTTTTGTTTTCCACACCCGGTCGGTATTTCAAGCTGAACTGAAACTCTGACAGAGCTGCCAACCACCGATGCCCAGTGGCATCCAACTTTTGCAATGGACAGTAGATAAGTCAATGGGTTGTTGTCAGTCTTCACCACAAAGGTAGCCCCATACAGATAGTCACGTAGCTTATCTACCACAGCCCACTTGAGGGCCAAGAACTCCAATTTATGCACAGGATAGTTCTTCTCGGGGGGGGGGGGGGTGAGGCTGCAACTCACACAGGCCACTGGATGGAGTTTCCCTTCTGACTCTTGGTACAACACCCCTCCAAGGCCATCTCTGCTGGCGTCAATGTGTAATTCATACGGTTTGGATGGATCAGTGTAGAGCAACACCGGTGGTTCAATCAGGCTCTCCTTCAGCTGTTCAAAAGATCTTTCACACTTCACTGTCCATTGTACCTGGATGGACTCACGAGGCTTCCTGGGGCCTCTCTTTTGGGTTCTCTGCTGGTCTCCCTCTGTTTTCTTCTGTTTAATGGCTGGGCAATCTGTGAGAAGTTCTTCACAAATCTTCTATAGTACGAGCAGAAACCCAGGAATGAGCTCAACTCTGTGACTGTCTTTAGGCGGGGCCAGGAAGTGACAGCCTCCAACTTTTGAGGGTCAGTTGCTATTCCCTTGGCTGACACCACATGCCCTAGGTATGTGACTGAGGTCTGGTAGAAATGGCACTTCTCTCTCTAGCTTCAACCCCTCAGCCATCGAAGCAACTTCCTACTCAGATATTGGCTCTTGTCTAGGTCGGTTAAGGCCAGCTGCAGATAGAATCCCGGATGAGCCCCCAAACGTAGCACAAACCCCTTAGAGGTTGCTTGAATTTATCTGCTCATCTGCACTGCCATGACCTGATGAACATTCCAACTCACCTGACACTTTGGGTTCAGACATTTTGCACCACTTTAAAGCAATAAGTAAGACAACTCTGTGCGTTTATATTCTGATAATTTTTACTAGGACAGTTCAAATAAGATATTGTCACAGAAAAGGAGGTAATAGATCTGCTGAGTTTTAGGCAACAGCACCAACTCAGCAAAGGAATTGCTCCCAATAACACAAGTCAAGATATTTGCAGGTAAACCGTCTATTATATACACATGTACAGTGGAGTATTGCTTGAACCTGAAAGGATAGGTTAAATGGTTATACTGAACACTTCTATTAGGGGAAACCTCTCCCAGCCTATAAACCTTAAACCCCTAATGAGAGGACAGACTTAATTGCAATGGTATAAGGGCCCTTGTAGCAATAATGACAGCAATGTCCCCGTTGCAGATCTTCACCGGGACGTAGGAGCTTGTTAATTGTATCCAATAAGGTGTAATAGCAAGCAATAAGATTTCTTGAAATGGTAGAGGCTAAAGGTATCTATGCACAGTGTTTAAGATAGGTTCAGTAAAGTATTCCCAAGGTAAAGATGTCTGTACAAAGTATCCCAGTGGAACAGTAAGAAAGGATTTGTAAAGGTGGGTGATTGCCCTCTCACCAACGACCAGGCCAATTTAATACCTTCTGGTCAGCAGCCCCTGAAGCGACACACGTGCAGCGGATCCGCGGTTCCAATCTCCCGATGTAAGGCATAGAACACAGGTTGGCAGGCGACCGAACTGGTGGTGGATGGATGCCCAATGAACAGCAAGCAGTGCTAGGCCCCTCTCATCTGGGTTGGAATGTTTACACCGCGTGGTAGGCCGTGACCTCTCTCTCCATGCACAGAGAGGTCCATCTCGCGTCAGGCCCAGGAGGAAGAGAGCGCAGGGCAGGGCTTTGGCTTCTTATATAGTTCCTCCCAGCAATCTCTCCGATGGCAGCAAAGATCCCTGGGATATGTAGTCCAGGTACAGGGTCATGCAAAGAAATTATCAGTCTGTAGAACTACTCGTCCCACAATCCCTTTAGCTTGGCTCACTAATATGATGTCAATTGAGGGACATTGAATGTATAGAAATAACTGAGGAACACTGTACTTGATCATTGTAGTCCACATTGCTACATGAGCAATGTACATGTGACAAATCAATGGCACTAACTGGCAGTCCAGCCCAATCTCTTTAAAACTCTGTAGCCACAGATACTAGAGAATGACCACAACTTGAGTAAATAGTCTACTGCATAAACAGCTACTTGTGTTTAGCCTCTGTGACAGCATCTCTCACAGTGAAGTCCAGGGTAAGTTTGAGTATACGGCGAACAGGTGAGCAGCTTGTGGAGTCCCAGGACTAGCACGATAGGCGGGCAACTGGAGATGCAAGGCCACCCCATTTAAACTGCAGTACTGTGGTACTGCTATTGACACAGTGCTTTCTTCAGTGGCTGCGTCCTCCAAAGAAAGTGCATGCTATTGAGCTCCTATTCAGCTGCCCACACACTAGAACTAGCAGTGGGTGGACTGTACATGTGGCTTCAGATCACAGTTGTTGAAAGTGGATGACAGGGAAATTTATAACCCCCTGGCAGGTCCAGGGGTCCAGGAGATTGTGGGAGGAGGAGGTAAAGGAGCATGGGCCTGCATCTGAGCATGGTAAGTAAAGGTCCAGTGCACTTCATTCCAGTATAATGATTAGGGAGATATTGGTTGTATAGTTTGTGAGGAAAAAAGTATTTTCTGGCAGTTTCTTGCAGCATTACCACAGCACAATTACAGAGGGCTCTGTAGCCTGAGTTGTGTTTCTAGCCTGAATGTCTGTCATGGATTTTGTATGCCTGTGCTCTCATACGGTTAGTACAGTGTGGTATGCCCTCTTCCACACTCAGTAAGCTCTCTGTTTTTCTGTGTAGTGATGTGATAATTTATTTGACCATTTGCCAAGTGTATACTCCTGTTATGCAATGTTTGTTATGCCCTTTTCCAATATGGCTGTATGCTCTCTCTCTCTGCACAAAGGATGAGTTCATCAAGACGAGCAGAGGTATGGCAAGGATTCTTGGGTAGGTGTGGGGGAGGAAAGAGCACATGTGGCAGAAAGAGAACAGTGGATTCCTGCTGAAAGAGCACAGACTGTATGTGGCTACAGTTTCCCTTCACTGAGACATGCATAAAGAGTGAGACTGTTTGGAAGATACCTTATGTTGGATGGTTCACTGAATGTTATTTCTTCAATACATGGACTTTCAAATACAATGCTGTGTGGATTACTGTCTATGTGGATGATACATTTCCCAATTGGGATTTTACTTGCTATCCCCAAGCCCCAATTGAGTGGAGGCACTAGCGCTTGTTAGAGATCCTGTCCTGATCACACAGATTCTAAAGACTCTGTTTCTAAATACTATAAAGGTGAAAAGGATAGCTCTACATTTGGAAGCACTGCTGAGATAAATATCTTGGATCAGGACATTAAGGAACGACCATGTCACTGTTATCAACAGAAGCCGTGAGTTAGTGGGCCCTGGAAGAGGGACTGCCACCTAAAAGGACATTTGCTATTTTGTATGTACCTATCACTGTGTGCGCCCATAGACTGCAGGAGGTGGTAAAAGCAAATGAAACCTTGCAGTCTGCTGCTCTTGTGAATAAAAGAGAGGAAGATGAGAGTTATAAACTGTATACCCATTATCTCTGTCTCAGTGAGGTGGATTTAAATCCAGTTAAAGGGCCCTTTTGCATATATCCGAAAGGGGCTGAAGTAATTGGTTGTGCTGTATTATGTCCAGTAATTCCCCCTTCACTAAAGCGGAAGTTACCAGCCCTGCCTGTAAAGTGTGAACCATTGAATACAACTGCTTAATCAGGAGAAACTGTAATGTTGAATGCTACAGCCGCTAAGTAGGGAACAAAAAAAACAGAGCATCATGGAAAGTTTAAGACCACCAGCATCCATTATCATTAGAGCTTACAAGGACACTCATGTGAGTAATATATTGATATTTTGACAGATGCTTATGGACTGCACCATGAGCCTAATCAGATGCTTGCTGATTTTAAACAGACAAAGCATAAAGAAGGAGAGGATGTTTCTGTGTTTGTGAGGAGGCTGGAAGTGCTTCTAGGAAGATTGCTCACAGAAAAGATAATTTCTCCTACAGATGTTGACAAATTAAGGTCTGCTCAAATAATAAAGGGTCTACTGCCACATTACCCAATGTCACCGATGTCCTAAACCCGCTTACACACGAGCAGACTTTTCGACCGGACTGGTCCGACGGACCGAATCTGGCAGACAATCCGACCGTGTGTGGGCTCCATCAGACCTGCAGCCGACTTTTTCGTGTGAAAATCTGATGGACTTTAGATTTGGAACATGTTTCAAATTTGTCTGACGGACTCGTCGACGGACTTGTCAAAAAATCTGCTCGTCTGTATGCTAGTCCGACGGACCAAAACCGACGCTAAGGCAGCTGTTGACTACTGGCTATCAACTTCCTTATTTTAGTCCGGTCGTACGTCATCACGTACAAATCCGTCGGACTTTGGTGTGATCGTGTGTAGGCAAGTCCGTTAATTTAAAAGTCCGTCGGAAGTCCGTCAAAAGTCCGTCAAAAGTCCATCGGAAAGACTGTCGGACCTTTGTTGCCGGAAAGTCCGCCCGTGTGTACAGGGCATAAGAGTTGTTTTGAGAGAGAGAAATTTTACTTTCATTGAAACTATGACTGAAGTAAAGAAACAGGAGTCTGATATTCTTTTTAGTACCCCTTCTAAGAGCAAAGTTAAACAGAGGTCTTTGGTTGAGCACAAAAATTAGACTGTTGCTAAAAACAGCAAAGTGGGTAGACTCCCACAGCCTAAAGCTCTATCTGCTGATAAAACCTCCAGTGATAGAGCCTCTCTTCCACATTAAATGTTTCCGCTGTGGACAAGCAGGCCACACAGTTCGTCAGAGTCCACTGCTTGCTGATAGTTCTGAAATTCACAGTAAGCCTCCATGCACACTCGGTTTAAAAAAAAGTTTGTTCTCTTGGGAGTAAAAAACACTCATATAGAAACATTTTTGTACAAAGTCTAGACGAGTTTAGAAGAATTTTAAGTTTTTTCTGCCAGTAAGCTCCAATCAGAAACACAAACCAAAAGGGTTTTTTTTCCCTGCCTATAAACGTTGAGCTCAAAATATCCCATTAATCGTCCTAATGTGCATGGACACATAGGATAACATTGAGTAGCTTCTACAGGCAGAACACACTACTCCTGTAGAAGCAATGTTTTTTTTAAGCCAGTGTGCATGGAGCCTAAAACTGGACATGTATAAAAGAAAACAGGGAAAATCAAGAAAAGAAATTTTAACCAAGCTGCCTGGAGTAGGCCGCAGGTGTACTTTTAATTTGTTTGGTAATGATATACCCACTACTGCTCTGTTTGATACTGGTTCTCAGCTGACTATCACATACAGGCCCTTCTATCAGCAACACTTAAACCACCTCCCTTTGCAACCTGTGGACATTATGCCTGTTTATGATGTGGGAGAAAATCCTGTTTTTATGGAAGTTGAGCTTCGCATTCCTGGTGCGATAGCTGATGAAGATCCCCCACTTAAAGTCATTGCTTATTTAAGCCCTCCCCCTGAGGGTAATCAGTATGCTCCTATGATTGTGGGTTCCAATGTTGAAGCCATGGAGGGTGCTTTCATACAGTTTCTTCAGCCCCAACAGGGAACTCCCCTACCTTTACTGCCTGTTGCTCCAGAACTTCAAAATATCTGCCAAACCTTTGCTCCTGATCTTCCTGGAGGGTGTGCGGGAAATCCATGGCATCCCATAAAGCTTCCAGCAGGGGGAGTGAGAGTGTTTTGGGTTTATGTGGAAATTTCACCAAGCTTTTCTCTAACTTTTTCCTGCTAGAGACTGATACAAAAGAGGCTGCAAAGAATGGCTGGGAGATAGTACCAGAAAAGAAAGATTATCATTTAAAATGTCCAAGAATGAATGTTATTACTGTTCGGAACATTACCACCTAGCGAGTTATAATACCAGCCTGGCAAGAGGTAGCCTATTGTTACCCAGTGGAAACCCTTAGCTCCTACCCTGCAAAGGTCGAGGAGAAAGAAACCAAATTAGACTTTCACCTGAATGATGCTGATAGTCCTGCAGAGCACAAACAAGCACTAGGAGAGCAGCTAATGGAATACAATGATGTTTTCTCTACTGATGACATGGATATTGGGTGTGCTAAAAGCATTCGGAACAGTATTCGCCTAACAGATAGCACCTCATTCAAAGAAAGATCCAGGCGCATACCTCTTAAAGATCTGGATGATGTTCGAGAGTGCTTGCACAAAATGAAAGATCAAAACATTATTGTTGTGTCTAAAAGCCAGTATGCATCCCCAATAGTGGTGGTCAGAAAAAAAAATGGTGGGGTACGAATATGTGTTGATTATAGGACTCTAAATTGGTGAACGGTCACCAATTAATACACGGTACCTCGCACTGAGGAAGCTCTTGATGCCCTGCAAGGCAGCAAATGGTTCACAGTAATGGACTTAAGATCCAAATATTACCAAGTACTAATGAGTGAGGAAGATCAAGAAAAGACAGCTTTTATTTGCCCCCTGGGGTTTTTCCAGTTTACTCACAAGCCTCAGGACATTAGTGGTGCACCAGCAACCTTCCAGCGTCTAATGGATCGGACACTGGGAGACCTTTATCCCACTCAATGTATTGTCTACCTAGATGACATAATGTTTTTTTTGCTCCACTCTTGAGGAGCATAACCAGAGACTGTTTAAAGTGTTAGACCGTTTGAGAGAAGGTCTGAAACTCTCCCTGAACAAATGTAAGTTTGCTCGCTCTTCAGTAAACTTTGTGGGACACATCATATCTGCAGAAGGGATAGCAACTGATCCTGTTAACTGTGGTAACCTGGCCCCATCCCACAAATCTGACAGAACTGAGGTCCTTCTTGGGGTTATGTGGCCACCTCATTAGAGGCTATTCCAAGACTGCTTGGCCTTTCAATGGCTTGCTCAAAGAAACCCCTGGGATTGACACACTCCTTTCAGTGAGAGGTGGAGTTCTGCTTGTGAGGAATCTTTTCTACAGCTTAACCACTTGCTTACTGGGCACTTCCCCCCTCCTGCCCAGACCAATTTTCAGCTTTCAGCGCTGACGCACTTTGAATGACAATTGCGCGGTCATACAACGCTGTACCCAAATGAAATTTATATAATTTTTTTCCCACAAATAGAGCTTTCTTTTGGTGGTATTTAATCAAGCTGGGATTTTTATTTTTTGCTAAACAAACAAAAAAAGATGGAAAATTTTGAAAAAAAAAATCATGTTTAATAATTTGTTATAAAATTTTGCAAACAGGTAATTTTTCTCCTTCATTGATATGCGCTGATGAGGCGGCACTGGTGGGCACTGATAGGCTGCACTGGTGGGCACTGATAGGCACAGTTAAGGCGGCACTGATAGGCACAGATAAGGTGGCACTGATGGGGACAGATAAGGCGGTACTGATGGGCACAAATAAGGTGGCACTGATGGCCACTGATAAAATGGCACTGATGGGCCCTGATGGGTGGCACGGATGGGTGGCACTGATGGGTGGCACGGATCGGTGGCACTGATGGGTACTGATAGGTACAACTGATAGATGGCACTGATGGGCACTGATAGGTGGCACTGATAGGTGGCACTGATGGGCACTGATGGGCAATGATGGGCACTGATAGGTGGAACTGATGTGCAGCACTGTTGTTGAGGCACTGATTGGGGGCACTGATGGGTGGCACTGTGTGCACTGATGGGTGGCGCTGGTGGGCACTGGTAGGCTGCACTGTTGCCTATTGCTAGGTGGCACTGGCAGGGGGCACAGGTGGGCACCGATGCTTTGGAGGCAGCTCCCCGTGATCGGGACTGATGTCCCTCTCATGGCCGTCGGTGATCGCCTTTTTTTTTCTCCCCATGCTGTCAGCGCGAGGAGAAGAAATAGCCGTATACCGGCTCTGTTGGCATCACATGATCAGCTGTCATTGGCTGACAGCTGATCACGTGGTAAGGGGTCGGGATCTCATAGACTCACTAATCACAGAGCGCGCAGCGTCAATAGACGTCGTCCCGGCAAAGCAGGTCCGCACTGTAGCCTTCATTCGGCTATAGCACGGATTTCAAGTGGTTAAGACAAGTCTTACAGAAGCACCAGTGTTGGCTTATGCAGACCCACAAAAGCCATACATTCTGCATGTAGATGGCAGCTATGATGGATTAGGAGGAGTCCTACATCAGGAGTACCAAGGGGAACTAAGGCCTGTTGCTTATATCAGTTGCAGTCTAAGCCCAGCAGAAATGCATTATCCTGTTCACAAACTGGAATCTCTTGCCCTATTGTTGAAAAGCTGCATGATTACTTGTACGGGGCTCAGTTTTAGGTGAGAACTGACAACAACCCCTTCGCTTATGTTTTGACTACAGCTAAACTGGATGCCACTGGTGGCTTGCTGCCTTAGCTAATTACCAATTCACTCTCAAGTACCAGCCAGGGACCAAAAATACTGGGGCTGATGCTCTCTCTAGGCGTCCTGAGTTGCCAGTGAATGGTAGGAAGTACCTGGGCCTGATGTGGCTGCCTACTGTGCTACAGCTACTGTACAAGGAGACAATATTGTTTTCACTGACTTACAAGTTATTGACTCCTTGAGAGCTAGCGAAGAGTGTATCCCAAACATGTATTGCTGCCCCACTGCTTTAGGGGTACCAGAAAACATCCAGCTGCAAGAGAAAGATATGATTCTTCTACAAAAGAGAGATTCATTAATCAGACATGTTAGAGAATCTGTTTCCCGCAAAGATTCTAATTACATGAGAAAACCCCTACCTGAGCAGAGTACCTACTATCTTAAGGGATGGGATAAGCCCAAAATAATGGACTTTTATACAGGGTACATTTGTTCCATGATCATCCTGGAAAAAGACTCCCTCAAGTCTACAGAAAATCTGTTTTGAGAAGTTTGCATACCAACATTGGCATCTAGGAATTGAAAAAACCTATAGACTAATCCAAGACCGTTTCTTTTGGCCATGAATGAGGGAAACTATTGTGGACTATTGTGAGATGTCTGCAATGGAAAACTCTGCCTACTCCAACTGCTCCTATGAAACACTTAAAAAGTTCTGGTCCAATGGATTTAGTGTGCATAGACTTTTTGTGTATTGACAATGACAGCAGTGGTGTGGGAAATGTTTTGATTGTGACTGATCACTATACTAGATATGCTCAAGCCTATCCCACCAAAGATCAAAAAGCAGTAACTGTAGCTAAAGTGTCATGGGAGAAGTTTTTTGTTCATTATGGATTGCCAAATCGACTTCACTCTGACTAGGGGCGGGACTTTGAATGTCGTCTAATTAAAGAGCTGTTAACATTGCTTAACATCGACAAGAGCCGCACCACATCTTACCATCCAGAGGGTGATGCTCTCCCTGAACGTTTCAATCGCATCTTGTTGAACATGTTGAGTACCCTCCCCATTGGTGCTAAGAAAACCTGCAGCCAACATGTTGGAGCTATGGTACATGCCTACAATTGTACCAGACATGAATCAAGTGGTTTCTCTCCTTATTTTCTCATGTTTGGGAGAGAAGCCTGTCTCCCTATTATCATTCAGTTGGGTGTGACTACTGATGGAGTGGAACAAAGAAATCACTACCAGTATGTGGCACAACTTAAACAGAGTTAAAAAGAGGCCTATTGCATGGCTGAGGGAAATGCTGCCAATAAAAGGCGTTTTGATGCCAAAGTTAGTTACAAAGACTTACAACCTGGTGATAAAGTGCTTCTCCGCAATTTGACCTCAGTCAAACATAAGTTAGCTGATCGCTGGAGAAGTTGTTTGACGTTATAGAAAAACTACTTCGAATTTCTGTCTACAGGATTCGAGGACCTATGGGTTGGATAAAAGCCTGGCATTGCAATCACTTGCTTCCAGTACCACAAGTTGCTACTGCTGATGAGGAGCCACAGTTTGATATTGCTACAGATTCTAATGATGTGCCTTGTGCAGACAGTGGAGACCAGAGTGATGACAGTGACTGGTTTACACCTCCACCAGAGTCTCCTGTACACCTTCACCTACTGATGAGGGCCTCCCTCAGAGGGGAGGTCTGAACCCAGCTACTTCTGTTTTTGATCCAACAGCCCAAAACCTTGTGCCTACAGTTCCAGGCATGGTATTCCCACTAATGCTGTCCCAAAGTTATCTTTACTAATGCCTGAGGGCTTGAGGAGAGGAGATCGTGTTTGACGACCTCCACCAATGTTTACTTATAACACTTTGGGAAGACCCTGCTATGCTGTACAAAACTATGTACAGCCTCATGTTCTGGTGGACATGATTGCAGCTCATTCTAGACTGGTTAGCATGATGCCTATTTGTTACTAACCATATTTTCTTTGCAGCTAATCTCTGTAATAGATTGCTTCTGAAGAAGTGGTCTGCAGAAGGTGGCAACGATGTTAACGTTTGCTATGTTTTGTTGTTATTTTATGTATATATCCTTGGCCAGTTGGAAGGATTTTCAGCAGGGGAGAATGTAGTGATGATATCATTTCTTTAAACCATTTGCCAAGTGTATACTCCTGTTATGCAGTGTTTGTTTTGCCCTTTTCCAATATGGCTCTCTCTTTCTGCACCAAGGATGAGTTCATCAAGAAGAACAGAGGTATGGCAAGGATTCTTGGGTAGGTGTGGGGGAGGAGAGAGCACATGTGGCAAAAAGAGAACAGCGATTTCTGCAGAGAGAGCACAGACTGTGTTTTCCCTTCACTGAGGCATGCATAGAGACTGTTAGCCTGGTTTCACACTATAGTGATGCGGGAACCAGCACGATTGCAGTGCCGGTTCCCACATCGCATCTCTCCCGCAGGCAGTTCGTACTGCCCTCTGCGAACTGCTGCAAGTGTCAATACAATGTTAATGACACCCCCATATCGGTTTACAGATTGCAGTGCGAACTGTGGATTCAGACAGGAATCAGATTGAATGGGTATGAACACCCATGCGATCCGATTCCAGTGCAGGAAAAAAAACAGTCCCTTCACCTTTTTTATGCAAATACAATGCGAGTTCAACCATACAACTGTATGACTGAACTTGCATTGCACAGACATCGCATGTGATCGGCACAGCAGTGCGGGTGCGAATCACATGCAATGTCTGTGTTCGCAATAGTGTGAACCCAGGCTGAATAATTTCATATTCCTGTTTGGAAGACACCCTATGTTGGATGGTTCACCGAATGTTATTTCTTCAATACAGGGACTTTCAAATACAATGCTGTGCGGATTACTGTCTATGTGGCTGATACATTTCTCAGTTGAGATTTCAGTTCCTTTCCACAAGCCCCAATTGAGTGGAGGCACTAGCGCTTGTTAGAGATCCTGTCCTGATCACACAGATTCTAAAGACTCTGCTCCTAAATACTATACAGGTGAAAAGAATAGTGCTACATCTGTATTAGAGTATTCCAGTGATATCATTTCACAATACCAAAACTGGAAATTTAGTGGCATCCTTCTTATTTCACTTCTTTTTTTTTCTTTTGTTGCTTCTTTAATCTAAAGTTAACATCACCAATAGATCTCTGAGCTTAAAACAGGAAATAGGCGCCTCTAAGTAAGTAGACATAAGCGTATTAAAAAACTCACAGTATCTGTAAGCAGGCACAGTAGAGTCCAGTGAAAACGCACGATCTCCATCCTGGCTGTCAGCAGTGGTCTCGTCTTGGTGATCTGTGTGGGGCCAGCGTCCTGGAATGCAGCTGGAGATCACAGGAGAGGGCTAGAACACAGCATAGGGTGGGATGGCGATAACGTCCGTGACGTCATCCTGCCCTACGCTGTGTTCCAACCCTCTCCTGTGATCTCCAGCTGCATTCCAGACCTCACTCTGGATCCCATCTGAGCACCGAGAGACTCCTGCTGGCCAGGACGCTGGCCCCACACAAATCACCAAGACAAGACCACTGCTGACAGCCGGGACAGAGATCGTGCATTTTTACTGGACTCTACTGTGCCTGCTTACAGATACTGTAATGTGAGCTTTTTAATACGCTTCATCTATTAACCGCTTCAACCCCGGAAGATTTTACCCCCTTCCTGACCAGAGCACTTTTTGCGATTCAGCACTGCGTCGCTTTAACTGACAATTTGCACGTTGTACCCCATACAAAATTGATGTCATTTTTTTTCCCCACAAATAGAGCTTTCTTTTGGTGGTATTTGATCACCTCTGCGTTTTTTATTTTTTGTGCTATAAACAAAAAAGAGCGACAATTTTGAAAAAAGCAATATTTTTTACTTTTTGCTATAATAAATATCCCCCAAAAATATATATATATAAAATGTTTAGTCAGTTTAGGCCGATATGTATTCTTCTTCATATTTTTGGTAAAAAAAAATCGCAATAAGCATATGTTGATTGGTTTTGTTTGGAGCGTGCTTCAACTTCCCCTGCAAGGCTGCCCTGATACTACAGATTGTCTTCTCACACATAGCTAGATAGCTCAAAGGACCTTTGTGTGGACTCATGTTACATTTTCTATTACCACAGTCTGCGCCACTATCCTTTGTATTTGTAGATCTCTGTGCTTCTCTGTGCAATGCAGGCAGATCATGACTGATGGTAAGAGCTGTACATAGCTCATTGAAAACAGCAAGCCACCCTAGGCAAAGCCCACATCTTATGTTAAGCCTCTATGACCAAAGGAGCTGAAATCCAATGAATTTTGATTGCTCCCCACAAAACAGAATTTTTAAAACATATTTTTGTTTGCTTTGGCACATATTTTTTCAGCTCATCCCTAGTAGAATCCTAGGGTACATCTAGTACGTTGCTCATGCAGGATGCTCCTGACAGTCTGCAGCAACTGGTCCTTTTGGCAGGATTGATGCAGGAGATAAAAAGAAAAAGCAAAGTCTCCCCAATACTAGCCCTTGCTCAGATATTTAAACCTGAGCTGGGGCACAATCTCATGGCCAGGCAGCCCAATGCTTAGCATCATCCAGGTCTGTGTGGGCAGGATTTGAGCCTTTTATCTCCGGCAAACACTGCCATAGTGAGACTGAAAGAGGGCATTGTGCCTATCAGGTTACTGCAGGAGGGTGGACTGCCCATTGCTTAGCACACAGGTGGTAAGGAGGGGCGGGAGCAAGGTGCTAGGGGCAATATTAACTCTGGCTGAAGTATATCCCCTACACATAAGTGGTGTGAGGTGGTGGTATGTGTGATTAACCCTTACACAAACTCCCTATTTTTGGACTTCCACGGACCATCTTCATAGAACTTTTCTCAATGTGTCTGAAAGAGGAAACTCATTACCATACTCCAAATAAACCAAGACTAGGAGTGCAAACCCTTTAAGAGACTGTTTTAAAAGAGGTAGAGCTCATGGAGTCTATGTCAGCCCGCTTTGAAGATCGTATTGTTCGATATAAAGCAATTTAGGAGGGCTGGTATCTCCGGGTAGAACCCCCTTGATTGCTGGGGGCACCCCCCACCATGTGGGCCGAGTCTGCATGGGATCCTCGAGTGACGAGTCTAGCTGGTTGGAATTACTCTCCTATACACTTTTTCCCCCTCCTTCTCTCCCCCTTTTCCCCCTCATTTCCTCCCCCCCCCCCTTTTTTTTTTATCTTTGGAAACGCAGACCACGCAACTATAGGATCATTTTCGTCCTGACGTTTAACTGTTGATCGAGGTCCACCTATAGGCTTATAGGTATTACTACTGTGTTATGTTCACACTCTTGTAGAGCTGTATTTCAGCCTCCTTTTATTAATCGGCTATGCTTCATGTTTGATATTTGCAGGATGCATCCACGCCACTTACAGAAGTCTGTTGATCCCTCATTATTTTTTATTTCTCCCCCTCTTTATTTATTTTATTTCATTACCCCTTCCTGTACTCGTGCCTTATATTTTTGCATTGAAACGATCAAAACTTAATAAAAATGGTCAATTATTAAAAAAGAGACTGTTTTATTCACACTCAAAAGACTAAAATCATACAAATAACGTGGTAGCTTGAAAAGGTCTGGAATAATGGATGCCTTATATTCTAAAGACTAAAGAAACTATATCAGTGCTCCATATATCATATACTATATGTAGCACTAACTCTCGATGGAGCTGCTGGTTTATTGCGGGCTGTTACCGTCACCTTCGCTACCTCTATTTCACCAGAACCGGGTCTAGGGTCCCGTTGAGTTTATCACCATACGATGTAGGCACCGGACACTTGAGTATCTTTTCCAATGCTTTAATAAACATAAATTGAAGGATGTAGCAGGAAAGAGGTAGAAAGAGAGTTGCAGGGAAGTTTAAATACCTTTTCTTGGTGTAGCATTAGGAATTTAGAACTTGTAGATGAATGTACTATCTCTTTAGAGTTGAATCTTTGCCCGCCTGGATAGGTTTCTCTCACTAACCTAGCAGTCAGTACGCAGCATGAACAAAAGTCTCTGCAACAGACTTGATCGGAACAATATCCATACGATCTTCTTCCACAGGATGTAGTGGTTTAAGATGAACAGCAAACACAGCACTAGAACCTTTAAGCCGACCCGGCAATACTATGCGGTAGGGTTACTTTAGGATGCGTCCTCCAACTGAGTCACCAGGCCCCTCTCCAGACCAGCACTCTGCATGATCCTTCCATGACGGGTCCTCCCCTGGGATCTTCTCAGTTGTCCAGCTTCTTCCCTCTAGGACAGACAGCCCAGGACCATTCCTCTGCTGCTGTGGTAGGCCCCAGACAGGCTTCTGGGCCCACCCACACGCTACAGCTACGTGGGTCTCCCGGACGGAGGACCACGAGGTAGTACTCCTAGCACATACCTGTCAGCCAGGAGGGCCAGCAGGTGGAACAAAACGAACCCCAAAACATGGCGTCTGTCCCATAAATACCCTCCCCCAGAATGCAAGGGACCACCTCCACCGAGTTATCTCCGGGACAGAGGAGCACTCATACGCTTCAGCATGTTGCCTTTCCAACACCGACCCATGGTGACAATGACACCCACAGGCACAGTGTGAAACTACATGCAACTCAGACAAGCTGCAACAGAGGCAAATCTGACTATGTATGAACAGATAACCCACTAAATTTACCTACAAGCAGTAGATTGAAAATCTACCAGCGCTACATACTCCCCCCACTACAATAGACGTTGTCCTCAACGTCTGTCAAAATAACTCCCAAGCCTGAGAGTAGGTATTTGAACTTAAAACTTGGATAAGGGCAAGGAAAAAGAAAAGACAGTATAGAGATAATACAGTTTCAACATTTATAAAACAACATGTTCACATCAGCAAACAAAATCACATTATGACTGTCACAACCCCACTGTCTATCTAGCTGAAAAGCCTAACAGCTTGATAGGAGATCCAATTGTACCTGAAAAAACAAAGTTAGACACACACTAAATATATACAGTATCCTTACTAAACAGTTTAGGAGCAAAGTCTCATTCCAAAAGAAGAATGACACTCTCTTCCCGTATATTTTTCCCTTTTAATAAAACGAACTAAAGTAACTTGAGAAGTCCATCCCTATTTTTAATTAAATCACATCCTTTCAATGGAGAAAATCCAGCTATCAAAGAGTCTTTGGATTTTAGAAACACTGAGATGAACATTATCTCTTGATCGCGAAGATCTCCAAACACTGACACTCTCTAACTATACACCCCAGAGTTCTTTGTTCATAATCACCAATAAAACCGAGGATCTGGCAATGTCAGTTTCTTTCCCAGTTTATCCACTGTGGTGATAAAGTACACAATGTCATCTTTTCCGGGTCTGCAAATGACCACTTTGTCAGCATAGATGTGCCGACCATAGTTCCAGTGTAGGAAACATTCACTGAAGTGTTTGTCCATGGCAACAGAACATCCAGTCTTCCGGAAAGGCTTTGGCACAGACAAATAGTCCCAAACAGCTTCACTGTACCACAGTTCCCGGTTGGCCTCAATTTCCTGCATGATCTCCTGAGGAACATAGGGAAACTCCAGACCATATTCTGTGGCAACACGTTTGGTAAGCACTCTCTGTAAATGTGCAAGTTTAGGCAAAGATCTATTTTTCCCCAAACCAGGAAGCACACAAGAGTTCGGTGATTTACTCACCATAGACCCGACGGGTGTCAGAAGCAAATTAGCAACTTTAGACAATTTCTCCTTAGTAGTACTGTGTGGCTCCACACAAGGTGATGTCTTCCCAGAGTCCATGGCTGTCCACTCTGAGAAAGTCATGGCAGAAGCAACACCTTCGCCCTGGGCCCACAATAGTTCCTGTGACATTGTCTCAAACAAATCATCATCACCAAAGAGATCCGACATGGAATCTATCTCTGAATCTCTCAACTCTTCTGCTGGCAAATATTTACAAAGAGTCCAAGTTATGTCCCCCTTTGATCTCTCACCCGTTCCTGACGTGGACTTCTCCGGATCCATGCATTTCTCTGGCTCTGGTTCGGGTAGTCTCTGGGGTAGGCCTCAACCATGGCCGTGGGAAGCCTTTACATATCCCACCTTCCTCTGGACAGGTGCAACGGTGATAGGTGTAGTGGACGTGGAAATGAAAGCGATGTCCGCTGATGAAGTAGTGACAGCGGTATCTCCCTCAGGAACACTCTCGGTGGCAACAGGTGAAATCACAGTCTGTTGTTCTCCAACAGCAACAGTAGCAGCTTTCACTGTAGCAATACCTGTAGCCCAGTTCATCCGATAAGCACAAGGTGACATAGTAGGCTGCTCCACTATGAACAAATATTCTCCGCGCTGCAAACAATGAAAAATGGACGGAGATGTATGGCCAGTCCTTCACACTTATGGCAAAGCATGCCCAGCCCTTCAATACCTCCAACCGTGTAGAGAACAAACCTCCCCTGCGGTTTCAGACGAATGCCGGTATCTGTGAGCAAGGTTCCGGTCAGCATAGTACCCGCAGCGGTACTCTTGGGAACATCCTAGGTCCCATAGTTGGCGGTAGCAACGAAAAAGAAGACATGGCCGCACTTCAAGCCTCTCACCCACACGCGCCCCACGCGGCAACAAGTATTTTAGGCTCCTCCCACTTGTTCTTCTGATCACGTAGCTCCCGGGCTTTTACTTCTCACCCACAGCCTACACAGTCAGAAATAAAGTCCTGCACTTTAACCCCTTACTCTCTGCAAAAATTGACAAAGTCCAGAAATTTGTTCCAACATAAACTCCCAGTGAAATACTTCTCAGGGCTGCGGGAGGTTGACGGCTAACAATCACGGACTAAAAAAATGAATGAATAAAAACCAAGCGCTGATGTGGATAGATATGTGTGATATAAATAAATTGTGCTAAAAAATATATATAAACCAATATAGTTAGTGCTATAATAAAATCAGTAAATTAAAGCTGCTATCAATATAGGGTGATCAGATAACCAAACAAATAGTACTAAGTATAAAATTGATGCGCTTTAAATAAATAGTGCACAATATGCTGCTGCGACTAAGCTTAAATCCAGGAATAAAAAATGCATACATGTGAATAAAATAGATAAATAATTATGGTGCTAATACATGTGTTAAAATTGCCAAAATAAATCTTCAAATTGGTGATGTGACGGTGAATATAAATAAAATAATAATGACACTCTGAGTACAATGTCCAGATAGAGATAAATAATGGGGGAAAGTAAAAATAAAAATAAAAATAAAAATAATTAAACAGTTCCTTCCCTTAATCCAGATTGATTGACTCACTGGGTTAGATTGTTTGTCTCAGGATATTTAGTTTTTCTTGCATCAAACTTCAGCCATAATACTGCTGGTGATTCAGCTCTCAGGATAAAGGTTTTATGCAAAGCAAGCAAAGAAAAAATAGATCATTGTGCAGTGAACTTACTAGATAGTGCACAAGCAAAACAGGGACAAGAGATACACTCACAAACTCCCGGTCTATTAGAAGCATTCAAATATGCAGATTGCAGTCAGCCGCTGTGGATGAAGTTTCCTATTGAAAAACAGCTGCTGTTAACCTTCAGGTGTATTGCAGCACTGAACGTCCCAAGCTCCTCCCACGCGTTACATCACTGACACGTGACTTTTTCAAGGATTATTATTATTATTTTTACTTTCCCCCACTATTTATCTCTATCTGGACATTGTACTCAGAGTGTCATTATTATTTTATTTATATTCACAGTCACATCACCAATTTGAAGATTTATTTTGGCAATTTTAACACATGTATTAGCATCATAATTATTTATCTATTTTATTCACATGTATGCATTTTTTATTCCTGGATTTAAGCTTAGTCGCAGCAGCATATTGTGCACTATTTATTTAAAGCGCATCAATTTTATACTTAGTAACAATCACGGACGACGCCCCCACATGTAGCACTAACTCCCCGTGGAGTTGCTGGTTTATTGCGGGCTGTTACCGTCACCTTCACTACCTCTATTTCACCAGAACCAGGTCTAGGGTCCCGTTGAGTTTATCACCATATGATGTAGGCACCGGACACTTGAGTATCTTTTCCAATGCTTTAATAAACATAAATTGAAGGAAGTAGCAGGAAAGAGGTAGAAGGAGAGTTGCAGGGAAGTTCAAATACCTTTTCTTGGTGTAGCATTAGGAATTTAGAACTTGTAGGCGAATGTACTATCTCTTTAGAGTTGAATCTTTGCCCGCCTGGATAGGTTTCTCTCACTAACCTAGCAGCCAGTGCGCAGCACGAACAAAAGTCTCTGCCACAGACTTGATCGGAACAATACCCGTACGATCTTCTGCCACAGGATGTAATGGTTTAAGATGAACAGCAAACACAGCACTAGAACCTTTAAGCCGACCCGGCAGTACTATGCGGTAGGGTTATTTTAGGATGCGTCCTCCAACTGAGTCACCAGGCCCCTCTCCAGACCAGCACTCTGCATGATCCTCTTATGACGGGTCCTCCCCTGGGATCTTCTCAGTTGTCCAGCTTCTTCCCTCTAGGACAGACAGCCCAGGCCATTCCTCTGCCGCTGTGGTAGGCCCCAGACAGGCTTCTGGGCCCACCCACACGTTGCAGCTACGTGAGCCTCCCGGATGGAGGACCACGAGGTAGTACTCCTAACACATACCTGTCGGCCAGGAGGGCCAGCAGGTGGAACGAAACGAACCCCAAAACATGGCATCTGTCCCATAAATACCCTCCCCCAGAATGCAACTCGGAGGACCACCTCCACCGAGTTATCTCCGGGACAGAGGAGCACTCATACGCTTTAGCGTGTTGCCTTTCCAATACCGACCCATGGTGACAACGACACCCACAGGCACAGTGTGAAACTACATGCAACTCAGCCAAGCTGGAACAGAGGCAAATCTGACTATGTATTAACAGATAACCCACTAAATTTACCTACAAGCAGTAGATTGAAAATCTACCAGCGCTACATATATATATCAGTATACCTCCATAAATATCAGTGTACAGTGTCAATCAGAGGATACAATATTTAAGTACAGAAAGCAGAAAGAAATTCTGCAGATGGAGGCAAATCCCTCTTAAATGGTTGTCTTTTGGAAAAAGTGTGCCTGCTGGAAATTTTTATCTCAACAAATTTTCTTGTAACAACTAAACAATATTTTTTTTTTCTCATTTCAGCCATCTTTGGAAAGGGTCACCATAATAAGGACACCAGAAAAAGAGTGCTTCTCCTAAGCAGGACACGGATAACTATAAAAACATCAAAAAAGTATATCCAAGCGGAACGGGGACTTTAAACACCTATTCATTCCAAAAAATGAAGAGACCATAATCAGTGGAAAAGCTGACTCACTCTTCTAAGGCTGCTTATGTGAAACAAGGCCGTTCTCCAGTGGGTACCCAGAATGTGACTCAAAGTATAAACACATAGAGGGGACTGTCCCTCTTTTCAAACAAAATCTTTCTATCCCTCTTTCCTCCTTATTATCCCTCTTTTTGTTCTAGAGGTAAAGACCTTGTTAAAAACAATCTATTATTTAACTCCCAAAACTAGTATACTACGCTTAACCTTTCATCCAGCCAGAATGAAGGAGAATTAGTGGTAAAAAGGACTTCTAAACCCACATAATCATTTTCTGCATATTCATTATTTTCGATTAACATAGCTGGGGTGGGGTGGGAGGTTTCAGGGATGTGTCCTTTGCCTACATACCTTGAACCAAAAGTTGTCCCTCTTTCCCATCTCAGAAAGTTGGGAGGTATATAAGCGTATACCCAAAGGCCAAACCAAATTGTTCAGAAAATTATCACATAAAACAACCATTCAGCCAATGCCTTTCAGGGGGCAAACAAATGTCATTAAGGCTCAGTAGCCTTGTCAAGGCATAAGAGTTTGTTAAGGCAGAGTGTATCAATCCATTTTACACTGCCATTGCAAGAATTATAACAACCTTTGTTGCAGATTCCTACCTTTTGTTATTCTGAAGAAATCCCTGTGTGTTTGTCTGTGCCTCTGTACTGATTGGGTCTAATGGGAGTGGTTTCATAATTAACTATCAGGTGTGTAGCTGCAGGACACTAATGAGGAAATTTGCTGGACCTGCATCCCTTTAGACGTGGTCTTATTGAAAGTATCTCTCCAAAAATGAAATTTTTGTTGCAGAGGATGCCTGAAATCTGACTTGTATCTTCGGCAGACTTCTGGGAAAATTGGTGAGCCAATCACACAAGCAGGAAATGATGTTTCTGGGGAGTGGTCAGTTCACACTCTGTGTACAGAACAACTCCAGGTAGCCATATTGCAAAGCATTCTCAGAAAATTACAATGGCTGCAGATTGAAAAGGAAAGAACATTTTTAATAACATTCAATTACAAAATATAGCAATTATGTGTGCTATATTATTTTTTCTTTATTTGCTATTTTTTCCTCATGAAAGTAAAGTTACCCTTTAAGCTTTGTCAAGTTACTTATCCCTAGTGATGGGGAGTGTGTTTGTCCCTCTAAACATTTTTGGCTATTTTTGACTATTTTATATGATCAGTTTAAGAACAATTAAATAATTTTGAACTCTGGTGCACCTGGTTTATATTTATGCTTTCAGCAATAAAAACCTGACCAGTGACAATTAAAACCCACCACTGCTCTATGAAAAAAAAAAAAGATTTGGCTTTCGATACACTGTAATAATTTTAACAATAAAAATGTCTAATTACATTTTAAGCAAGCATACGGTATATACTAAAGATAAACTCCAGGAAAAAGATAATTTGCACATAAGAAATATGACCATGTATGGCTGCTGCTGTGTTCACTATAATTGTTCGTTTCATAAATTCCATATAATACAGTAAGCACCAAACATCCGACACTGAAACTCACAGTTCCGGCTAGAGTACAGCTCTGATAGCAGGTCGCTTGCTTTCTATCCCTTCCGTTCATAGAACGTCTTATACACTTTAAATTGCATGAAATCAAAAAATCAAAAAGTTCAACAATTTTCCTGTAGTTCAGCTTTATAAAACTACTTAATTTCAGACACTAGAGATGTTAGAAAAGGATTTATATGATTAGCTAAAACCAATCAAACAATGAAAAGAAGCTAACAGAGGGAGTCTACGTTTTAACTCATCAGCTTAAGGTCGTGAGTGTACACATATGACTTTTTAATGAGTTATATACTAAAAGAGGTTGTAAAGGCTAAAGTATTTTTTACCCTAATGCATTTTCTGCATTCAGGTAAAATAACTTTTCAATAGTACTTGCCCCCCCAACCCCTTCTAAATGCTTAAAGAGGAAGTAAACTTCCATCTCTAAATTTCACCTATAGGTAGGGCTATATTAAGGCTTACCTATAGGTAGTGTCAATATCTCCTAAACATGCACCGTTTAGGAGATATTTACTGTACATGCAGGCAGTGACATCACTGACGCATGCGCACTCAAGGAACATCCAGCTGTGCCATTCCTTCAGAGCCCTGTGCCGTGACGGGTGGCTCCCATGCGCATGCGTGGGAGTGACGTCATCGCGGCTCCAGCCAGTCTCAGAACCGGAGTCTACGAACCTGGAAGCAAGACAGGGGAAGATGGAAGCTGTCACCAGCGATGACATCGCATCGCTGGAAGGCTTCGTTTTCAGGTAATTTTCACATAATGTTCTAGTATGCGATGCATACTAGCACATCATGCTCTTTGCCTTGCAGATAAGAAAAAAAAATGTGCAGCAGTTTACAACCGCTTTAACTGAGCTTGATCTCGATTCAGCACTGTGCCCATCTGCAGCAGCTCTTGTCTCCTCTCCCTCTCTGTCACAGGCTTGGCTGAGAGCAGCGGAAGACACTGGCTTCTGCTGCTGTTATTTAAAACCTGTGAGTAGAGAGGGGGTGCGGGCTGTCTTAATAGAAGCACATAGACCAGCTTGGGATCAAGTCTGCACGAGTGCCCCCTTGGCAAGCGGCTTGCTATGGAGGCACTTAGAAGGGAGGCGGAGCCAAGAGCACCGGCAGAGGACGATTCCAGAAGAGAAGATTCGGGGCCCACTCTGTGCAAAACCATTGTACAAAGTAGGTGAGTATACAATGAATTTGGGAGTTGGACAGTGAAGGGCCAAAAAAGACATCCCAATTAGAAGACAATTTAAAGAGACAAAAAAGCGGGACTTTTAAGGTGCCAAAGAATTAGATTATCAAACAATATAAAACATATCAAAATGTTATTCTATAACAATTTTAAAAAGAAGGATAATAAAATGTATCACATAAACATGCGTTTCATACAACATTGTATAAGTATACATTGTTTGTTATGTACAAAAAAAACTTTACAATCACGGTAATCTTTAACTATTACAAGACCACTGTTTTGTTCAGGAATGTGCAGGGAACTACTTTACCTGCTATGGGCAATACACAGACTCACTCTCTACATAAAAGATAACCATTGTTAGCATACTCATCAGTGTTATAGTTTGTCCAATCTCCTGTCACTGTCATTTTCATTGGACAGCTTGATCTGCATGTAATGCAGTGAAAAATCTAAATAAAGCAATGTGAAATTATAAATGCAATCTACATATTTAATACTATTATTGCATGTAAAAAACACATCCTGCTATAAAAAAAAAAATAATTGACCGTTAACCATAAATGAAACACATATAATTAGATTTAATGACTAATGGTCAAAGTTACTAATTGTCACACTGTTAAGATCATGTCTTATACAGGGATCACATTTGAAATTCCAATATATACAATGTAAAAATGATAAATCACAACCGAACTTGTATAAGACATGAAAAACGATGCCATGGCAATGAAACAAGCCAATTAAGGGAGATTTTTCACCATAAATACATATCACATAGTCACTGGTTCAGTCGTGTTATTTGTAAAGCGGGAATGAATACAGGCAATCTCTGAGCTGTCAATCACAGGACATTTTCAGTGAGAGGATGATGAGTAACTGTCAGTCACGCTCAGCTGAAGAATTAGACTGTGTTCCACAACACTGCCCATCTTTACAATGGGTATTATCTCTTACCCGTGAATCGCACAATCTCCCTTTTAGTTCCACTTTCCCATGCAAAGTCAATTTACCTGTGCTCATTACTGCTTTCTGCTGCAGGGAGGAAAAGTGTAAAGTAACACTATGGAGCAATTGTATTCACATCAAACTGCCCTCCTGAAAAACAGCCTTGTGTGCGGTCACAGCCAGAGCTTCTAATCATCACTAAATACTTTCTGTTTCTAAGTAAGTATGTGGAATTTGAGTTTAAAGGTTTAGAAACTATTTTTATGGACATTGGCCTGCCTAACTGCTTCACTGCTAATTCCGTTATACAATATGTTTCTCCTCTGGCATCACACTTCCAAAGATGTCGAGAAAAATCACAGTGCTTTAAAGCAGACTGAGACATTGTAGAGGTCACTTTTACTTCTTAAAGTCATGCTCCTATTTCTCAATAATCAGCAGTGTAGATGCAAAGGTTTTAGTGATTGATCATGTTCCAGAATTTCCTGCCATTTATATACAACATTGGTATTATAGTACAACATTTGTACAAAATCTCCTGCCATTTTATTATTGTTAATCGAACCAGTGTTGTATTTCCAAGGCAAAGATTTTAGTATGTACACCCCAGCAAAGACCTTCTCTTGTTTGCTCCATTTCAGTCTATTAAATACACCACTGAGTTTTTTTTTATGGAATCACCACCTTGAAAAATGTTTATTCTATTTTTTTATATTGTTGGAAAAAAATTTAACCACTTCAGCCCCGGAAGAATTTACCCCGTTCCTGACCAGAGCACTTTTTGTGATTCGGCACTGCGTCGCTTTAACTGACAATTGCGAGGTCATGTGACATTGCTCCCAAACAAAATTGACATCCTTTTTTCCCACAAATAGAGCTTTCTTTTGGTGGTATTTGATCACCTCTGTGGTTTTTAGTTTTTGCGCTATAAACAAAAAAATAGCGACAATTTTGAAAAAAATGCATTATTTTTTACTTTTTGCTATAATAAATATCCCCAAAAAATATATAAGTAAAAAATTTTTTTCCTTTGCTTGATCTGCAAAAACAATTGCAACTGTCTACAGTTTTCTTTCTTTTTTTATTTTGTTAACTGTTTCTTAAAGCTAGAAGATTGGAATGTTAAATGAAAGTAGTTTTGAGGCTTGTCTGTGATTAGTTTTTTTTCTACACAATTAAACAATTGAATCAACATTTTCCACGAGTGGTGATTCCATACTTGTTGCCAGGGTTTGTAACAAAACTCTGTCGGCGGTGTATTTAATAAAACAAAATGGAGCAAACAAAAGAAGTTTTTTGCTAGGGTGTACACACACTTTAAATAAGTAACTAAAATTGTTGCCTTTTAAATACAACATTGGTTCGATAGTAAACGATTAAACGACAGGAGATTTTGTACCAATATTGTACTATTATACCAATGCTGGTATATTATATCAGAGTGAGCAGCTTGCTATGGGGTCACTCATCAAGGGGGGGGGGGCAGGAGTGCCAGGTCTTGGGGACCCAAGAAGAGGAGGATCAGGGCAGCTCTGTGCAAAACCACTGCACAGAGCAGATAAGTATGACAAGTTTGGTTTAAAAATGGAACCTTTACAAACACTTCAAAGATTCCAGACTGGGTCCTTGTTGGTGCTATCCCTACACTGATTGTGTGTTTTTGTTGAGTAGGGTGACAATTTGCCTTACCCTTTAGTTGTAGTAGGAGAACAGTCTCTCAGCCTCTCCAACCCCAACCTCAGCCTCCCTTGGGTGGTTACAACTTCAAATTTTTTTAGTGTGACAATAAGGATGTGGTTTAGGAATTGTGCCTCAAGACAGTTGGGTATATTGAATATCAGTGCATTTTTACTTGTATGAGCACTACTTAAAAGAAACCTGTATTTGTAAAATATGGAGGCAGCCACTGTTGACTAGGGATGGGCCGAATGGACCCCTGTTCGAACACCGCAAAAGTTCGGACCTGAATAACGAACCCTATTAAAGTCAATGGGACCCGAGCGTCAACAATCAAAAGTGTCCATTTTGAAGGCTTATATGGAAGTAATTGGGCATACAATGGTTATAGGGGTCCGGGTACTGCCCTGGGGGACATGTATCAATAAAAAAAAGTTTGTGAAAAACGTCATTTTTAAATGAGCTGTGATTTTTTTATTTTTAAAGTGAAAGGATAAAAATGAAAAATTCCTTCCAATATAGTGCCTGGAGGGTCCCCTTAGTCTACCTGTAAATCTGCAGCAGCAATCATTGCATTTATAAAGCCAAAAAAATTACATTTTCCCTGCAAGCTGCCTTTGTTTTGCTCAGCAACAGCTGGGGAGCCAGTGTGTATAATGAGGCCACAATGTAATGCACTTGGAACAAGATTAGAGATTTTTTGGATACATTCTGGTGTCACTTTGACTTTGGATAAAAGTAACGGGTGTGCAAAAGTTGGTCTTTGGGTGTTGGTGGCACCTTCCCACCGTAACCCTATAGAGGTAATCTTGATGAAAGCAAGAATTGGCCTTGCTATAACAAATTGCAATGATATGCACCTGTCAAACAGGTGCTGAAAAATTGGTCTTTGGGTGTCGGTGGTGCCTTCCCATCATAACCCTATAGAGGTACTCTTGATGAAAGCAAGAATTGGCCTTGCTGTAAAAAAATGCAATGATATGCACCTGTCAAACAGGTACAGAAAAAATACTCTTTGGGTGCGGGGGGCGCCTTCCCACCGTAATCCTATAGAGGTCGTCTTGATGAAAGCAAGAATTGGCCTTGCTGTAAAAAAATTGCAATGATATGCACCTGTCAAACAGGTGCTGAAAAATTGGTCTTTGGGTGTCGGTGGTGCCTTCCACCATAACCCTATAGAGGTACTCTTCATGAAAGCAAGAATTGGCCTTGCTGTAAAAAATTGCAATGATATGCACCTGTCAAACAGGTGCTGAAAAATTGGTCTTTGGGTGTTAATTGTGCTGATGAAACCTATACTAAAACCTTTCTTCCAGATAAAATGATTGAACACCCTCAAAGCTAGGCAGCCTCGAAGTCCTGCAAAGATTCCACATCCCAAAAAGACTTAATCAGTGATATCAGCATCAGGGGCTTCATAGCTAGTAATCCAGGACTGATTCATTTTTATAAAAGTCAAATAGTCCACAGAGTCCGTGATTCATTTTTATAAAAGTCAAATAGTCCACAGACACTTTCTATGATCAGTAACGAAACCTCCTGCAGCACTGAATGCCCGTTGTGAAAGCACGCTGGATGCAGGGCAGCCCAACAACTCAATAGCATACTGGGCAAGTTCTGGCTAGTGGTCTATTCTCATGACCCAGTAAGTCAGTGGATCGTCAGCTGGAAATCTCTCCATCTCTGTTTTGGCCCCAAGGTAATCATCCACCATTTGATGCAGATGCTGCTGATAGGATGTTGGAAGCTGACAGCCCTGGGCGGTGAGGAAATTCCTCACTTAGGCAGACGCCTTCTCAACGCTCCTCTCTTGAGCAACAGAAAACTCAAAACGACGTTTTCCACCACACTGTAACCTACTGGAGTCAGGAAAAACATTCAATAAAATCCTCTTTAACGTGTCCGCAAGAGATTTTATCTTCTGCACTCTCTGTGGGGACGGGATGAGTTCTGAGACCTTCCCCTTATAACGGTGGTCAAGGAGGGTTGCCAAACAGTAATCTTCCTTCTCCTTTATGCCACGTATTCTTGGGTTCTTTCGCAGGCTTTGAAGCATGAGGTTGCCCATGCGCTGCAAATTTGCCGAGGCTTGAGAAGCAGACTCCTCGGGGTCACTCAGGGTGACAGCATCTGGAACTTCCTCCTCCCAGCCACGTACTACTCCCAAGGGTCGGGGGTTGGAAAGTCATCACTTACAGATTGACGCATGTCTTCATCTTCTTCAAAGCCTATGAAAGTGCCAGAATCCTCCTCCTCACCCTCCTCCCCTCTCTCATCCCGTGTGTTCTGTGACATAGGAATGATGGTGTCTGAATAAAGTGGGCCTTGGGAGGAAAGGAAGTCCTCATCTTCTTCCTGTTGCTCTGCCTCCAGTGCCCTGTCCATAATGCCACGCAGAGTCTGCTCCAGCAGGAACACAACAGGGATTGTGTCACTGATGCATACACTGTCCCTGCTCACCATCATTGTGGCCTCCTCAAATGGTGAAAATACAGTGCATGCATCCTTAATGATCAGCCATTGGCATGGGGAAAAAAAGCTGAGGCAGCCTGAGCCTGTCGTTGTGCCCTACTGGCACAGATTCTCGTCGACAGGCCTCTGCTGCATATATAGCCACTGCAGCATTCCCAAAGTTGAGTTCCCCCTGGTGGGCATGTCACAAATCAGGCGGTTTACGGGCAGGTGGAATTCCCGGCGAATTTCAGCCAACCAAGCACTGGTTGTGTATGACTGCCTGAAATGGCTACAGCCTGTTTTAGTACATCTTGCAACCCTGGGCACATACTTAGGAAACACTGCACCACCAAATTGAGGACATGTGCCAGGCATGGCACATGTGTCAACTTTCCCTGTCTAAGGGCGGACAGGAGGTTTGAGCCATTATCGGACACCACCATTCCTGGCTCCAGCTGGCATAGTGTGAACCACCTCTGGGCCTGTCCCTGCAGAGCTGCAAGAATCTCTGCTCTGGTGTGGTTCCTGTCCCCTAAACACACCAGCTGAAGCACTGCATGGTACCTTTTAGCCTGGCTCTGGTAATAGCCCTTTGAACGCTTAGGGGGTACCTGATATTCATAGGACAATTCTGCAGAGGAGGGCATGGAGGTGGAGGAGGGGTTAGGTCACAGAGCCCTGTCCTGCATCCTTTCGAGTTGCAAGCAGTGTTACCCAGTGTGCTGTGAACGAAATATATCGTCCTTGCCTATGATTGCTGGACCACGTGTCAGCAGTAAGGTGGATTTTACAGCTGACTGCCTTGCCCAAGGATGCCAGAACATTCCCTTCCGTGTGATGGTAGAGAGATGGAGCGGCCTTACATGAAAAGTAGTAGCGACTGGGAACCTGCCATTGTGGTACAGCACATTGTGCGAATTCACGGAAGGGAGCAGAATCCACCAGGTTGAAAGGCAGAAGTTGGAGAGCCAACAGCTTTGATAAGCTTGCATTCAGACGCTGGGCATGTGGGTGGCAGGGACTGTATTTTTTTTCCGCTGCAGCAATTGGGGCAGAGAAATTTGCCAGCTACAGTCTACAGCTGGTGGTGTCCTGCTGGCAGATGTGCTGTTAGGACCTGGGACACCATGTGCTATCCCATCATCCCTGTCAGTGGAGGCTGCTGAAAGGTAATGACTCAGTATCGCAGGGGCAGACTGAAGTGGGTAAGGAGGAAGAGGAGGAGGAGGGACAGATTTGTGCCCTTTTTGTGTGGCTTTTAGGTGCTCTTGCCAACGGGCTGAGTGGTTGGACGTTAAATGCCTTGTTAGGCATGTGGTACCCAAATGGTTGCTGTTTTTGCCACGTTTGGTGTGCCTGAGACACAGTTTACAGATAGAAACAGTGTGATCTGCTGCAGATGTGCTAAAAAAGGCCCAGACGGCTGAGCTTTGGGGAGTGGGCTGGGAGATAACAGCTGCAGAATGTGATGGAATAGGGTGGCTGCTCTCTACTCTTTCTTGACGTCGGCCTCCTTGGGGTTGTGCTGCCTCACCTTCAGTTTCCCCCTCTGCTCTATCTGGCACCCAAGTCGCATCAATGACCTCATCATCATCATCATCATCTCCATCTCCATCATTACCACTGAAGACAACTTGGCAATACGCTGCGGCTTGGGGAACATGAATGCCAATTTGTCTACCAGTGTTCCTCCCTCTCTCTAGGCTCATATTCCTGTCATCCTCAACCTCAGAACCAACATCTGAATCCAGTAATGGCTGGGCATCATTAAGGAGCAAGTGGCTGATGCTGTGGTCAAATAACTCAGCTGACTCTTCAATAGCTGATGTTGGGGCTATGGCAGGAATAGATGTGGACAAGGAGGCAGGTTTATCCACTCTGGTAACTGCAGGGGACTGCACACTTGTCTCTACTTGTGTGACAGAGGATAAGGAGGATGAGGAAGGTTTAGTAAGCCAGTCCACCACCTCCTCTGCATGCTTTGCCTGGATAGCATGGGCAAACTCACTAAACAGAGGAAATGATGCCCTGCCTGAGGACTGACCACCACATCCACCTTTACCTGGGGACACATTTGTTGCTGGCCCCCTTACAGTGCCAAGGGAATGTCTGCCTCTCGTTGTTGTCCTCTCAGACTCTATTGGGAGGGAGGGGGCAGTGCTTATAAGTAAATGTAAGGAAGAAGTTGAAATTTGTACGTAGATGCACTTTAATCAATGTAAAGAGGTGTTTGGTGCACTTTAATTTGAGTACTCACACTACACAGACACACTCCACTGGCAGTAATGCACAAAACTATATGGCGTTAAACTGGCAGTAATGCACGCAAAACTATATGGCGTTAAACTGGCAATAACGCATGCAAAACGATATGGAGTTAAACTGGCATTAATGCACACAGAAGCAAATAGCGTTAAACTGGCAGTAACGCACACAGAAGTAAATGGCGTTAAACTGGCAGTAACGCACACAGAAGTAAATGGCATTAAAATGGCAGTAACGCACACAGAAGTAAATGGCATTAAACAGTAACAATAACAGTAACGCAATCAAATAGACAGTGTTCAACCGTCACTAAACTAACACTATCTGAACTGTCCCTACTCTAGCTATACACCAATGTAAAGGTTACTGACATGGTCTCACTACACTACACTGAAACTATATGAGCTGTCCCTACTCTACACTAATGTATGTATGAATGACACGGTCTCACTATACTACAGTGAAACTATCTGAGCTGTCCCTACTCTAGCTGCACACTATGCAAAGCTGAATGATGGTCCTCCTCACTACACTCACACTATCTCTAGACTGACACTAAACTAATATTTTACACTGACAATTGAAGCAAAATAGCACAGTATAGCACACTAACTAACTGATAGCACTGATATCTCTCTCCATGCCGAAATCACACTGAAAATGGCTGCCATTGAAAGAATACTTTGGGGCAGAAATGAGTCATGATTGGGTAAAGTCATGATGACAGTGTCCAAACATGACTCTTGACAGTGCTCTGTGACCTGACTGGCTGAAGCTTTTACTGCTTCAGCCAATCGGGGCTTGCAATGCACTGTTCAGCACCGCAATGCATTGTGGTCAGTTCAGGGGGACGAACAAACGGTCGAACAACCCGTTTGTTCGGCTGTTCGCCGAACAACCAAACAAAGAAAGTTTGTCCAGAACTTATGCTCGGGCCAAACCATTCGCCCATCCCTACTGTTGACCCCTTCTAAAAATGCCAGTTACCTGACTGTCATGCTTTCCTATTGCTTTAGCACTTTCTGAGTCACTAACCTGGAGAAAATATGCAGAACAATAATTAGGACTGCAATTTGGCTTTCTAATCTGCATGCTTGTTTCAGGTCAGTAAATACAGTAAAAGTATTGATGCCAGAAACATCCAGGCAAATTAAATTATTAGTAGTAGATCATCAATGGCAGCCCCTATATTTCCAGTACAGGTTTTCTTTACATCTCTCATCCACTAATATAAATGCATAGATGACATCATTTTTTTTTTCTTTTCAATGCATTTAGTAGGTTTCAAACAATGTATAACATATTTAGAATAGTTCTTTTGTACAGATAATTGTAATGGTGAGCATATAGTAGAACAAATAAAGCTATTATTGAAATGCAACAGCATATGAATATTGACATTTATATCAATCATCTTGAACTGGTATACCTTTGGTAATCAATGAATTCTTGAAACAATTAGTGATAAAGACAATTGTGTGCAGCCATCTGTTTGCGTGTGAGCTTACTGTAGCTATTACTAATATAAACTGTATCTATTGCTGTATGCTTGTGTTCTTTGCTCTAGTCTCAATGTGTCATAATCATAGATAAGAAAATTAGAGTAGATAGAGAGAATGCAGTAAAGGTGGTGTAGCCAGCTGCTGGGCTACAGTAATTTGGAGAAGCAAACAATGCTCTTCCTTTATTCACTTCTCTCGCTCTGCTGTAGGCATCACTAAACGGGGAACCGTGGTCCAGATACAGACCGAATTACTGTCCTATCCAGACTGCTGCGGTCCTGTCATTTTGGAGTCAGTTCTTCTCCTAAGCTGCCATCATCCCAGAGGAGTAACTACAACTTTCAGGGCCCCGGTGCAAGAAACTATGAAGGGCCCACTTGACCTCTGATCCCGGGCCTGGATCCCTTTACTGTCATTGTGGGGCCCTTTATTAGGGTCTCACAGTGGCTTCCTTTCTGCCTTAATGGTGGTAGAACACCAGGGTCCAGTCCCAAGTGCAACCTTTGTGACCCTAGTAGTTCCGCCACTGTGTTCCACCTGCATTTAGGCACTGCCATAAATGTGATAGATTTTACCGGCATGTAAGACCTGCACTCCCAGCATCTGAAAGGCTTTTAAACAGGATGTTACTGACAGGCTCAGTGAGCGGACCCTGAGCAGATCACCCATGACAGGAGAACCAACATACCTTTTGCCAACCCCAGGAATATGAGCTGCAGTGGTGCAGGAGGAAAGCTATAACAGCAAGTGGCTCACATTGGGGACACTGATGGAGGTTGGATTGTCAGACTGACAGCATCGGTCTAGCAGCGGTGGGGAGTTGGTGGGGGGCCAAGTCAGGAGCCGGTTATCAGTAAGACCCCTTTCACACTGGAGCGCTTTGCAGGCGCTATAGCATTAAAAATAGCGACTGCAAAACACCCCAAAACAGCTGCTACATTCATTCCAGTGTGAAAGCGGTGCACTGGCAGGGCGTCAGAAAAAGTCCTGCCAGCAGCTTCTTTGGAGCCGTGAAGGAGCGGTGAACTCAATGCTCCTCCACCGCTGCTCCCCATTGAAATCAATGGGGCAGCGCTGCGATACCGCCGGCAAAACACCACCCTGGCGGCATTTTGCGGGTGGATTAAACCCCTTCTCGGCCGCTAGCGGGGGTTAAAACTGCCCCGCTAGCAGCCGAATAGCACCGCTTTACCGCTGACGCCCGGGCGTCAGCAGTGTGAAAGGGGTCTAACAGAAGAGCCAGTGCAGGAATATTTGTGTACACAGGCGAAGGTGCATTTCGATTTTTGATGCTCTTCCGCTCCACCATCCACCTGCCACCCCTCTCCCCTCCACAATGCAACCCTACCACCCCTACTGTCCACAGCCGTGCTGGGACCTCCTTCACATTATGCCTGTGTTTGTGATGGGGTGCAACGTGAAGGACGTCTCTTCAAATCCTCCCAGGACAAATCCATCCCCACTCAATCCCCCTCTCAGCAAAAATCCTCTCCCCACCTCTAGCACAGATCTTCTCCTCCAGGTCCTCCCTTCCAGCAGAACCTCCCCCTCCCCCCTCATCCTGGGTCAAATCTGCCCCCCCCATCCTCCCCAGCACAAATCCTCTTTCCCCTATGCCAGCATAAGTACTCTCCCCAGTTCTGTCACAAATCCAAATCCATACTTCCCAATTGTCCTGGTTTTGGTGGGACCTTCCTGAGATACAAATGAAATCCTGTGTATCCGGATTAAGGGTCTGTTTATACCTGAATGCTGTGAGGGAAACCTGCATTTTGTGTGCATTTCCCACAATGCATTCAAAATGCACTGCCATAGCGATCTGTAATGGGTGTCAACTTAACCTCTTTACACTGTGCCACCTGGCAGTCATGTGATCCAAAAACTCCTGATCGCTTGCAGTGATCGGGAGCTTTCAGTTAGACGCCAGTAACTGATAAGGGGGTGCTCAAGGCGTGCACATCTCTACTGATCATAATTCATGCAAATATGCGGCCTCTCTGTGCCAAGGCCCAGGTGCCGAGTGTCTGCGTATTTGTGTGTGGCAAGGGGTTAATGACAACCCAAATGCAGGTCGCAAAAGCAGTGTTTGCCTGCATTAGAATGTTTTATCAGCAGTACCATGCGATCCAGTTGTTGTGCATTTTATAAAGCAGCGCATGCACAGCTCTTAGTGCAGACCGACACGGTTTTAGCCCATTAAAATGAAAGGGCTGAAATCGCACAGCACCTGGAAGTGCAATGTGAATTGCAAAGGAACGCAAAGCGTGTTCCTATGTGATTTGTGGTGTGAACCGGCCCTGAGTCTTGGGGCCCAGTGCCAAAAAAAAGTTCAAAAAGTACTTGGCTCCAGGGCAGCCATCAGGAATTTTGGGGCCCCTTACACAGCTTTAGGCCTGGGCCCCACGGGGCCTGACCACTGGCCGTCCCACCGAATCCACCCACATTGTGGAGACTGGAGGGATAGATGGATAGATGATGCTGGGCGTGGATACTGGAGGGATGGATGGATGGATGATGCTAGGCGTGGATGTGGATACTGGAGGGATGGATGATGCTGGGCGTGGATACTGGAGGGATGGATGGATGATGCTGGGTGTGGAAATGGATACTGGAGGGATGGATGGATGATGCTGGGCGTGGATACTGGAGGGATGGATGGATGGATGATGCTGGGCGTGGATGTGGATACTGGAGGGATGGATGGATGATGCTGGGTGTGGATACTGGAGGGATGGATGGATGATGCTGGGCGTGGATACTGAAGGGATGGATGGATGGATGATGCTGGGCGTGGATGTGGATACTGGAGGGATGGATGGATGATGCTGGGCGTGGATACTGGAGGGATGGATGGATGGATGATGCTGGGCGTGGATGTGGATACTGGAGGGATGGATGGATGATGCTGGGTGTGGATACTGGAGGGATGGATGATGCTGGGCGTGGATGTGGATACTGGAGGGATGGATGGATGATGCTGGGCGTGGATGTAGATACTGGAGGGATGGATGGATGGATGGATGGATGATGCTGGGCGTGGATGTGGATACTGGAGGGATGGATGGATGGATGATGCTGGGCGTGGATGTGGATACTGGAGGGATGGATGGATGATGCTGGGTGTGGATACTGGAGGGATGGATGGATGATGCTGGGCGTTGATACTGGAGGGATGGATGGATGGATGGATGATGCTGGGTGTAGATGTGGATACTGGAGGGATAGATGGATGGATGGATGATGCTGGGCGTGGATGTGGATACTGGAGGGATGGATGGATGATGCTGGGTGTGGATACTGGAGGGATGGATGGATGATGCTGGGCATTGATACTGGAGGGATGGATGGATGGATGATGCTGGGTGTAGATGTGGATACTGGAGGGATGGATGGATGGATGATGCTGGGTGTGGATGTGGATACTGGAGGGATGGATGATGCTTGGTGGGAGATGAAGATGATGGACTTGCATTGTGGAAAATGGATGAGGATGACTCTGGGTGGGGATGAGAGTTACAAAGTGAAGAGACTCTCCAGGATGTAACTCTTATTTCCACCCAGAGTCATCCTCATCCATTTACACTATGCAACTCAATCATGCCAGCTCGTCAGGCTCAGGTATTCCATTCCCATCTAAGGCAAAGGAGATTAAAAATAAAGTTCAAATATACAGCACAGGGAGCACAGCAGCACATCAACTTTTTGTGACTTACCCTCCCACGCCGCTCTCTATCTTCCTATCTGCATGCACCTAACAGGGCTGGGTTGTTCACCGCTGACAAACTGACTATACCCCCTGCCAGAGCTAACCTAGCAGCAGCAGGCTCCGCCTCAGCAGGGAAGAGTGCTGTGGAGCAAATGCTGGCCTCAATCACCTGCAGGGGGGAGGGGCCTGCTAGTGGAAGGCGGCGTGGTGGCTCAGACATGTAAGCCCCCTCCCACCTTCTTCTCTATAGCGCCCGCCGCGGGGGGGTGTGTGCTAGTAAAAGAAAGAGCAGCTCATCAGACTTGTGTATGCTCCCTTCTTCTTTTCTATAGCGGCCGCCGGAGGGGGGAAGGGGGAAAGGGGGGCCCGGCCAGGTGGGCCCCTTGGGACACTCGGGCCCCCTACAGGAGTACTGCCTGTACCCCCCTGATGGCGGCCCTGCTTGGCTCCACTAACTTGCCTGACAGGGGGGCACTAGCATAGGTACCTGGAGCAATTGCCCTGAATGTCTAGCAAGGTGCCCAGGATCCCGGACACCATGATTGTCCCCTCAATAGCAGCAAGTTTGTCTTTTAAGAAGGGGGAAGGGGGCAAGTTATCAAAGATGAATACATGCAGTGATTTGGGGGGATAAGAGGATGCTTTAAGTGTTAGGGGGCACTTTGGAAGGGGAGAGAAATTGTGCTCTAAGGGAGGTTAATTAAAAATTCTGACCCCCCCCCAATCACAAGTTTTCTCCCCCCCCCCACAGTGCCCCCTAACACATAAAGCATCCTCCTATCCCCCCCAAATCACTGCAGGTATTCTTCTTTAACAACTTGCCCTCTTCTCTGAGTCCCCTTCACTGTGTCTCCTTCCCCTGCAAGTGCCAAGCATAAAGATTCAGTACAAACCTTAGATCAGCACATCCCGTTCTATTGATGCTGATTGCTGTGTCTATTCTCCTCCCCCTCCTTCTCCTGTCTCTGACATCCAAGCCGAGGAAAAGAGGGTGGGGACTTCAGTCTGTGTGTTAGTGTGAGGTGGGCAAGAGGGGGGAGGAAGGGGGGAGAGAGGGAGAGATGCCGTACAGTGTAATCGCAGCGTGTGGGAACAGAAACACCCCGCACACAATGCGAGGCTAGTCACTGGAGCCGGAGGTGAGAGAAACAGCAGCCGCTACACCAGGTGCACGACCGGAAGTCTTTCGTGCAGTCGTGGGGCCCCCTTACAGTGGCGGGATTTGCCAGGGCCCAGCCGCAAGTGCGACTGTTGCGACCCTGGTAATTCCGCCACTGCGTCATCCTCAAAGTGTCAGCTCTAGACCTGCTCTGCCCCCACCCCTTCACCCTGTGTAAGGTAGGATAGGAAAGAGAGCTATGTCACTGCTGTGAAGGATGGGGGGGGGAGCCGGAAGTGATATAAAGGGGAGTCAAGGACAGGAAGCTGATCTAAAAATGCTAATGCGCACAACCACAATACTCAAATACTCTGGAAAGGAGCTGCCTGCATATAAAAGTGTACTCACATAACTCAGACAAATAAAAAACAGAATATGTGGCGCTCACTCACCCTAAGAAAGATGAACAAATACATGCAATAATAATTGACCAACAATTCATAAATCCTAGGTTACAGTGAAAAACAATGAAAAGCAATAACAAATATCATAAAATACAATAAAGTGCAATGTGCTTAATATTAAATCCAGAAGTTCTAGAGCACAATATAAGGCAATGGGATCCTATAATCAAGTGCAATACTGAATAATATAACCAATAGTAAAGAGTGCAATAAAAAATACAAAGTGAAGCATGTAGCGCATTCAAAATAAAGTGCAACAAATATTAAAGTGACGATGTGCAAAGAAAAAGAGACACACTAATGTGTGTGATGAATGTCCCAAACGTGCAATTAAGTGGCCAATAAAATAATATATAAATGAGTAGAATCCAATAAGCAAATAGTGTAACTCCCAAAAGGTAAGTGTAATCCAATATGCAATATAGTGCAGCTCCCAATATCAGCGAGATCCGATCTTCTGATAATAATGGCAGAGAGAAGTGGAAGTGCAAAAGGACAGTCACTGTGATGGAAAGTGTCCCAGATAGATAAGAATAATCAGATCATACTCTGGAGTGCGACATCTGTTTCCCCCAGCCTCTCACCTGTAGAAGCGGCCCCCAATGGGCCGAATCGAGCATGAACCAACAGGTGAAGCGCTCCACAGAGGATCCGGTTGTAATCACAGCGCACGGGGAGACTCAGTATGCAATTCACAATTGGACTCTTCCAACCTTATTATATGCCATTGTATATGTAGTAATAGAAAAAAGTGGGCTCCATAGTGCAGTATTTAAAAATTTATTAGCGATAAAAACAAGTAGTAACTTACATAAAAAATACGTGATAGCAGCAAAGTGAATGGATGCTTCTGGGTTCGGCCGTACCCTGGAAACAACGGCACCTGGCTCCTCCCTGACGCGTTGCGTCACTAACACGTGACTTTCTCAAAGGGTCAAGGAGTCAGGTGTCGAACAGCCAGTTTATATAATCCCGTCCACTGTCGTGGCAACAGCGGGTATGCATAAATGAAATCTTCCTAAATAATAACATCTAGGCATCTAATGCAGCATGAATAATGGATCCATAGCATAACTATATATTCCCGTCCGCTGTCATTTCAACAGCGGGTAAACCGTAAAATCATCCTAGATGATAACAATACAGGCATCAGATATAGCATGAATAATAAATCCATAGCATAGCTATATAAACCCGTCCCCTGTCATGACAGCAGCAGGTAAACACAGGACTAAGCTTTTCTTAAAATGATAACAATCTAAGCAACAAATGCAGCATGAATAGTAGATCCATAATATACCAATGAAAAGCAATAACAAAGTAAATATCATAAAACTATATATATATCAATTAAACACACGGGCGCCATCTGGTGGTAAAAAGGTAGATAAAGCCTATAGTTCAAAATATGCTAATGCCATCTAGTGGAACAAACATTCATAAAAGATCTAACTAGTATAAAAACGCCATCTAGTGGTAAAGATGCAAGAAAAAATATATATAATATCATGTAATCTGCAACTCACTAGTGACATCTAGTGAGTGACTCCTTGACCCTTTAAGAAAGTCACGTGTTAGTGACGCAACGCGTCAGGGAGGAGCCAGGTGCCGTTGTTTCCAGGGTACGGCCGAACCCGGAAGCATCCATTCACTTTGCTGCTATCACGTATTTTTTATGTAAGTTACTACTTGTTTTTAGCACTAATACATTTTTAAATACTGCACTATGGAGACCACTTTTTTCTATTACTACATATCCGATGGCATATATTGAGGGTGGAAGAGTCCAATTGTGAATTGCATATCGAGTCTCCCCGTGCGCTGTGATTACAACCGGATCCTCTGTGGAGTGCTTCACCTGTTGGTTCATGCTCGATTCGGCCCATTGGGGGCTGCTACTACAGGTGAGAGGCTGGGGGAAACAGATGTTGCACTCCAGAGTATGATCTAATGATTCTTATCTATCCGGGACACTTTCCATCACAGTGACTGTCCTTTTGCACTTCCACTTCTCTCTGCCATTATTATCAGAAGATCGGATCTCGCTGATATTGGGAGCTGCACTATATTGCAGGGGGCGTGGCTGTGATACGTGACGCATAGCGCTGGAAACCACGCTGAAAGATAGGAGATTCGAGTGCACGGAGGAACGGAGGACAGTCAAGGGAGGGGTGAGATTGGAAGCTCGGCACCAGTACACCTCGGGTCCGCCGTGACCGCTTGTTACTTTTGGTTATCCACTGAGTTTGAAGTTGATGTGAACTACACTTTATTTCTGCTGGTTTAATCTTTTAAAATGTGAGTGTATTATTAGAAGATTGCAGTGGTTTTAATAAATTTGTTTTACTGGTTCACACTATTGGAGCACTTTATATTTTTTGCATGTGGACCTATTTTATAACATTCACTGTGGACATTGAATGATCCATTTACCCTGGAGTGTGGTAAACAAGCGATTACTGCCTTGCCTGAGAGTGCTGGCAATATAAATCGGTAAGTGTATTTCTTGAGGGAGTGATTCACTGATCACGGTGGTGAGGTGGAAGACACACGGAGACACTCAGCTGTGTCCATCAAGATTTCAATCACCTTTTTGGGACACTTGATTTATATTTTGTCACAGATTTTTTGGACTGATTTATCCGAAATGTATGGACTCATATGTTATACTATGGAATTGTTGACTCACAGCATGGAGTGAAGTGATTGCACATATTATTTCACCTGATTGTCACTTATTTATATTTATTTTGTCTTAAGATTTATTTATTGATATATATACTTTTTTATGGGTTTGTAGCGATATTAGACCTCACTTGGGTGTACAGATCACATTAAGAGGTTCACACCACTATTGTGTTAGAAACACCTTGTCATATTGCACGTTTAGAGCGCCTCATATTTATCCTATGTGTCTTTAGGAGGTATTTTGTGAGCAGCTGACATTTAGGATCAAATATTTGGTACACGTATTTATTAATTTAAAGGGGCAGCTCAACACTAATTAGTTTAATTTATTTGTATTCAATTACATATCTTTCACATATTTAAAAAAAACATTTTTTGATTGTTTAGTCTTTAGGGGCGTGGTGGAGGTATTGTCTGTTTGAAGGGCGGTTCACCATTCAGGATACCTTTATAATACTATATTGCATATTGGATTACACTTACCTTTTGGGAGTTACACTATTTGCTTATTGGATTCTATTCATTTATATATATTATTTTATTGACCACTTGACTGCACGTTTGGGACATTCATCACACGCATTAGTGTGTCTCTTTTTTCTTTGCACATCGTCACTTTAATATTTGTTGCACATTATTTTGAATGCGCTACATGCTTCACTTTGTATTTTTTATTGCACTCTTTACTATTGGTTATATTATTCACTATTGCACTTGATGATAGGTTCCCATTGCCTTATATTGTGCTCTAGAACTTTTGGATTTAATATTAAGCACATTGCACTTTATTGTATTTTATGATATTTTTTTATTGCTTTTCATTGTTTTTCACTGTGACCTAGGATTTATGAATTGTTGGTCAATTATTATTGCACGTATTTGTTCATCTTTCTTAGGGTGAGTGAGCGCCACATATTCTGTTTTTTAAGGACAGGTATCTGAAGGAAAAGGGGCAGTGATATAAAGGGGTGGGGACTGGGGACAGCAATGTGAAGGAGTAGGCAGGGTGATACAAAGGGAGTTGATGACAGAAATGTAAAGGGGGTCATATGAAGGGGGTTAAGGACACTGCTGTGAAGGGGAGACTTTGGTGTTAGGTGGGGGACTGTGATGTAAAATGGGGGGGGGGGGGGGTGATGTGCTAGGGGGGCTGAGAATTCTTGTAATAACCAGATTGTGATGTGAAGGATCTGAGGCTTGGCTTACATCATTGCGACCTGTGTTTTGGGTGTAAGCAGTCCATTCACTTCAATCAGTGCACTCTGGCAGTATAGTTCCTGCCTTTGATTAATCAATTTTCACTTTTGCTCACTAGTGCACTTCAGGTGGTGTCGCTGTTTATGCTGTCTGGATGTTAAATGTCACCTTATGCCTAACCCTTACTGTTAGTCACTTTACATGCTGAACTATGTCGACTCCATTGTACTTTTATTTTGTGTTTACCTTGTTATCTTATTAGGTGACAAATTATTAAGTTTATCTCTGCTAATTGGTTCAGTGCCTGTTTCTAGATGTAGCACTGCTATTGGGTACCAAGTATCCATTTTGGTAATTTACTGTGTTTGGGTGTTTGTACACTCAACCCAGAGTGTGAGAGGGGCTGAGGTTCTAGAAAGGGTTGAGGCAAGGAACAAGGGTCCAGTCCTCATTAGTGGCTCCTATGGCGGTAGTACTACAGTAGGTGTGGGTGGATCCCAGTGAAACATTCATGGCTTCACCCTAACACTGTAACCATAGAGAAGAGAACATTTTCCATCTTTCACCCCACTGGTTCTCCCCAACCAAAGACTCCTATCTGCTCCCCCAAAAAATTAGACTCTACGAGAGTTTTTCTACAACTTCCAGAAAGTTGGTTACGTTTTTGATCACAAATATATTAATCCAGGGTTACCACTTATATCTTCTCTGTTATTAATTTTGTAAGTTTTTCATGGATCATCATTCAGGATATATTTTTTTTTGTGAGGTCAAGGCTCACCATAGAGGTTTTCCAAAACTGCCAAAAATATAATGAGGATAAATCTTTGAGAGGACTTTGGGATTCCTGGGATAGTTTTATTTCGTAGAGCCATCCAAGCCATTTTCAGAATATTTAAGTTGTTGCAAAGGCTATTTATTAAAATAAAAAATAAGTTATACTTACCGGTCCCTTTCCTCCTCTTCTGCAGTCCCCATCAGTGCTGTCTGTTCCTCCTTCCCTGCGGGTGCCCCTTCAGCAAGCTTTGTGCTGAGGGGGCACCCATGCGGACCCACTCCTGAGTCAAACTGTGTGTCTCCATAGACACACACACAGCACGGCTCAGCCCTGCCCTCCGCTCACTCCCCACAATATTTGACTAACAGCAGCAGGAGCCAATGGCTCCCGCTGCTCTCAGAGTCTCCTGTGTGGGACCATGAAGAGAACGCAGGGCTGCTACAGCTGGGACAATGCTGTATCAAGAGAGGACTTAGGTAAGTGTTCAGGGAGAGGGGCCACTTCAGCCCCGGAAGGATTTGCCCCATAATGACCAGGCCATTTTTGCAATATGGCACTGATTTGCTTTAACTGACAATTGTGCGGTCTTGCGACGTTTTACCCAAACAAAATTGACGTCCTTTTTTTCTCACAAATAGAGCTTTCTTTTGGTGCTATTTGATCACCTCTGCGATTTTTATTTTTTGCGCTATAAACAAACAACAAGCAACAATTTAAAAAAAAAAAAAAAATTGTACTCTCTCTGCTATAATACATATACACAAAAAAAATCTAAATAAAAAACAATTTTATTCATCAGTTTAGGCCGATATATAGTCTTCTACATATTTTTGGTAAAAAAAATTGCAATAGGTCGTATATTGGTTTGCGCAAAAACTTATCGTGTCTACAAACTATGGGGTAAATTTAGGGACTTTTATTATTTTTTTTTTGTTTTTACTAGTAATGGTGGTGATCTGTGATTTTTAGTGGGACTGCGACATTGCGGCAGACAAATCTGACCCCAAATTACATTTTTTGGGGACCGGTGACATTATAACACTGCTAAGCACTGATCAATGTAAAAATAACACTGGCAGGGAAGGGGTTAACACTAGGGGGCGATCAAGGGGTTAAGTGTGTTCCCTAGGTGTGTTCTAACTGTAGGGGGGATGGGCTGGCAGGGACATGACAGAGATCACTGTTCCTGATCACTGGGAACATTAGATCTCTGTCATGTCTCCTGCCAGAATGGGGATCAGCCTTGTTTAAAAAGGCAGATCCCCATTCTGCCTCTGTACTAGGCAATCGTGAATCGCAGCCGGACATCGAGTATAGCTACGGCGATTTGCGCAGGAGAGCCGACCTACCGCCGTATAATGACGGCGGCTGGTCAGCAAGCGGTTAACGTAGTCACTATATTATTACATCCATTTTTTGCAAAGCCTTGCAACTTTGGAAATCCAACTGGAGCAATGTCTGCAATAATAATAATTATTATTTTAATTAGTGAAAAATTATTATAATCATTAATTATTGTAACTCTGTATTTATCAATGCATCAGGTTCATTAAGTACAATAATTCGACTTGCTATCAGCCTCTTGCAGTCCATTGTACAGAAGATCTCAGAATGGGAGAAGAAGAAGACGCACAAGGAGACAATCAGTTTGTATGCCGACAAGGAGCATGCTGATAGGAGGAGAAAGGAGTATGACAGAGAGGTGTGCTCACAATTGTGCTGCTTCTAGTGCCTCCTGAGCTCAGGATGTCAGCAGTAAAACTGTTTTGCTTAAGTGCTTACTTTTTAATAAAGAACAGAACAAACACAGTTAGATAGCTGTCTCTGTAATCTGTTCTCACTGGACTTGAAGCTTGACTTGTAATGCAATTTGCAGGCCTTATTTAAAAGCAGTCCTAGAGAAGGCACTAGTATTGCCTGATCAATACTATGTAGATTTAGCCTCTTTCTGATAGTAACATCTGTTCCCTAGTACATTACAATGTGTATCATATTGCTTGTACATCAGATTGGGTCTCCAGATGCTATGAAAATATAGCTGCTGTTTTTCTTGTTTTCCTGGTAGGACTACTATCAGTAAAGACATTCTAACAACTAAAGGACACTTGATCCGAAGTTTAATTGATCAGAAGGACAGATGGCATACAATATATAATCAATCAAAACATATTAAGCTCATATTAGTAATGTGATATACCCTACAGAGTCATTTGTATGCTGTCTGCTTCTTTCTAATCACTGTACCATGTTGTGTTGAGATGCTGTGTCTATCTGAAACTATCTGAAACAAGTAAAATGTATCTAACAGTAGTTCAATAAAAAAAATAAACAAGCTAAAATGCCAAATAAATGTCATTGTTCAATGAACTATATGAACACTTCAATTATACAGAATTAGGGATGAGCCGAACACCCCCCTGTTCGGTTCGCACCAGAACATGCGAACAGGAAAAAAGTTCGTTCGAACACGCGAATACCGTTAAAGTCTATGGGACACGAACATGAATAATCAAAAGTGCTAATTTTAAAGGCTAATATGCAAGTTATTGTCATAAAAAGTGTTTGGGGACCCGGGTCCTGCCCCAGGGGACATGGATCAATGCAAAAAAAAGTTTTAAAAACGGACGTTTTTTCAGAAGCAGTGATTTTAATAATGCTTAAAGTCAAACAATAAAAGTGTAATATCCCTTTAAATTTCGTACCTGGGGGGTGTCTATAGTATGCCTGTAAAGGGGCGCATGTTTCCTGTGTTTAGAACAGTCTGACAGCAAAATGACATTTTGAAGGAAAAAACTCATTTAAAACTACCCGCGGCTATTGCATTGCCGACAATACACATAGAAGTTCATTGATAAAAACGGCATGGGAATTCCCCAAAGGGGAACCCCCGAACCAAAATTTAAAAAAAAAAAATGACGTGGGAGTCCCCCTAAATTCCATACCAGGCCCTTCAGGTCTGGTATGGATATTAAGGGGAACCCCGGCCAAAATTTAAAAAAAAAATGACGTGGGGTTCCCCCTAAATTCCATACCAGACCCTTCAGGTCTGGTATGGATTTTAAGGGGAACCCCGCGCCAAAAAAAAACAAAAAAAAACGGCGTGGGGTCCCCCCAAAAATCCATACCAGACCCTTATCCGAGCACGCAACCTGGCAGGCCGCAGGAAAAGAGGGGGAGTCGAGAGTGTGCCCCCCCTCCTGAACCGTACCAGGCCACATGCCCTCAACATTGGGAGGGTGCTTTGGGGTAGCCCCCCAAAACACCTTATCCCCATGTTGATGAGGACAAGGGCCTCATCCCCACAACCCTGGCCGGTGGTTGTGGGGGTCTGCGGGCGGGGGGCTTATCGGAATCTGGAAGCCCCCTTTAACAAGGGGACCCCCAGATCCCGCCCCCCCCTGTGTGAAATGGTAAGGGGGTACTTACCCCTACCATTTCACTAAAAAACTGTCAAAAATGTTAAAAATGACAAGAGACAGTTTTTGACAATTCCTTTATTTAAATACTTCTTCTTTCTTCTATCTTCCTTCATCTTCTGGTTCTTCTGGTTCTTCTGGCTCTTCTTCCAGCATCTCCTCCGCGGCGTCTTCTATCTTCTTCTCCTCGGGCCGCTCCGCACCCATGGCATGGGGGGGGAGGCTCCCGCTCTTCTCTTCTTCTTTTCTTCTCTTCTTCTCTTCTTCTCTTCTTCATTTTCTTCTCCGGGCCGCTCCGCATCCATGCTGGCATGGAGGGAGGCTCCCGCTGTGTGACGGCGCTCCTCGTCTGACAGTTTTTAAATAAAGAGGGGCGGGGCCACCCGGTGACCCCGCCCCCCTCTGACGCACGGTGACTTGACCATTTCACACAGGGGGGGGGCGGGATCTGGGGGCTCCCAATGTTGGGGGCATGTGGCCTGGTACGGTTCAGGAGGGGGGGGCGCACTCTCGTCCCCCCCTCTTTTCCTGCGGCCTGCCAGGTTGCGTGCTCCGATAAGGGTCTGGTATGGATCTTTGTGGGGACCCCACGCCGTTTTTTTTTTTTAATTTTGGCCGGGGTTCCCCTTAATATCCATATCAGACCTGAAGGCCCTGGTATGGAATTTAGGGGGACTCCCACGTCATTTTTTTTTTTAAATTTTGGTTCGGGGTTCCCCTTTGGGGAATTCCCATGCCGTTTTTATCAATGAACTTCTATGTGTATTGTCGGCAATGCAATAGCCGCGGGTAGTTTTAAATGAGTTTTTTCCTTCAAAATGTCATTTTGCTGTCAGACTGTTCTAAACACAGGAAACATGCGCCCCTTTACAGGCATACTATAGACACCCCCCAGGTACGAAATTTAAAGGGATATTACACTTTTATTGTTTGACTTTAAGCATTATTAAAATCACTGCTCCTGAAAAAACAGCCGTTTTTAAAACTTTTTTTTGCATTGATCCATGTCCCCTGGGGCAGGACCCGGGTCCCCAAACACTTTTTATGACAATAACTTGCATATTAGCCTTTAAAATTAGCACTTTTGATTTCTCCCATAGACTTTTAAAGGGTGTTCCGCGGCATTCGAATTTGCCGCGAACACCCCAAATTGTTCGCTGTTCGGCGAACTTGCGAACAGCCAATGTTCGAGTCAACACGAACTCGAAGCTCATCCCTATACAGAATGTATTTGTAGACCTTCCTTTTAAAAAATAACAAACATATTTTACTTACCTACTCGGTGCAGTGGTTTTGCACAGAGCAATCCCAATCCTTCTCTTCTGGGGTCCCCACGGAAAGCCCCTCCTCTTCACCTGGTGCCCCCACGGAAAGCTGCTTTTCCTGGGGGCACCCTTGCAGGCTTGCTCCTGAGTGGCGCTGCTGCATCCATTGGCACAGACAGCAGGACTCAGCCTCGCTCCTGTGTCACAGTATTTGATTGACAGCAATGGGAGCCAATGGCTCCTGCTGTTATCAATCTAATGAGAGAGACAGCGGCTGGAGCTGCTGCACTTGTGCATATTGCTGGATCGGATTGGGCTCAGGTAAGAAAAAAAAAGGGGGGGGGGGTCTGGGGGACAACTGCAGCACAGAGAGCAAACCCCTGGCAAAAAGTATGGAATCACCACTCTTGGAAAATGTTTGTTCAATTGTCTAATTGTCTAAAAAACATTTAATTACAGACATGCCTCAAAACTATTTTCATTTAACATTCCAGCCTTCTGGCTTTAAGAAACACATAAAGAAAGAAAACTGCAGTCAGCAACTGTTTTTGCAGATCAAGCAGAGGAACAAAATATAGAGCCAGTCAATTCTGAGAATTATAATATGGATCACCATGTACTTTGCAGTTCTAAAGCAAACATCTGCATCAGATTACATCCATAAAAATTATGTCACCATCACCAAACATCCTTTCAATTGATGGAATAAGAAAAGTGTCCAAAATCTCAATATAAACTTGTGCATTTATTGAAGATTTAATCACTGTCATCTCCCCCTTACCTTTACCTGACATGCAGATTTGAAAATGCAAATTTGCATGTTTTCTTAAGGCAGTTGTCTTTTTTTATTATTATTATACAGGATTTATATAGCGCCAACAGTTTGCGCATCGTTTTACAACATGTAGGCAGACAGGACAGTTACAATATAATTCAGTACAGGAGGAATCAGAGGGCCCTGCTCGTTAGAGCTTACAATCTAGAAGTGAGGGTCAAGTGAAACAAAAGGTAATAAAAGGGGATGAAAAGGGATAAATTGTTAGGTGTGGGTAGGATAGGCTTCTCTGAAGAGAAGGGTTTTCAGGGATCGTCTAAAAGCTAATAGAGTAGAAAATAATCGGACAGGTTGGGTTAAGGAATTTCATAGGATTGAAGAGGCTCTGGAAAAGTCCTGGAGGCGAGCAAAGAAGGAGGTGATGAGGGAGCTAGAGGGCGGGAGGTCTTGAGAGGAACGAAGAGAACGATTAGTTGGTATTTTGAGGCTAGGCTAGTGAGGTAGCTGGGGGCTAAATTGTGGATGGCTTTTTAAGTTATTGTTAGTATTTTGAATTTGTTGGGCGAGCAGAAGCCAGTGGAGGGATTGACAGAGAGGAGTAGCAGACACAGAGCAATTGGTAAGGTGGATGAGTCTGACAGCAGCATTCATGATTGATTGAAGTGGGGATAGCCTATGTAGAGGTAAGCCATTGAGTAGGAAGTTGCACTAGTCGAGGTGAGAGATGACCAGGGAGTGAATTAAGAGCTTTGTTGTGTCATTGGTTAGAAAGGGGCGTATTTTGGAGATGTTGCGGAGGTTGAGGCGGCAAGATTTGGACAGTGATTGGACATGGGGCTTAAAGGAGAGTTCAGAATCCAGGACTACACCTAGGACCTTGGCATGTGGGGATGGGCTGATAGTTACATAGTAGGTGAGGTTGAAAAAAGACACAAGTCCATCAAGTCCAACCTATGTGTGTGATTATGTGTCAGTATTACATTACATTAGTTGTGCCATCAATTTTGACAGAGAGATAGGGGGAAGGGGCACGTGGTGGAGGAAAAATTATACGTTTGGTTTTGGATAGATTGAGTTTGAAGAAGTGGTGTGACATCCAGACTGATGTATCTGTTAGTAAATGAGTGATACTTGAGGATACTGAGGGAGTGAGCTGAGGGGTAGAGAAATAGATTTGGGTGTCATCAGCATAGAGATGGTATTTGAAGCCATGGGAGGCTATCAGCTGACCCAGGGAGGAGGTGTAGATTGAAAATAGAACAGAACCTTGGGGGAACCCAACAGAGAAAGGAAGAGGAGGAAGTAGAGTTGTAAGTAACGCTAAAGGTGTGGTTGGATAAGTAGGAAGAGAACCAGAGAAGAGAGAAGTCACAGAGACCAATGGCATGGAGTTTTTGGAGGAGGAGGGGGTGGTCAACCATATCAAAGGCAGCAGAAAGGTCCAAGAGTAGGAGTACAGAATAGTGTCCATTGGTTTTGTCCGTTAGTAGATTGTTTGTTAGTTTTAGGAGAGCAGTTTCTGTGGAGTGTTGAGGATGAAATTCAGACTGAAGGGGATCAAGAAGGCTATTCTCGGCAAGGGGGTTGCCCAGTCGGTTGTAGACCAGACGTTCAAGGAGTTTGGATAAAAAGGGGAGCAAGGAGGTGGCGCGTAGGTTGTTAAGATTGGTTGGATCCAGTGAAGGCTTTTTAAGCATGGGGCTGACTAGTGTGTGTTTTAGAGAGTTTGGGAAGATGCCAAAAGAGAGGGAGAGATTGAAGATGTGGGTTAGAGAGTGTAGAATAAGAGTCAGAGGGTGAGCGTAGCATTTGCGAGAGAGCAGGATCCAGAGGGCAGGTGGTTAGTTGGACGTTAGCAAGTAGTTTAGCAACCTTGTCTATAGTGGTGGGGTTGAATGAGGGAAGTAATGATTGTACCTGTGGGCATGAAGTGTAAAGCATGGAAGGTATCTGAACAGCAGAGATCTCCTCACGAATTGTTTCAATCTTTTGTTTGAAGTAATTGGTGATCTCCTGGGCAGTGAGTGAGTTAGTGGGTGGAGGCAGTGGAGGACAAAGTAGAGTGTTGAAGGTAGAGAAGAGTTTACGGAGACGGGATGATAAGTTGTTAATGAGAGTGATAAAATAGGTCTGCTTCGCAGTGAGGAGGCAGGAATTGTATTTTTGGAGGGCAGATTTATACTGGTTGACATCTTTCTGAGACTTAGTCTTACGCCATAGTCAGACTTCTAGTGTCATCTGTTTGCCAAGGTGGAAGAGGTTGGGCCTGATTCTGTGTCCAGGGAGGCTAAAAGTGAAGCTTTGTAGACAGAAGTGGCTAGGTCGGTGCAGGATGAGGGTGCGATTTTGTCATAGAGGTGGTCAGTAGCAGAGTAGAGAAGAGAAGGGTTGAAATGGTGTAGGTTTCTACGGTTAGGGTACTGCCTTCAGAGTGAGTAGAAGCATGTATCCATTGCTTCAGGTCAAAGGAGGAGGTTAGACTGAGAAGTTTGGAAGTAGCAAGAGTGTTAGTATTAGTAGGGATGTTGAAGTTCCCGAGAATGATTGTGGGGATTTCAGAAGCAAGAAAGTAGGGTAGCCAGGCAGAGAGGTCATCAAGAAAGGTTGATACTGGTCCAGGGGGCTGGTAGATCACAGCTATTCTTAGGGAAACTGGGAAGAAAAGACAAATGCAGTGTGCCTCAAATGAGGTGAGTGACAGAGAGGGAGGTGGGTGAAGTACCTGAAAGGTGCTAGTGGGGCTAGTGTCGGATTCATGAAGCCAGGTTTCGGTAGTGGCAAGTAGATTAAATGAGTTAGCTAAAAAGAGATCGTGGAGAGAGGTGAGTTTGTTACAGACAGTGGGCATTTCAAAGGGTGCAAGAGAAAGGGAGTCTGGTCTTGGGAAGAAAAGAAATGGGAACTAGAGTGTGCATTGTGGCTGCAGCCAGGGGGTGCAGGGTAATGGGTGCGCTGAGTACAGTTAAATGATGGAGGCTCAGGGTTAGGGGATGTACTGTATATCTGGAGGTTAGGCGAAGCAGAAGGGTGAGAGAGGTAATGTGGGAGTGCGATTTATGAGAAGGAACATGCTCCAGTGTCCTGGAGTCTTCATACATTTCATTGGAATGCCACCAAACAAAAGTTACAGCATCATCACCCTGCCCAATGCAGATTCGTAATTTATTGCTGAATATCACTTTCATGCAGTCATCCACAGTCCATGATTGCTTTTGTTTAGCCCACTGTAACCTTGTTTTTTTCTGTTTAGGGGTTAATGATAGCTTTTTGTTTGGCTTTTCCGTATGTAAATCCCATTTCTTTTAGCCAATGTCTTACAGTTCAGTCACAGACATTGGCTCCAGTTTCTGACCATTTGTTCCCCATTTGTGCATTTTCTGTTTCTAAGGCATATTGCTTTAAGTTTTCCAACTTGACGCTTTGATGTGTTCCTTTGTCTACCTGTACGCTTCCCTTTAACAACCTTCCCATTTGATTTATATTAACGAAAACCATCATTAACACCTAAGGAGAAGAAAACAAGGTTACGGTGGGCTAAAGAAAAGCAATCATGGACTGTGGATGACTGGATGAAAGTGATATTCAGTGATGAATTACGAATCTGCATTGGGCAGGGTGATGATGCTAGAACTTTTGTTTATTGCCGTTCCAATGAAATGTATAAAGACGGCTGCCTGAAGAAAACATTCAAATTTCCACAATCATTGATGATATGGTGTTGCATGTCAGGTAAAGGTACGGGGGAGATGACAGTGATTAAATCTTCAATAAATTCACAAGTTTATTTTGAGATTTTGGACACATTTCTTATTCCATCAATTGAAAGGATGCTTGGTGATGATGACATTAGTTTTCAGGATGTAATCTGCAGATGTTTGTTTTAGAACTTCAAAGTACATGGTGATTCCATAATATTTTCCTCAGATTTTTTTTCATCTGCTTGATCTGCAAAAACAGTTGCAACTGACTACAGTTTTTCTTTTTTTTTAAGTGTTTCTTAAAGCCAGAAGGTTGGAATGTTAAATGAAAATAGTTTTGAGGCATGTCTGTAAGTAATTTTTTTCAACACAATTAAACAATTGAATGAGCATTTTCCAAGTGTGGTGATTCCTTACTTTTTGCCAGGGGTTGTAAAATAAGGTGAAAAGCCTTAAGGCTTTAGAACCACTTTAAGTTGGCCTATCAACTGATAATGTACAGTATGTCTATTAGCGTCATATAGGCAGAATTAGTTGACTTCCCATCATTAAAAATAAAACATCAAGAAACTTAGGAAAACTTCTTCTCAATCAGATAAAAATAAATCAATCATTGCCTTTTGTTCATTGAAGGTCCAAAACAAGTAAATATAGTTGCAGGAATATGTGGGTGCTGACTTTCACAGCAAATGTATACAGTGAACCTAGCTCAAAATAAACGTATAACTGTATTTTGAAATTCAGCAAATTGTAGTTATCAAAATGTGTATGAAAGTTCTTAAATACAAATCAGTTTCCCTAAAGTGGTTCTAAACTCTAAACATTTTTTACCTTACTGCATTCTCTGCATTAAGGTAAAAAATCCCCTACAAACTGTTCCCCCTAATCCTAAATACTTGACTGACTTATCTCACAGCTGCAATGCCATCCCAGCTGCAGCATCGCTCTCCTCTTTTTCTTGTCTCACAGGAGACACTGAGGGCAGCGTCAGCCACAGGCTTCTGCTTCAGTCAAACCTCTGTGAGGAGGGAGCAGGTGTGTGGCTTACTAGGATTGTATGTGTTTATGAATGCACAGAGCCCGGCTCCAGAACATGCGTGCACAGTTGCCCCCTTTGCACATGAGGGGGCACTTGGAGGAGGGAGGAGGGAGAAGCAGAAAGCGGCGGAAAGGGACCACCAAAGACTAGGTAAGTGATCACTTTGTGTAATATTGTTGCAAAAAGCAGGTAAGTATAACACCTCTTTAATTTTCCTTGTCAAAAGAAGTTTATTGAGTATACAATGTTATAAAGATACATAAAGTAAGTTTACAAGGATCTATAAAGTAAGCTCATTGTTTTACAGTAGGGTTTATATAGGTAAATATCTTGAAATTTCAAATATTAAACATTGGGTTCACGTAAACCTAAATTAAAGATATATATCATTTCCTTAGTTACTTTTGTAGGTATTTAAATGATTTATACCTACTATACATATTGTTTACAGGTAGAGTGTATATAGGTCAAATAAATTCTGATAATGAGCTTTAATCGTAAGGTGGAGAAAACGAAAGAGATAGAAGAAAAAGGGTTGAAAGGTAGAGGTATGGTCCACAAGGTTGTCCCGCTCGTCAGTTTATTATTCTTTTTAGTTCTCTTTGAAGCCTTAGAATGGGTGTCTCTGTAAGTCATTTAATCTGTTACCATGGCAACAGGACAGAGTCATTGAAGTTTGACAGGAACTGTTGTTTTATCCAAGGATGCCAAAGTTTTTCAAATTTTGGAATTTGATTTTGATCGATGGCTACCATCTTAGCATGGGACATTGTATTATTCATTCTGTGAATTGTTTCTGCTAGTACCAATGTAGGAGATTTCCATGCCTTGGCCACTGTTTGTTTTGCAGCCGTTATTAGTTGGATCATAAGTTTGAATTGAGAGAGTGTTAACCATTCCGGTTTTAGATTAAGTAAAGTTAAATATGGATCTGGTTGTATTATTTTTTTAAATATTTTAGATGCAATCACGAAGACTTCCTTCCAGAAGGTTTGGATTACTGGGCACGTCCACCATATGTGTAAATATGTGCCTATTTCTGGGCATCCTCGAAAACAAAGAGCTGAGGTATTAGGTGAATATTTTGCCACTCTAGCGGGTACAAGGTACCAGCGAGTTAGGACTTTATAATTTGTCTCCAGTGCTAAGATGTTGGGTGAAGATGACTTAGATGTGAGCCATATGTTAGACCAGTCCGTGTCTTCTAAAGTTCGTCCCAGGTCCTCCTCCCAACTCTGAACGTAAGAGGGTCTATTAAGATTTGCTACTCCATATAATTGATTATAAAGTGATGAAATTGTACCTTTAGCAAATGGATCTTTTGTACAGATTGATTCAAAAATGGATAATTGGGATAATGGTGTATCCCCCTTTAGGAATGGTGTATAGAAATTTTTGATTTGTAGATATCTAAATATCTCAGAGTTTGGTAGATCATATTTTTCTCTAAGCGATGGGAATGAAAGGAATGATTTAGATGCTATGAAGTCATTTAGTGTCTGAATGCCTGATGTTGTCCAAGCTTTAAAAGAATTTGGGTAGATCCAAGCCGGATAAAAGGCCAGATTTCTGATAAAAGAAAGGAGAGGATTGTGTGGAGATTGTAACTGATATTTGGTTTTTAGTTTATCCCAGAGAGATAAGAAGTGTTTAGTTATGGGATTATGAATTTTAAAGCGGTCTTTAGGATCAAGCCATAATAAATTTGATATTAATAGAGGGTCATTTTCTGAAGCCTCTATAAATACCCATAATGGGATTTCCTGTTTTGCATGGTATTTGGACAGACTGGCCAAATGTGCTGCTCTGTAGTAGTTAGTAAAATTAGGGTATCCCAGGCCTCCTTTATTTTTGGGAAGATGTAGTGTGTGTATAGGTATACGTGGTTTAGAAGAGCCCCATATAAACGAAGTTGCTCTTTTTTGTACTATTCTCAAAAAATAGGAAGGAATTGGAATAGGGAGGACTCTGAATAGATAAAGCAATTTGGGTAGAATAGTCATTTTGATTGCATTAATCTTCCCTATCCAGGATAAAGGAAGTTGCGACCATTGTTTTATTAGATTTGTGATCTGTCTTAATACAGGAGGATAATTGGTTGAGAATAAGTCAGAATGAGATGCTGTTAATTGAATTCCAAGATATGGGATTGATTTTTCTGCCCATGTGAATGGGAGTGCAGCCCTAGCCGGGATCAATTCCATGTTTGTGAGTGAAATATTAAGCACTAGGCATTTCTTAGGATTAATCATAAGGCCGGATAGGGCTGCAAATCCATCAAGAGCTGGTATTAAGTTAGGACCAGAGACCTGTGGTGATGATAGAAAAAGTAATATATCGTCTGCAAATATACATAATTTGTGTGTAATACCTCCTACTTCAATGCCAGTTATAGTTTGGTTTGTTCTGATGTATTGGGCCATGGGTTCGAGTATAAGGGCAAATAATAGGGGAGATAATGGGCAACCCTTTCGGGTACCTCTTTCGATATTAAAGGCTTCAGATTTGTATCCAGCATATTTTATATAGGCTTTGGGTTTATTATATAATGCTTTGATCCATGTTAAAAAATGGGGTCCAAAACCCCATTTTTGTAATGCATATTGCATATATTGCCAGGATACTGTGTCAAATGCCCTCTTAATATCGAGAGATAGAAAACATAAAGGGATTTTCCGTTTTTTGCAATATGTGCCAATAATACTGCCCTGCGTATATTATCGCCTGCCTGTCTATTTGGCATGAAGCCTACTTGATCTCTATGTATTAATTTTCCTATAATGCTATTGAGGCGTTTTGCTATTATTTTTGCTAATAATTTAATATCGAGGTTTAACAGAGAGATAGGCCGATAATTCACACAGGAAGTATCATCAGAAAGGGGTTTGGGGATCATACAAACAATTGCCATTAGTGTTTCTTGCCGAAAAGAATGTCCATCTAGAAGTTTGTTAAAAGTTTCAGTGAGAATGGGAGAGAGTATTTCTGAGAATGTTTTATAGTATAAAGCCGAGTAGCCGTCTGGGCCTGGTCTTTTGTTAAGTTTTAGGTCTTTTATGGCGTTAGCAACTTCATCTATAGTTATAGGCTCATCCAAACTGCTTTTTTGATTCTGAGATAACTCAGGTAAGGTTATTTTTGAGAAGAAGGATTCAGCCTCTGTAGGATTAAATTCATTGTTTGTCTTGTATAAAGTTGCGAGATGTGAGTGAAATTTATGGACTAGTTTAACTGGATTACAAGTGTAAACATTTTTTGATAATTTCAAACGTATTGGTTTGAAAGATTTGTTAGTTGAATTTAATGCCCGAGCCAAATATGTACCTGGTTTGTTTGTATTCATGTAGAAATTGTGTTTGGAGCGTTTGAGGGATTTATCAACTGACTCAGTGAGAAATAGATCGTATTCCAATCTAGATTTTTCCAGATGAGATTTTGTACTCTGAGATGGATTATCTTGAAATGATATGTAGGCTGCATTAAAATTGAGTTCTAGTTTTTTTGCTAGATTTTTGCGTTCCCGTTTAAATAGTGCCATTTGTCTTTGTATTGTACCACGCAAGACAGGCTTATGAGCTTCCCACAGTGTTATTGGGGAGATGTCTGTTGTATTATTAATTGATATGTATTCCTTTAAAGCTTGTTCAATGGCCATCTGATGTAGTGGGTGTTTGAGCATTATGTCCGGTAAGTACCACGTTGGGTCATGCGCTTTTGGTATGGCTGAGGCTATAGTAGTGTATACTGCATTATGGTCAGACCACGGAATCGGAATTATATCTGATGCAATCATTTCTGGTATCATTCCTATTGTTAGAAAAATATGATCTATTCTGGTGAAGGTTTGATGAGGGTGCGAGAAATAAGTGAATTTCTTTTTCATTGGGTTACTTTCTCTCCATGAATCTACCAGATTGTATTTGGAAAGAAGTTGAGAAAAAGGTAATCTAGAGGTTATTTTGGATGGTGTAAAAGGTGATTTATCTAGAAATGGGAGGAGGACCTGGTTCGAATCCCCACACATTATCACTGTTCCTATTTTGTGTGTATTAATCACTTGTAATATATGTGAGAGGAATGGTGTAGGTTGTTTATTAGGAGCGTAGTAGGAAATCACCGTGATTGCTGTATCCATTATATAACCCATGAGTATCAGGTATCTACCTTCTGGGTCTTTAATTTCTGATGATAAGGTGAATGGTGTGGATCGGTGAAATGCAATTAGAGTTCCCCTTTGCTTGGTACAGGCAGAAGCCGTGTAAATTTGTTGATAAAAAGGAGAAATATATTTTGGAGTAGAATCTTTGGTGAAGTGTGTTTCTTGGAGGCATACTATGTGAGCCTTCTTGTTATGGAAAGTACGGAAGGCTTTGGTCCTTTTTTGAGGGACATTTATTCCCTGAACATTCAGGGAAAGTATATTCAGTGGTGCCATGGCAATAGATCAAATAGTTTTGACTTACTTTTTGTTATGCAGAGCTGACTGCGCAGATCAACCTGTGTGGATTGAAGAGATGAATAGATAGAAAAGAAACCAGTGAATTCTGGAGTAAAGAGTAAACAAAAAACATATGAGATTAGATGATACATTGTATAAATTATTTTTTGCAAGTAATCACAATTTACCCGTGAAAGAGAATAAATATCTCTCTCAGGGGAATAAGTGCCTTCGTCACACTCCCACATAATATGGTTGGGAGAATGAGGAGGGCTAATGGGGGTACACGGATCTTCCGCTTACAGGAGAGAAGTCCTATGTCAAAAGACATCAAAATGATGTTTCATTAATTGGAGTGCAGAATATAGTTTTTGTTGAAATTATTTATTCCAGGGTGGTTGTATATGGTTAGTCTTGCCCTAGGCTAAATAATTCAGTTAGAAAGGTACTGTTAATAACTTTGGTATTGATGAAGATAGTTTGAATTATTTTGGGATTTTAACCCTTTTAGAGTAAACAATTACATATTTTATTCATATGTAACTGTTTAGATATGTTAACTCATAAAATTGAGGTTGTATTGCTTCAGATTAGAATAAACAAAAACATAATTCTAGGAACTAGTTAGGTAATAATATATTTGTTTTAAGAAAAGAAAGAAAAAGCTTCCATTACTTCTGGATTATTGAACATATTTGTCCTAAAAAGTAATAAATCTATTGTTATTACCTGATAATATATAACTGAACAAGAATTTCCTTATTTCACTTATATATTCTAAGGCTATATGAATCAGAAGTAATAAGAAATATAACTGGAATGTAACATGATCCCACACAGTGTGTGACTATCAGAATGCAGTTACATTCAGTTATAAATATAGGTTTTTTATAGAGAACCATCTCTTAGTATAATAAATGAAGAGATATCAGGAATTAGGATGTCAGTCCATTGAATCTTCTTGGTCCATGGATGATGTGGCATAACGGCCTCTTTTGTGAGAATGATGATTCCCATTTTGTTCTGAAATTTTCTGGGTGCTGCCTGAAGGTGAAGATGACGCCATTCTTCTGGGTGTGGGAGTGTTGCTGCTTGTGGGTTCTGTCAGATTTAATTTTAAAAGGGTTTGTTGTAGTTCATCTGCTGATCTGCTTCTGTAAATTGTACCTTGGTAGTTAAATCTGACTGAAAAGGGGAAGCCCCATTGATACATAATATTGTGGCGTTGCAGTTCCATTAGTTGGGGTTTCATGGATCGTCTTTTAGTAATAGTAAGTTGGGATAGGTCAGCAAAAATTTGATAATTGTGTCCTTGAAAATTAAGTTCCTTTTTTTCTCTTGCAGCAATTAGTATTTGTTCTTTCGTTCTGTAATAATGAAATTTTGTGATTATATCACGTGGGGGTCCATCTTTCTTTTTGGCTGTGAGGGCTCTGTGTATTCTGTCCAGTTCTAAACGTTCAATAGGGATATCTGGCTTTAGTTCTTGTAATAGAGCAGTAATAGTAGATTGCAGGTCTGTCACAGTTTCAGGTATTCCCCTTATGCGCAAGTTTGAACGTCTGGCTCTATTTTCGTGATCTTCGAGCTTAGTTTGAAGTATTAAATTCTCTTTTTTTAATTGTTCCAATTCTGTTATATTTTCTTGGGTTGTAATTTCAATTTCATCCATTTTTATTTCTAAGGCTGCGGTGCGGTTTCCCAGCTCTCTTATTTCTTTGGTTAGGCTTTTTGTTATTTGGTCTGAGGTTTGTTTTAAAGCCTTACGAAGCATCTTTTCAAATTGTAATAATATTACTGGGGATGCTGAGGAGGCTTGTGGAGAAGTTTGTGAGAGGATTTGTTCTGTATCTGACTCAAATGGAGAGTCTTGCTGTGACATTTTCTGTCTGTGAGAGCGCCCTGATGCTGTATCTTGTGAGGTGACTGGAGCTGCTTCAGCTGCAGTGAGTGCCTGTGAGCTCTTTGTGAGGTGATTTTTATTTCTGCCACGGTTTCCTCCCAGTACCATATTTCCTGCCCAAACTTTCACAGTTTGTTCCCTGGGGCAAAAAGGTTCAAATGGATACCTTTTGAGCCTGCAGGCTCCGCTTTGTCCTTCTCTTCTCTCCTCAGCGGTGTGGAGCTCTAACAATGCATGTCTGCTCTGCTAGGCTCCGCCTCCTGCCCTCTTATTCTTCTCAAGATTCAACTTCCATTTAACTTATAGACTAGCATACAAGAAAGGGAAGACAGACGCCTTGACCCGGATGTTCCCTGAATGTATGGAACCTGCTCCCCCGAGCACCATTCTTTCAGCCCAGAATTTTTTTATTGATTCAACCCAGCTTGAAATTGGCCGTTGAACGAGCCTCTGTTTCTTGCCCCGATTTCTGAACAGGCTTTGTTACTCTGGCATCAGGATAAGGTCTTCATACCTCAGGAGGCAAGGCTTCAGGTCTTCAACACGTACCACGACCACCAGTTAGCCGGCCACTTTGGAGCTCGTAAAACAAGTGAACTAATTCAAAGGTCCTTCTGGTGGCTCAACCTTAGTCGGGACTGCAGGGCCTATGTCAGATCCTGCTCAGTGTGCCTATATAGCAAGGGGGACAAGACAAAGCCCTGGGGACTGTTGAGACCCTTATCCTTTCCTAAGCGTCTGTGGTAAATGATCTCCATGGACTTTATTGTAGAGCTTCCGCCTTTGGAAGATTTTACCGACATCCTGGTAGTGGAGGACCGCCTGTCAAAGATGGCCCATTTCCACATTCATAAAGGAAATTGTGAGACTCCACGGCTTACCCAGTAGCATTGTTTCAGCATTGTTTCAGATCGGGGGGTACAATTTACCTCCAAGTTTTGGAGAGCTCTCTGTAAGGCCCTGAAAGTAGAACTTTGCCTCTCATTGGCCTACCATCCTCAGAGCAACGGACAAACAGAGCGCACAAATCAAACCTAGGAACAGTACCTGCAAAACTACCAAAAATGCAAACAGAAGGCTCAAACCAATTACAAAAAGTTGTTTGACAAAAAAATGAAGGGGGAATCCCTCCTTTAAAGTTGGGGATGAGGTATGGCTGTCAACGGCCAATCTGAAACTGCCATGCCCATAGAAGAAGCTGGGGTCAAGATACATTGGGCCACTTCCAGGCAAACGTGAGGTAAACCCAGTGGCGCTCAAATTATCCCTGTCTGATTCTTATAGGATTCACCCAGTTTTTCACGCCTCTCTCCTTAAATCGTTCATTCCGGATCCATTCCCAGGGGAAGTGGAACCACTTCCACCACCAGTAACTGTTGGAGAAGAATCCAATATCTGATCAAGTGGAAGGGGTATGCACCACAAGAAAGCTCCTGGCAACCGAAGAGCAAAATCCATGCCCCTAGACTCCTTCGGGAATTCCATGGCAGATAATCAAGAAAGATGGCCCAGTTGGGCAACTGCGCTCCAACCCCTGCCCACCCTCCACAACATCAGCAGTAAGTCCCACACATGCCTCCTAAAGCTCACCACACACATTACAATCTCATTGTACAATCTTAAGATCTAGCAACAAGTATGTGATGCAAGGACCATCCCGACTGTATACAAATGGAATAGATGAGGTAGGTACTCATATTACATAGTTTTGATAGATGGAAAAGTTGAGTTACAAAGATCGTAACATCCTTCTTTCTCCAGCGTAGAGGCCCTCTAATACGGGAGGTGTGTTACTGGCCAGATCACCAGGTGAAAACAGAGGGAAAATGCCTAAAAAATAAATAAATAAATAAATAAATAAATAAAAGCCACCACATCTAAGATTTGGTTATCTGCAATATAATATTTTTTTTTGGTTTTGGGTTTAATACTGCTTTAAATGTGAGTTTAGTTCCACTTTAAACCATGTTAATATAAGGTAAGTGTTGTAAGTTACATTTACTATTTTAAATTTGTGATTATTGACGTATAGGCCTTATAAAGTAGGTAGATGCATTTCTTTTCATCTATCCCAATACCCCATACACAGGCAAAACTGCTCAGGATTTATGTGTGTTCAGTGGTGTTTTGGCACTCTCGATTTTACACACTGAATAAATATCGCAGTTTAGGATCAATGGAATTAGCCTGGTACATGAATTTAAATTGCAGCCAGGCAAAAGTACAGCATTTCATCCTCTAAAAACTGGTGTTTTAGTTACATTTGTATCTCCCACAGGAAACATTATTTAGAGCAACTGTTTGTAATACATATATACTGCATCAATAGGCTCAGAAATCAAAGCAGATTTTCTAAACAAATACTAGACATTAAGGCTGCAGTGCCCCCTGCTGACAATAAGATGCAATACATGCTTTACTTCATATGTGAATATTTTATTTTGCATTAGAGGAAAATAAGTCACTGCCTTCTTTATGCATCTATGATAGTAACAATAATCATTTTGCACAACATAGGAAAGCTGAGAAGTGCAGAGGGTATATGAATGAGGGAGGGCAGACCTTTGTTATCCTCCTCAAAGGTAGGGTTTGCTGGGTGTATTTTAACTCTCTAAAGCAGTGGTTCTCAACCTTTCTAGTGATGTGACTCCTTGATAAAATTTCCCAAGTTGTGGGGACCCCAACAGAAAAATTATTTTTGTAGCATGGGTTGTCAGCACCCAAGGCAAGACAAATAATTTGCGTCCCTAATCCACGAACATTTAGTGCTCCCTGAGTCCCTTCCACTCGTAAAAACTCTTATGGTACATTTTAGGATGTACCACTCTTTCTCTTTGTTCTCCTTTCTTTCCTTTTTATCTCTCTCTATCCTAATTTCTTGTTCCCCCCATCCCTCTCTCTAGCTGTCTTTGTTTTTTCTCTTATTCTTTCTCTCTCTTTTTCTTTGTTCCTCCCCCTCTTTTCCTCTCCCTTCCATGTATTCTCTATATTTGGAGGAAGGGGGTGGGATCAGTGGCATTGCTGGCAGGGAGCTGGCATGAGTGGCAGTGGTGGCGGGGAGCTGGGATGAGTTGCAGTGCTGGTTGGGGGGTGGGATCTGTGGCAGTGCTGGCAGGGAGTTGGCATGAGTGGCAGTGCTGGTGGGGGGGTGGGATCAGTGGCAGTGCTGGCGGGGAGTTGGCATGAGTGGCAGTGCTGGCAGACAGTTGGGATGAGTGGCAGTGCTGGTGGGGGGAATGGGATCAGTGGCAGTGCTGGCGGGGAGTTAGCATGAGTGGCAGTGCTGGCGGGGAGTTGGGATGAGTGGCAGTGCTGCTAGGGGAAATGGGATCAGTGGCAGTGCTGGTGGGGAGTTGGCATGAGTGGCAGTGCAGGCGGGAGTTGGCATGAGTGGTAGTGCAGTGCTGATGGGGGGAATGGGATCAGTGGCAGTGCTGGGGGGAGTTCTGATCAGCCAACTTAGGTGCTCTTGATCAAGGTCATCTGCTGATCTGAGAACTGTAGTGGGAACTTTTAATGGCAACTATAATATCAGGTAGTGTTACTCATTCACTGTGTCTCCGGCTTCACTGTGTCTCCGACTTTGTAGTCCCGTCGTACGTATTGTATGTCACTGCGTTCTAGACAGTCGGACTTTGGTGTGATTGTGTGTAGGCAAGACAGTTTCAGCGGAACTCCGTCGCAACTCAGTCAGAAAAATCTTCAGAGTTTATTCCGACGGAAAAACCGGTCGTGTGTACGTGCCATTAGAACATCATGCGGACCGATACTGGCATATTGCCAAAGTATGCGTATAGTCTCGAATGAACGTCCATGGCAAAAAAAAAAAAAAAAAGTAGGAGAGAAATAGGTGCTAATAGACTGCAGGAAACTAGCTAAGAGAGAGGAAAAAAAATGATAAATATATAGGAGAGAAATAGATGCTAATAGACTGCAGGAAATTAGCTAAGAAAGGAAAAAATGAATAAACGTGTAAGAAAGAAATAGGTGCTGATAGACTGCAGGAAACTAGCTAAGAGAGGAAGGAAAAAAATAAATAAAATGTAGGTGAGAAATGGGTGCTAATAGACTGCAGGAAAATAGCTAAGAAAGGAAAAAATAAAGAAAGAAAGAAACAAATAAAAAATAAATAAATACATCTGGGAGAGAAATGCATGCTAATAGACTCCAAGAAACTAGCTAAGGGAAAAGGGGGGAGAAAACTGATATATAGGAAGGAAATAGGTGCTACTGGACTGCAGGAATCTAGCTAAGAGAGAAAAAAAAATGCAAGGGGAGGTCAATTATAAAAATCGGTAAGATCCCTCTCAAAATTGAACCCATTGGATATACATGTTCTCAAATGGAAACTCCAAAAGACTTCCTGCTTGCACAGCAACCTAAAGACATCACCTCCCCTAGGTGGTCTTTAACTCTTTCAATCCCCTGTATTTGTAGAGCTGCGAGATCGCCACCATGTGATTGATTAAAATGAATAGCAACATTTGTAGAGTGGTTCTTCTGTATGTCATACACATGTTTATGTGGCAGATTTTACATGTAATCAAGTATATCAAATATCTGGTGATACAGTTTATAAAATCCTCGACGCTGTAATTTCTGCCACTAACTGTAGACTTAAATCCTTCTCCTTTAATCAAACGTGGACACAAGGGCAATCTTTTGTGCAACACTTGTAGTTCCCCTTAAAATCAAGTCAAAGTAGTCCCCTGCTTATATACTGTATGTAAAATAGCTGGGGGATAAGGAGTTGCCTAGAGAGGGCGCACGTCGAGAAATTATTCTAGCCCCACCGGAGAGGATTTGGGGCGTACACACTGTCATTATATAAAATTGGTAAATGGCGTTCAACAATATTTTTAATCTTTCTAAACTCCATACTGAATGGAGTGGAGAACACGAGCGGCCTTTGCTTTTTAACATCACTTGTTTTACCGCCTAATAAATGACTCCTCTCAGTTTTTCTAGCTTTATTAATAGTCCTATTGACTGAACCTTCAGGGTAACCCAGCTGCATAAAATGATTCCTCATAGTCTCCCTCTCAAAATCAGCATCCCTGCTACATATCCTTTGTAAATGTAAAAATTGGCCTACAGGAATGCCTCTAATGGTATGTGGGGGATGACCTGAGTCTGCCCTCAATAAACTTTTAATATCACTTTAGTTGGGTTGTGATTTCTCACTGTCACTAGTAGGTGTCACTGGTACCACTGGTTATAGTAATAATGTCATAAACAAGAGTGAGTAATGAATATTTATAGTTCCTTTAGCCAATCTGGTATGAGGTTTAGGCCACTGATGCATGCTGGGGGAGTATATAAATACCTGGGACAGGTCATGTGCTCGCTCTCTTCCTCTGGGCTGAGACCTCTAAGCAGAGAGGTGCTACTGGATGGAGCTCTGTTGTTAGTCCCCATAGCCTGTTTTGGGGCCTAACATGTGCTGAAGTGGTCCTGAAGCTGTCCTGCCTGGCCTGGAGGAAGCTGTAATAAGGAGGAGACCCAGAGGAGTCCCCTTGCTGGAGAGAGCTAGGAAAAAGGCTGATTTCTCGGAGGGGCCTGGTGACTCACTTGGAGGATGCACTGAAATCTGGGGTTGTGCTTAAAGTGTTGCTGAGTCACCTAAAGGTTCTAACACTGTGAATGGACATTCATGACGACATTCATTGATGACATTGATCTGCATCTGGAGAGTCTGTAAGTGATCTGCTGTGGTATCTGGGGCCCTTAACCCGCACCCCCTTACTGGTTTACAATAAAACTTTGAAAAACAAAAGTGACTGGTGCCCAATATCCCCCATGTTAGTCATGGACTCAGCCCTGGTTCTACATATATGTTTTTGTTTGATAAATTATTTTACACCAGCAAAAGTTATTTTTTATAAAAACATCACTTATCTTTATTTTCTGCCTCTACCTTCATTCGGTTATGATTTTTATACACATTAAATTCTGCTACAATGTCATAAAGAAAGATTCATTTTTCTTTACCACACATTCTAACTGAATATAGTGCCTGTTACAACTCCCTCAATTCTATTAACCGTCAGCTCACTGGAAGAGTACGGTGGCAGGAGTAGGGAAGGATCGGAGGAGGAAGATTTCAACCAAAGCAGGAGACATTATTACCACAAGAGACACATCACACTGATAATAATAATAACCCATGTACTGTTTTTTTTTTTGTGCTAAACTTAGACTTTAAGTGCTGCAGCACTTTGTTTTTTTAAATGGGAGGCCATAGTTTTTATAAACTTGCTCCATGGAGGAAAAAGTTGATGTTGCTAAATAAATACCCTGTTTAAACTATGGCCTCCCATTTAAAAAAAAAAAGTTCTGCAGCACTTAAAGGCTAAGTTTAAAATATTTTTTATATGGTACTTTCTCTGAGAAGATCCACCTGTATTTTAACTAGCCAACACCAAAATTCCTAGTAGTTCCCATTGGGTAAAACATAGTCGTCCTGGGGTCAAGACTATGGATGGGCGAACGGTTCGGCCCGATCATGAGTTCAGGCTGAACATTTGTCTGTTCGGCCATTCGCCGAACACCCGAATTTGTGGGGTTTTCGCCCCGACGAACACCCTGCAATGCACTGAGCGCTGCACAGTGCATACTGCACTCTGATTGGGCAAAGCTGGCTGTTAAGGAGCGGGGCCGGGAAGCCAGCCGCGGCGTCCTTAACAACCAATGAGTCATAAGCTGTCAATGGGTTTCCCCGCTGACAGCTGAATAAAAAAAATGTGCGGGGTGGTCGGCCTGACGAACACCCTGCAATGCACTGAGCGCTGCACAGCGCATACTGCGCCCTGATTGGGCAAAGCTGGTTGTTAAGGAGTGGGGTCGGGAAGCCGGCCGCAGCGTCCTTAACAACCGATGAGTCATCAGCTGTCAATGTGTTTCCCCGATGACAGCTGAATAAAAAAAAAAAGTGCTGATTAACCGCTTGCCGACCAGCCGCCGTAGTTTTACTGCTGCAACATGGCGTGGCTGCGTGAATCGCCGTCATGTTACGTTGCTTCTTTTTGTGGCCACTTTTGGGCCCGCTGTTCACCCCCGGAGTCGATGCGAGTGCCTGGCGGTCGCGATGACCACCGGGCTCCTGTGATCGCTCGTGTCACGCAGAGAACCGGGATCTCTGTGTGTAAACACAGAGATCCCGGTTCTCTGAGGGGAAAAGAGACAGATCGTGTGTTCATACAAAGTATGAACACCGATCTATCTCTTCCCCTAGCAAGTCCTATCCCCCCTAGAACACGTAGCAGGGAACACAGTTAACCCCATTATCGCCCCCTAGTGGTAACCCCTTCCCTGCCAGTGACATTTTTACAGTAATCAATGCATTGTGTTGTTTTCAAAATTGTCGCTCTTTTTTTGTTTATAGCGCAAAAAATAAAAACTGCAGAGATGATCAAATACCACCAAAAGAAAGCTCTATTTGTGGGAAAAAAAGGACGTCAATTTAGTTTGGGTACACCGTCGTATGACCGTGCAATTGTCAGTTAAAGCGACACAGTGCCGAATCGCAAAAAATGGCCTGGTCATTCAGCAGCCAAATCTTCCAGGGCTGAAGTGATTAAAAAAATAAAGAAAAAAACCCACGCCAAAAAAGAAAAAAAGAAAACGGCACCTCCTGAAACATACCAGGCCACATGCCCTCAACATCAGGAACAGGCCCTTTCCCACGCCGTTTTTTTTTTTTTTTTCATTTTTTGCATGGGGTTCCCCTTACAATCCATATAAGACCCAAAGGACCCCATGCCATTTTTTTTCTTTATTTTTTCAATAGTCGGGTCCCAGCAATTGTAACCGTGAGTCATTTTAAATGTGAGCTTAAATGTGATTTGACTCATTTTGTTTTCTTTAGAATTTTTTAGAATTTTTGCTGTAGCATGTTAAACTCTTTGCTGAATCCTGTGTTGCCGAACCCTGCATCCGTTCCTGGACCCCTACCCTGTAGCCCGATCCCTTCCCCCTGCTCTCTCTGTCTCCTGTTACCCTCTCCCTGTCCTGTCTTGCTCCCAGCCCTATCTGCTTGATCTCCTGTGTATGAGCCTGGTTATGGTTACGATTGTATCCCACACCTGTATATACATTTAGTTTAGGTAGTCTTTTGTTGTGTTTCACTGTGGTTGTTTGCTGGTTTCTTTTACTGTTTGCCATATTGGAGGTGCGTTTACTTTTGTGTACTCATTTTTTAATAAATTATATTATTTATACTGAACCTGTGTTTAGCATTTTCTGTGACAGTCCACATATCTCTGGTCACACCGGCCCCCGACATAATACCAAGGCCAGTTCTGATCAGAAGTGGCTGCATAGGGAAGCCATCTTGGTTCTGTCATTTCGAAGGAAAATGCATCTGGAGGAAGTTATTTATTATTCTTTGCTGGTGACAGAGGATGGTGAATACTGCCGCCAAGTATTGAAGGAGTGGACCAATGACCAGCTACTAGAATGTATCCGACTTGCTCATTCCCTAGTCAATCAGGGCAGTATGTTGTTTGGAGATGTTCAGCCTTTGATTCAGGTTTGTACAGGGTTAGCTTTGTCCAATACTCCTAAAGGCAGTGATGATTTGTCTCCAACCCTTCAATATGGCTTAGGTAGAATCTCTGGTGTGGTTATTGGAGGATAACCCAGCTTATTTCTTTGAGCATTATTCGACCTGTTCCCATCAGGTGTTAGTGGAGTGTATTAATGCAGTGCAGTCTCTTGTCAGACAGGCAGCATGTAAACAGAATTTTGTTCAACCTTTACTACAGGCGTGGTCAGATATATTGCACCCAGCACCAGTCGGCTTGCAACAACCCATTCCTGCTACCAGACACCTGCCTGCTCAAATGTCTTTCTCTCCATCATCCACAGCAACCACAATCGCAGCTCAATATACCCTGCTACCAATTAAATATCAGTACCCTGTTTCCACTTGCTGCACCTATCCTGCCTTTAACCCATCTGCCTCCTCTCTGCTGCCTGCAACAATGCCACAAAGATCCCTCTTAGTAACTGCTCCCTCTCTTTTACCGTACTCAAGCCTTTCTCTTCCATCATCTGCACCCCCTACTCATAGCCCTGCAGTCACTTACAAAACTTCAGTGGCTAAACCCAAAAAGAAACAGAAGTTTTTCCCAACCCATACAATCCAGCCATTATGCAACCCTTCCTCCACGCCATCCGATCTGCTCCAGCCTGCCTCCATGCCAGCCAATCTGCTCCAGCCTGCCTATTTGATTGCAAATGGGGATAGGCTAGCTTCTGATGGTCCTGAACCTAATGACCCACCTAATCTTGCCAACCCTCTGCCTGCTGTCCAGTCTGATGATCCAATGTCTGATGCCCAGCCTGATGGTCCAGTTCCTGATACCCAGCCTGATGTTCCAGTGCCCACTGCCCGGCCTGATGTTCCAGTGCTGCTGTCCAGCCTGATGTTCCAGTGCCCGCTGTCCAATCTGATGTTCCAGTGCCTCTGCCTGCTGTCCAGTGTAATGATCTAGTTCCTGATCCCCAGCCCGATGTTCCAGTTCCTGCTGTCTGGCCCGATGTTCCAGTGCCCGATGTCCAGCCCGATGTTCCAGTGCCCGCTGTTCAGCTTTATGTTCCAGTGCCTCTGCCTGCTGTCCAGCCTGATGTTCTGGTGCCCGCTTTCCAGCCTGATGTTCTGGTGCCCGCTGTCCAGCCTGATGTTCTGGTGCCCACTGTCCAGCCTGACGTTCAAGTGCTGGCTGTCCAGCCTGATGTTCCAGTGCCCGCTGACCAGCCTGTTCTGGTGCACGCTACCCTGCCTGCTGTTTTGGTGCCCGATGTTCAGCATGATGATCCAATGCCCGATGCCCAGCTCGATGACCCAGTTCCTGATACCCAGCCTGCTGATCCTGTGCCAGTTGCCCAGCCTAATGTTCCTCTGCCTGCTGCCCAGCTTGATGTGCCTCTGCCCGCTGCCCACCTTGATGTGCTGCTGCCCAATGCCCAGCCTGATGTGCCTCTGCCCGCTGCCCAGCCTGATATGCTGCTGCCTGTTGCCCAGCCTGATGTGCCTCTGCCCACTGCACAGCCTGATGTGCCTCTGCCCGCTGCCCAGCCTGATGTGCCTTTGCCCGCTGCCCAACCTGATGTACCTCTGCCCGTTGCCCAGCCTGATGTGCCGCTGCCCGCTGCCCAGCCTGATGTGCCTCTGCCCACTGCCCAGCCCAATATGCCTCTGCCCACTGCCTAGCCTGATGTGCCTCTACCCGCTGTCCAGCTTGATGTGCCTCTGCCTGTTGCCCAGCCTGATCATTCAATGCCTGTTGATCGGATGCCTGCTTTACAGCCCACCACTGATGATCCTTTGACCAAAGATCAGCTTGTTGTTAATGACCCTCTATTTACTGCCCACCCGGGTTCTAATGACTTTGTGTCTACTGCTCAGTTGGCGCTTATTGACTCTATTCCTACTGCCCAGCTGGATTGTCCTGCAGAGGGTAGGATTCCATCTGCGATTGGGTCTTATACTCCTGAGTCTTTGTGTGCCTGGTATGGGTTACCTGTTTTGCCTAAGATTCTTTTTTCAGTTGCCTCGGTTAGGTCCCTCTCACAGTACATTGCTCCGGAGGTGCCAAAGCCTGGTGGTCTGGACATACACCTTACAATTGGTAGCTACATTTGCTTTTGTGACCTTGGTAGTGGTGAGCTCCTGGGGTGTTGCAGAGCACCATTTGTGCCTTGCCACGCCCCGGATGCGATTTCCACAACTCCAGGTGCATTAGGGGAGTAGTGGTAACCAGTGCCCTGGGGAAACCTAGATGACCGTTGAAGTGTGGAACAAGTCCTGGAGATCAGGCAAGCTACATAATTGTGACCAGACATTCCATTGTCAGAGTTAGGGTATTGTCACTTGACTCCAGGGCTAAGTTTGTGAATGACCCAAGGTACCCCAGCATTGGGATGCCTAATGTTTTGAGGGTTCAAAGGTCCTATGTTTCTAAAAAACTGGCCAACAGGATACCTAGCCAGTGGCCTAGCCCCAGCAGTGAGGTACCTAGCCAGTTACCAGACCAAGGCGGGGGAACTTCTAGTTTCTTTTTTGGATCTCGGCAGCAAGGCTTCTTATTTTGGACCCGGCGCTCCTTGGACTTTTTCAGCTAGGACTGGTTGGAGCGCCTGAAGGTCGCTCCTTTGAGGGGGGGTACTGTCAGGAAAGGTTTCACCTGCTGTTGGCGCTGTGGTTCCCAGACCTATGGGCTGCAGTTCCGGTGTCCACCAGTGGGTGGATCTCGGCAGTCAGGAGCTGACATCATTTCCTGCAATCAGGCATCACCTGATACCGATTTCAGGAAGTATATTTAAGCCTGGTGATTACTTGCTCACTTTGCCATGGTATTTTATTCATGTGCCCTGACCTGTCTTTGCTGAATGCTGTATCCTGAACCCTAGATTCTGTGTTCCTGAACCCTGCATCCGTTCCTGGACCCCTGCAGCCTGATCCCTTCCGCCTGCTCTCTCTATCTCCTGTTACCCTCTCCCTGTTCTGTCTTGCTCCCAGCCCTATCTGCTCGATCTCCCGTGTATGACCCTGGTTACGGTTACGACTGTATCCCTCACCTGTATATACATTTAATTTAGGTAGTCTTTTGTTGTGTTTTACTGTGGTTGGTTGCTGGTTTGTATTACTGTTTGCCATAATGGAGGTGTGTTTACTTTTGTGTACTCATTTTTTAATAAATTATATTATTTATACTGAACCTGTGTTTGGCATTTTCTGTGACAGTCCAAACAAACACAGACATGTACACACACACAGCCACCCCCCCTCACTTGTACAACATCCCTTACTTGTAAGGTGGTCCTCCTAGTCCCAGCTCTTGTTTCCACATATGGCTGAGACACATATAGGAGCTGCAGTCCAGCATACAGTACACTGAGCACAGGCAGCTCACATGAGGGGTGCACATGCAGAAAATGGCCAGAGGGGGCAGCAAAGAGCCCAATATGAGCTTAATGACACAGAGCAGCACCTGCCAACTCTCCCATCCCCGTCCAGACTCCTTACAAGTGTATGGGCTGTACACCCCTGATGGAGGCCCTGCATATATAATTGAAACAAAATTGAATCCTGTGTTTATCTACGTTTTTCTCTTATATACGGTTGACAAATTTTTTCTGGCCCTTATAGAATATATAAGAAGAAAAAACAAGGGGCAATAATTTCCTTCAATGTGTTCCTTGTGCTGCTGTGGCCCGATATACCACCCACCTCTGCCAATGTAATCTATCAGTGCGGCAGGGGTTAACAGAACTAAGAGAGCTCTGACAGGCACTCAACAAGATTGCCAAACTATGCCTGCCCCTTCTAGATCCTCCGTTCATTAAAGCAGTAACTACAGCTTCTACAGTATGGCTGTAAAAGAATTTCTGAATGGAAGATGGGCAGATGATTGAAAGGCAATGGCATACCAGGGGGGGGGGCGGGGGCGCCCCGTGTACCACACTGGGGGGGTTGTCAAGCCGGCGCCCCCCCTGTGATTGAAGTGGTGACAGCGCCGCAGGGCAGGTTTATGCAGCGCCGTGGTGACAGGCAGGTTAGAACAGGGAGAGAGAGGTGAGGTGCAGGCAGTGGCGTTGCAAGGGGGGTGTGGGGTGACACCACTGCACCTGACCAATCACCCCCTTCTCTCACCGCCGCGGGCTGTCTGAGCGGTCCCGGGCCAGATGTCACACAGGCACAGCCGAGCAGAGTGAAGCTGCCTCCCCCTCCAGTGTTTATGTGTACACAGGGGGATGGGACCTGCTGTGCCTGTGCCACGCTGATCTGAGGCACTGAATGGGGGGTCTGTGCTGAATGGGGGGTCTGTGCTGAACGGGGTTCTGTGCTGAAGGGTGGGGGATCTGTGTAAAGGGGCTTAGAGGTGCAGGGTGCTGTGTAATGTAAAGGGGTCCAGAGGTGCAGTTGTGGAGAGGGGGTACACAGTAGTGACAAAGAGATATTGAAGGTTGCAGAGGTATGCAGGGGGCACAGTGAGTTTGTTTTTACATTTTAACGTGGGGGTGCCAGATATTGGATCTGCCCCGGGTGCCTAATGCTCTAGGTACGCCCCTGTAGAAAGTTCCGGCCCCTTCAATAATTGATGATGTTTGATTGTTTCAGTCATAGAAGTTGTAGTACGGCTTCCATGAATAGAGGAGCTGCGTGGAAAGGGCAGATAATTTGTGCCCTCTTGATGAGTTCCTTTTTATTCTATTTTTTATTTTGTAAGTAGACTTACAAAAAAAGCTAGTTTTTGCTCTGGAAGTAAAAACAGTCCCAGCAATAGGAAGATTACATTCTTTAGTTCTGGAAAGGAGCCTCAGCTGAGATAGGTACTGTGGCAACCTCAAATCCCACTGTTGCCACAACTGCGCTCTCAGCCACTCCCTGTGCAAAGAATTTCCAGCTTGTGGGACAACCATCTAAGTACCAGAAGACTGATGATTACTGAGGTTGGTTAATGCCTCAGCTAACCTTTTACACACACAGTAGCTACCACTACATGTTTTAAAGGAAACACTTATCACAGCATCTGCAGTAGCGATTCTGACCTTTAGGAAATGTCTGTGACTCTCACTGTCATGCCAGATAGAGAGATAACTGATATTAAAATTTGTTAACTTTCCTCAAAGAGGCTCCTTCTTAACCTCTTGACATCTGCGCATTAGCCGAATGACGGCCACAGTGTGGACCTGAATTTCCCAGGAGGCTGTCATATGGCAGCTTCCCCTGTGCACGCTCCCTGCGGAGCGCGCTGTGATCACTGAGTCACCGAGACTCGAGTGATCACCGATCTGAGTAAGGGGCCGGTCCCGGCCCCTTACCATGTGATCAGCTGTCAGGCAATGACAGCTGATCACATGATCAAAACAAAAGCTCTGTGATCGTTTTTTTTTCTCCTCACGCTGACAGCACGAGGAGAAAAAAAAGCTGATCACCGGCTCATCTGCAAGGGACATCGGTCCCGAAGAGGAAGAGGCAATTATGCCTCATCTGTGCCATCTGACAGTGCCCACAGTGCCCAAAAGTGCCACCTATCAATGCCCATGAGTGCCACCTATCAATGCCCATGAGTGCTACCTATCAATGCCCACAAGTGCCACCTATTAATGCCCACCAGTGGTGCCAATCAGTGCCACCTAGCAGTGCTGCCTATCAGTGTAACCGATCAGTGCCCATTATTGCCACCCATCACTGCCATCTATCGGTGCCCATCAGTGCCGCTTCATCAGCGTACATCAATAAAGGAGAAAAATTACCTTTTTTTAAAATTTTATAACAAAATATTAAAAAAAAAAAATTTTTTTTAATTCGGTCTTTTTACATTTTTTTAACAAAAAATAAAAACCGCAAAGGTGATCAAATACCACCAAAAGAAAGCTCTATTTGTGGGAAAAAAATGATAAAAATTTCATTTGGGTACAGTGTTGTATGATCGCGCAATTGTCATTCAAAGTGCGTCAGCGCTGAAAGCTGAAAATTGGACTGGATAGGAGGGGGGTTTAAGTGCCCAGTACGCAAGTGGTTAATAAAGAGTATTTATACATATTCTTCCTTAGCAGATGTAATAGGTCTCATTTGTCTTCTGGACATAGACATGTTTGGTACCTACTTGATGTCATATAAGGATTTATGGAATAGGAAGATATTTTGATTTTGGTAATGTACTATTTTATGAAAGCTATTAATAGGCTCTGACCTAATGGTCGTTTACAATACCCAATTACAATCAAGATGCATTAGAAGCTGTTGAGAGCTCCGGTATTTATGACATTGCAGTTTTTCAACAGGACTTAATTTGAAGTCTTTTGAGGCTTTGCAGTCCCTGGCTGAGTCCCTGGCAATGTAATCTGCTCAAACTGGTTAGTTTTTGAAGGCAGGTTAAATGAAATGTGTCAGCTCTCTGCCTAGCCCTAGAGACACAAGATGTAAATCTGATTATTTAGTCACAAATTGACAAATGAGCATGGTATTGGGTTCTGTATGGATTCCCAATCCCCATGAATCCTTAAGGAACCTTGCATGGAAGGAATTGCAAGTTCCTTTCCAACATAAGTAAATTCTGCTGGCTTTGCTTGCTGGACCTTCCAGCCTAGTTGTCATGGGTATGTCACTTCCTGTGTTGTCTGGTGAAATTAAATTGTTGGAGAATCAAACTCCAGCAGAGTAGATCACTGTGAAGCTGTGCTATAAAGATAGAGCTCCTGCAGCACCCACTTATTCACAAGACATTCTTTGTTGATAGTGGTATCTTTATGTTGAAAGTTTTCTGTCTTTTGCCTCCTTCTCCTAACAGGCCTCGGTTGTAAATTGTCTGACTACACCTCAGTAGAATAAGTATGAAATTTCAGCATGTTTCATAACTTCTGACTTAGTAATAGCACAGCCATAATCTGGACATATTTAGTTTCCTCAGATAATATGGAACGTTTCAAGTCCAGACACCCCTATGTCAGGTCATATGGGAAACCCCTGGGACCACTTATTCCTCCAAAGCAGGCTATACATTATAGAGATGGCATGTTTAGACTTGTTTTGAAGGAAGTCTTAAGTTGAATAATAATATGGATATTTGGAGTCTGTAAACACTATAGATGCAGATATATGAATATGTATTACAAAATCTACCTGGGACGTGGTCATGAGTGTAGACACCTCCCAGCAACCAACCCCTAAACAAGCTGACCAGATGATTGGTTACTGGTCGCTGTCAACACCCCCTTTGATTTTACAGAAAAGAGGAGATGCCAAGACAATGGGCAGTTCTCCTTTTACCATCCAAGAAGAAACATCTGCCAAGTCGAGAACCGATTACCTAGCTCATCGATCGAACTCTGATCAACCTTCGGACATTAATTGCAAGTATTCTTCCTTCCCAATTCTACCTTATTGCTTTGTGGCTGTATATTGTCTTTATCTTTTGAAACATCTTTTTTCTGTAAATATTTTATTTGCATCAACTTTGACCTTTTCATAATAAACCCTTATGTGGAAAAGTGTTAATCTTGTCTCTAAAGCTCTTAATGCAAGCTATAAACGAACCTGCCTCTTGAAGGGCGCTACTGTTGTAGAGTAAGACTCGAGCAAACCTGTCTGTGGTGGCAGTGTGTGTGGCAGACGCTTATTCTAAAATTATAATTGGTATTGCTAAAATTACGAGTCTCCCCCGGCTCGGTCTTTTAAACGGGGGTGGTGGCAGTTAAAGGGTTAATTGTGTAATTAGCCCAGTGACAATCACTCTCAGGTTGCTCGCACCTAGATTGTGGTCCCGCAAGCTGGAAAATCTTTGTGCTGGGCGCAGCTGAGAGTGGCATTGTTACGTAAGTGACAGCGTGGTGTGAGGTTGGCCGGTCCTTCGTTGCAAGTTAGCGAGGAGGACAGGGATCTGACACCCGCGTTCGTCACATATTGGTATTGGTAGGACAGTACTCAATTTTCTCTGCCTCCTTCTCCCAAATTTACCACATAAATAATACAGTTCAGATGTTCTGTTGTTGGATATGGCCCCTTCCATGCTGCTTCTAGTTTAATCTTCTACATAGGGAGTAAACCCTATACCTTCTGACCCCCATTGTACATCTTTAGGCTCTCCTGAAGAGAGCCTGTATCAGGCTGGACACAAGCTATAGTCCATGATGGCTGAGGATCTCTGCAGGAAATCCTACTCTCACAAAGATTCACAGAAAAGCATTAGCAGCTTTGTCCACCCTAAAGGATGTATAGTGTCACAGCCTCTGGTTACTGGGTGGCATTGTTCACTACTGTCAAGATATAACTTTTGCCTAAACTGCTGAGGATGGCTTGTAGCCCAAACATATCTACTGCCACTTTTAAAAAAGTTTTAGTGGAGCCCTGTGGTGAACATCTTCTGGCAGGAACTTCATGTGTTCCTTAATTGGCTTTGTAAAGTGAACAGCCTTTTAACCATGCCTTTTGGATAGGATAGTTTTTGCTTGTGCAGCTTTCCATTGTACCGGTAAACCTTTAGTTTGCCTTTCTCAGAGAGAGGCTGGAGGCTAGCCTTTGGTCAGTCTGCAGTGCTTGATCAATAGTGGCACTACAAGCCCATCTAACTGTCCTGTGGCAAACGAGCTTAGCAACTAAGGCTCATCAAAGGCTGAGCCCACTGGACCACAGCAAGGAAACATGCTAAGGGTACCATTCTCCTGCTTTGCAACCAGAGACTGCATGGCTCGGCAGCCTTTGCAGCTCTACAAATGATCACTAACACATCAGATCTAGCAGTTACAATTTCAGCATCAGACATACATTATTGGGTACAGTATCTCACAAAAGTGAGTACACCCCTCACATTTTTGTAAATAGTTTATTATATCTTTTCATGTGACAACACCGAAGAAATTACACTTTGCTATAATGTAAAGTAGTGAGTGTACAGCTTGTATAACAGTGTAAATTTGCTTTCCCCTCTAAATAACCCAACACACAGCCATTAATGTCTAAACCACTGGCAACAAAAGTGAGTACACCCCTAAGTGAAAATGTCCAAATTAGGCCCACAGTCACAATATTTTGTGTGGCCATTATTATTTTCCAGCACTGCCTTAACCCTCTTGGACATTGAGTTAACCAAAGTTTCACAGGTTGCCACTGGAGTCCTCTTCCACTCCTCCATGACGACATCCCAGAGCTGGTGGATGTTAGAGACCTTGTGCTCCTCCACCTTCCATTTGAGGATGCCCCACAGATGCTCAATAGGGTTTAGGTTTGGAGACATGCTTGACCATGCTCTAATTTCTTCAGTGTTGTCACATGAAAATGTGAGGGGTGTACTCATTTTTGTGAGATACTGTAACTGTGCATGCAAGGTGGTCTCCTTTCTTTCCATGAAGAACTATGCATTTCCACACACAAACCTTGGACAGAGGGGTGGCTGTGGACGTGGTATACTTGGATTTTGCAAAAGCGTTTTAACATAGTTCTAAATTCTACAGGCTTGGAAAGATCAATTTTTAAATGGATGGAAAACTGGCTAAAAGACAGAATTCAGACAGTATTGGTTAATGACTCTTACTCTGAATGGTCTAAGGTTATCAGTGGTGTACCCCACGGTTTACTGCTAGGACCCTTACTTTTTAATACCTTTATAAATTATATAAGGTCTGGGATTAAAAGTACCATTTCTGCCTTTGCAGATGACACTAAGCTATGCAGTGGAATAACATCCTTACAGGATGTCTCCAATTTACAAGTCGGCCTCAATGCACTGTCTAATTGGGCAACTAAGTGGCAAATGAGGTTTAATGTTGATAAATGTAAAGTTATGCACTTGGAGGCTAAGAATATGCATGCATCATACATACTAGGGGAGTTCAACTGACTGGGGCAATCAATTGTGGAGAAGGATCTGTTTTTTTTTGTGTAGATCATAAGCTTAATAATAGCATGCAATGCCAAGCTGTGGTTTCCAAAGTGAGCAAAGTCCTTTCTTGTATTAAGAGAGGTATGGACTCCAGAGGGAGAAATATCATTTTGCCCCTGTACCAAGCATTAGTAAGACCTCATTTGGAATATGCAGTTCAGTTTTGGGCACCAGTTCTCAAAAAGGATATCAGGGAACTGGACAGAGTGCAGAGAAGGGGAACCAAACTGACAAGAGACATGGAGGAGCTCAGCTATGAGGAAAGACTACAGGAACTGAATCTATTCCCTCTTGAGAAGAGGAGATTAAGGGGGGATATGATCAACATGTTAAAATACATAAGTGGTCCATATAGTGAATGTGGTGTTGAGTTATTCACTTTAAGGTCATCGCAGAGGACAAGGGGGCACTCTTTACGTCTATAGGAAAAAAGATTTCATCTCCAAATACGAAAAATAGGATTTTTTATAACAGCTTACTTGTAAAATCCTTTTCTTTCGATGTACATCACGGGACACAGAGCCTCAGTAATTACTGATGAGTTATATAGGTATCACTAGGTGATTGGACACTGGCACACCCTAGCCAGGAAGTTCAACCCCCTATATAATCCCTCCCCCTACAGGGATACCTCAGTTTTGTAGCAAAGCAATATAAGTGTATTAGAAGAGGGGTGGGAGCTCTGTGTCCTGTGAAGTACATCGAAAGAAAAGGATTTTACAGGTAAGCTGTTATAAAAAATCCTATTTTCTTTCTCATACATCACGGGACACAGAGCCTCAGTAATTACTGATGGGATGTCCCAGAGCAATGCTATCTGAGGGGAGGGGAACCACAACCAAGTAGGGTGCAATCAGACCTGAGGACCCTGTACCGCTGCCTGCAGCACACTACGCCCAAAGGCGATATCCTCATACCTTCTCACATCCACCTGATAAAATCTGGTGAATGTATGGACTGAAGACCAGGTTGCGGCCCTGCAGATCTGAGCCATAGAGGCCCGGAGATGCACTGCCCAAGAAGCACCAATAGCCCTTGTGGAATGTGCCTTAATCTGAAACGGAGGAATCTTCCATTTCAAACCGTAAGCCTGAATAATCATTTGTCTAATCCATTTAGAAATGGTAGCTTTTGACGCTGCCTGTCCTCTCTTGGGACCCTCTGACAGTACAAACAGAACATCCGTCTTGCGGAATTGAGCAGTTGCTTCCAGATAGGCCTTGACTGCTCTTACAACATCCAAAGAATGTAGTGACCTTTCTTCCGAAGAACAGGTATCTGGAAAAAAGGAAGGCAGAACAATGTCTTGGTTTAGATGAAAATCTGAAACCAACTTCTGTAAAAAACTAGGATGAGGGCGCAGTACCACTCTATCCTTGTGTACAATCAAATAAGGCTCTTTACAAGAAAGAGCTGATAATTCTGATACTCTTCTAGCAGAAGAAATGGCTACCAGAAAAATTAACTTCCTTGTCAACAAGACCAAAGGAATCTGACGTATTGGTTCAAAAGGCTGTTTCTGTAAAACAGACAGAACCATGTTCAAATCCCAGGGATTTAGGGGCACCTTAACCGGAGGATTAAGACGCGACACCCCCTGTATAAAGTTTCGGACCAAGGAATGCGAAGCAAGTGGTCGTTGAAACAATACTTATAAGGCCGAGACCTGGCCCTTGATGGTACTCAAGGCCAGCTTCATCTCTAATCCCAATTGTAGAAAATCAAGAATTCTACCTATCACATATTTTCTGGGATGCCAACCCCTGGATTCACACCAGGAAACATAAGCTTTCCAGACTCTATGATAAATCACTCTGGAAGCTGGCTTCCTTGCATTGATCAAGGTAGCTATCACAGGACCTGAAAGCCCACGATTTTTCAGAACGTGGGTTTTAATAGCCAAACCATTAAACTTAGCGTTTGTAAGGCAGGATGGAACACTGGACCTTGAGATAACAGGTCTGGGCGTAACGGTAGGGTCCACGGAGAACCCACCATCATCCTTACTATTTCTGCATACCAAGTCCTCCTGGGCCAAGCTGGGGCTACCAGGAGCACCGACTTCCTTTCCCGCCTGATCCTGCGAAGGAGTAGCGGCAGTAGCAGAATAGGAGGGAATGCATAAATCAGTGAGAACACGGAATCACCAATGCATCTGTCCCGCATGCAAGGAGATCCCTTGTCTTTGTCACAAATCTGTCCATCTTTTTGTTGAATCGGGATGCAAAGAGGTCTACATCTGGAACCCCCCATCTCTGACATATGGCCCAAAAGACATCGGGATGCAGAGACCATTCCCCTGGGAGTAACTGCTGGTGACTTAAATAGTCCGCCTGCCAGTTCTCTATCCCTGGAATGAAGACTGCCGATATGCATGGCACCTGCTTCTCTGCTCAGACTAAGATCTGGTTCACCTCCCTTTGAGCAGCTCTGCTCCTGGTGCCCCCCTGATGATTGATATAAGCCACTGCTGTGGCATTGTTGGACTGGATCCTGACTGGGCAACCCTGTAGCCTGAGAGTCCAGGCTTTTAGGGCTAGGTATACTGCACGGATCTCTAGAATGTTGATGGGTAAGGTCCTCTCGGTTTGGGACCATACCCCCTGGACCGCAGACTGTTCCAGAACTGCTCCCCAACCCGAAAGACTGGCATCTGTTGTTACCACCGTCCAGGTAACCGGTAGAAAGGATTACCCCTTCTGCAGGTTTTCAGGTACTAACCACCAATTGAGGCTCTGACGCACCGCCTGAGACAGGTGCATTGGAAAATCTAATGCCTGAACCCTCTTGTTCCAGGTCGACAGGATACTGCGCTGCAGTAGTCTTGAGTGAAACTGAGCATAGGGGACTGCTTCAAAAGCAGACACCATCTTTCCTAGCAGCCTCATACAAAGGCAGATAGAGGGACCCTTCTTGGTCCTGACAACTAGAATCAGCTCCTTTAAAGTAGTGATCTTTGCCTGAGGTAGAAATACTTTCTCCTGGCTTGTATCTATAACCAGACCCAAATATTCCAGTCTTCTTACTGGTTTTAGGAAAGATTTTTCTAGGTTGAGAATCCAATCTAGGTGTTCCAGATATTTGACTGTAGTCCTCAAGCTCTCATGCAGGTCGTCTAGGTATGCTATGACAGTTATACCTTGGGCCCTTAATCTGGCCAGAGGAGGAGCCAAGATCTTTGTAAACACTCGAGGTGCAGTGGCTATCCAGAAAGGCAGAGCCACAAACTGGAAATGGCTCCCTCCTATCTCGACGCGCAGAAACTTCTGATGAGCAGGAAAAATGGGCACATGCAGATATGCATCTCTGATGTCTATTGATGCCAGAAATTCTCCTCCCTGCAGGATGGAGACTACTGTCGAATCGATTCCATGCGGAAGGACCGAATCCTTAGGAATCGATTCAGGTCCCTTAGATCCAGAATGGGTCTGACATCCCCATTTGGCTTTTGGACCATAAAAAGGTTGGAATAGAAGCCCAATCCTTGATCCTTCGTGGGGACCTCCATAATGACCTCTTGTGACAAAAGCCGCTCTAACGCTAGAAGGAGCGACTGCTTTTTCTCTGGATCTCTGGGGACACTTGATCTGAGGAAACAAAGAGAGGGGAATTTTTGGAACTCCAGCTAGTACCCTAAGGTTACCGTGGAAATTACCCATCTGTCCTGGAAGTCCTCCTGCCAGAGCTTTGAGAATTGTAGCAGTCTTCCCCCCACTCGAGCGAGAGGGGGCGCCCCTTCATAAAGAGGCCTTAGTGTCTTGTCTAATAGACTTCTTCCCCCAGGACTCCTTTTGTCCCTGGAGTTGACTCTTGTTTCTTGACCCAGATGGAGGAGGCCGTCGCAACTGCCTGGAGGCTGATGCCTCTGGCGCTGGGGAAAGAGTCCGTTTGAAAGAGGGATGCTTAGTCTTTCTCTTAACAGGTAGAAGAGTGCTTTTCCCACTAGAGATCCTTTGGATATAGTTATCCAAGTCTTCTCCAAACAGCCTTGCACCACGAAATGGGAACCCAACCAGGAATTTCTTACATGGTGCTTCAGCTGACCAATTCTATAACCATAAGATTCTACGCATATGCACCAACCCAAGTGAAAGTTGAGAGGTTTGCATGATAGAATCTCTGATGGCGTCAACAGCAAAACATAAGGCCGCTGGAAGGTTAGCCAACCCCTGGGCCTGCTGTTCAGGTAAAACTTTGATGACCTGCTTAACATGGTCTCTTAAGTATTGACAGACTCCAATCGCTGCTATTGCAGGTTGAGCCACTGATCCAGCTAAGGCGAAAACATCTTTCAACAGGGATTCCATCTTTTTATCCACAGGATCCCTGAGCATCTGAGCATTGTCTACAGGACAAGTCAGACTCTTATTTACGGAGGATATGGCGGCATCAACGGCCGGTATTCCCCACATCTTAACAAACTTTTCTTCCATAGCATAAAGTGTTGAAAACTTTTTCGGTGGAAAAAAACGTTTATCTGGGTGAGTCTACTCATGATAAAGGAGCTTTTTAAGTAAATTATGAACAGGAAAAGCATGTGCTGTTTGAGGAGGCTTCAGTGACCCCAACGAAGAAGAGGGTTCTTTAACTGATTCAGATACGGGAAACTTAAAGTACAGCACAGGACATCTTTACACGTCCAACACCTAAGACACTGGCATAAAAACTGAGGTATCCCTGTAGGGGGAGGGATTATATAGGGGGTTGAACTTCCTGGTTAGGGTGTGCCAGTGTCCAATCACCTAGTGATACCTATATAACCCATCAGTAATTACTGAGGCTCTGTGTCCCATGATGTATGAGAAAGAAAGGTTTCTTCACAGTAAGAGCTGTGAAAATGTGAAATAGGCTCCCTCCAGAGGTGGTTCTGGCAAGCTCAGTAGATTGCTTTAAAAAAGGCCTGGATTCCTTCCTAAATGTACATAATATAACTGGGTACTAATATTTATAGGTAAAGTTGATCCAGGGAAAATCCGATTGCCTCTCGAGGATCAGGAAGGAATTTTTTCCCCTGCGGTAGCAAATTGGAGCATGCTTTGCTGGGGTTTTTCGCCTTCCTCTGGGTGAAGGATTGTGTATATGGGATTGTATTTTTTTTTTTGGTTAACTAGATGGACTTGTGTCTTTTTTCAACCTATGTAACTATGTAAGATTCCTCCTCCCTTCGCTTATTCCCAAGTTGGTGAGATGTCATCTTTTCACAGTACCTTTGTACATCCAGAGGGTCTAGTTAGTAGATTCTGGTTGTCATCAAGACCAACATCCCCCAGATCTGTGCTCAGCAGAACCAGTGTGGGAATCTTCTGAGGCCCCAACCTCTCTCATCCCACTCCTCACAGCCAACAATGCTTTCCTGTACTGAAGGGAACAGAAAGTCTCATTCTGATGCTGTTGCTGGAGCTTAGCCATCTTCAATACATGACAACAGGTAGCTTCCCTCTGTGCAGCCTCTCTCTCTGTCTGACGCTTGAGACCCTGTAGGTACACCAAACGATCCATAGCTACTATGCATTGCAGTGCTTCCTTCAACTGATGAGGATTGATGTTGGGTACAGACAGCCCAGACAAGCTTATGCTGTGAGTAAATAAAATAAAAAATACTTGCACCTAGGTTTAAACAGTGAACTGCAAAAAATCCTTGCAGCAGCTGTTTCAATCTAGTGATAAGGAGTAAAAGGCGGTGTCATAGGAAACTAATCCCAGGACAAAACAGCGCTAGCAATGTGCCTATTAATACATTTATATAAATGTGGAATGATCCTCTACAATAAAGGAATTTACAATAAAATAATGTGTATCAATATGTGAATAGACATGCAAATAGAGTCCAGTTGAAAAAATGAGATGGATTGGATTGGATGAACTTGCTCAAATATAAACATGCTCTATGTCCCACAATAGTAAAAAAAAGTGTTGCTTGTACTCTCAACCGATTCATAAACAGGTGAAGATCCCTACTCACCAAATGAAGTTGACCCTCATTACCTTACAGCAAGAGAGGTCAAATGCCCTTTGCGGTCTGTGTGACCCGTGGTAGCTGGAACTGGTGATGTCTGGTGGTCCGTGGTCCCGGGGATCAGCCCTGAGGGAAGTCCTCTGCTCTCCCACAATACACGAGATCCAGACCACGATCGGGTCTCAGCAATCACAGGCTCCACACACGGACTCCGACCAACAGCTCCCCTCCACTAACAGTGCTCCAGATGGACAACCAATGGCATTCAAACATAAAAGAAAAAAAGGGCTCCACATAGTGTAAAACAGCTTGTTTTTTTAATAAAACTTTTTAAAGATTGAAATACAGTTCTCAAAGAGGTTGATGGTAAAAATAGCTTGCTGCAATCAATAATAAAACATTTGGGTCCTCACAAACTCTCCAAAAAAAAATCGATAAAAGCTTGCTGTATAGCTTCTAAAGCTTGATCCAACACACCGTGCGTCCTAGCTTGACATGTTTTGTCATCACGAAACATGTCAAGCTAGGATGCACGGTGTGTTGGATCAAGATTTTTATCAGATGGTTTTTGCCAATTATTTTGTACTTTACTAGACCATGCATGCTTGCAAATAAAAGATAGAAAGAAAAACAAAGGATAAGGAGGGAACTGTTGCTATATGTCTCTCTGTATATAAATAATATTGACTCCACAGCCGATTAGAACTATTTCAAATGAGGTTAAAGGGGTTGTTAAGGCCGATATTATTTTTCTGCCAGCCCCTCTGCAATAAGAAGATATAATATATACAGTGTGTTTTTTTTAAACTTCAGCAGCTAAATACCTTTTTTCATATCGCCAATGTGCGGACTACAGTGAGAGGGGCTGAGTTTCCCCTCTGACATCAGCCAGCACTGCCATGTGACCGTACATCGGCAATGTGAACAAAGGCATTTAGCTGCAGAATTTAAAAATAAACACACACACTGTCTAGTACATATTATTATTGCAGAGGGGCTGGCAGGAATTGGCAATAACTTTTTACAGGCAAAATAGCAGCAGGAGGGGTGGGGAGGAGAGGAGAGAGGGAAGAGATCAGCTCAAAGAGGGCAAGTCAGGACCAGGCAGGATCAACCAGGCACTGTAGAAGATAGAAAGGGGCCAAAGTTTTTTATCATTGCAGTGTTTACTCTCTCAATGCCAGTTTTTCCAGTGATATTATTATTTCCAGATGACCATGGTTGACATTTTAGCAACCAATGTATTTTTGAATAGAATTAAATCACAATTTAATAGACAGAAAATATGACATTGATATGCATATTCTCCTTAGGAGACGTAACATTTTTAATCTGTCTTCTGGAGATTATAAAACGGGGGTATTGCGCTCATTAAGTATATGTACAAAACAATAATCCCATTATTCATGAAACCATATAGCAATTAAGAAAGAAAGAAAGAATCAGTCCCAATTAAGGTGATAAATATATATATATATATAAATATATATATATAAATAAAGTAATAAAGTGCTCCACTCGTGTGCTTCTTAGAAGGTTCTTTTACTAAGACGCAGCTAGACCTTGTAAAAAGGTCTTAGTATCTGGTAGGGATGAGCCGAACACCCTATGGTTTAGGTTAACACCAGAATTTACGAACAGGCAAAATTGTGCAATCACCGTTAAAGTCTATGGGACACAAACATGAAAAATCAAAATGCTCATTTTAAAGGCTTATATGCATGTTATTGCCATAAAAAGTGTTTGGGGACACGGGTCCTGCCCCAGACATGTATCAATGCAAAAAACTTTTAAAAACTGATTTTTTTTCAGGAGCAGTGATTTTAATAATGCTTAAAGTTACATAGTTATATAGTAGGTGAGGTTGAAAAAAGACACATGTCCAACTTATGTGTGTAAAAGTGAAACAATAAAAATGAAATATTCCTTTAAATATCGTGCCTGGGGGTGTCCTTAGTATGCCTGTAAAGTAGCGCATCTTTCCCATGTTTAGAACAGTACCACAGCAAATTGCCATTTCTAGAGGAAAAAATATTATTTAAAACTGCTCGCATCTGTAAAGAATTGTTGGATCCCAGCAATATAGATAAAAATCATTGAAAAAACTGGCATGGGTCCCCCCCCCAGTCCATTACCAGGCCCTTTGGGTCTTATATGAATATTAAGGGGAACCCCGCACCAAAATTTTTAAAAAAATTGCTTGAGGGTCCCCCCAAAATCCATACCAAGCCCTCCACGTTTGGTATGGATATTAAGGGGAACCCTGCACCAAAATAAAAAAATGATGTGGGGTTCCCCCCAAAATCCATACCAGACCCTTATCTGAGTACGCAACCTGGCAGGCCACAGGAAAAGGGGGGACGAGAGAGCGCCCCCTCCTGAACCGTACCAGGCCACATGCCCTCAACATGGGGAGGGTGTTTTAGGGTCCTCCACAAAGCACCTTGTCCCCATGCTGATGGGGACAAGGGCCTCTTCCCCATAACCCTTGCCCGGTGGTTGTGGGGGTCCTCGGGTGGGGGGCTTATCGGAATCTGGAAGCCCCCTTTAACAAGGGGTCCCTAGATCCTGCCCCCCATGTGAATGGGTATCGGGTACATTGTACCCCTACACATTCACCAAAAAAAGTGTCAAAATGGTAAAAATGATAGTAAACAGTGTGGAACAAGTCCTTTATTAGAAAAATAAATTAAAAAGTATCCCGCAATGTAACTCCATCTTCGATGACAGCGCCGATGACCTGAGGGAAAAATGGAAAAACTGTGCCTCGATGGGAAGCGTCCTGCGACTGCATGGTTTTTGCAATGACAACTGTTATATAGCTGAGAGCGGGGTCACCCATTTATGTCACCAGGTGGCCCCGCCCTCAGCTATATAACAGCTGTCTTTGCAAAAAGCTTTCAGTCGCGGGACGCCTCCCATCGAGGCAGATTTTTTTTTTTCCTCGGGTCATCAGCGCTGTCATTGAAGATGGATGGACATCGCGGGACACTTTTTTTAAATAAAGGACTTGTCCCAAACGGTCTCCTGTCATTTTTACCATTTTGACACTTGTTTTGGTGAATGTGTAGGGTACAATGTACAGGATACACATTCACATGGGGGGTGGGATCTGGTGGTCCCCTTGTTAAAGAGGGCTTCCAGATTCCGATAAGCCCCCCCACCCACAGAAGAGGGGAAGAGGCTTTTGTCCTGATCAACATGGGGACATGTTGAGGGCATGTGGCCTGGTATGTTTCAGGAGGGGGGCGCTCTATCGCTCCCCCTTTTCCCGCAGCCTGTCAGGTTGCATGCTTGGATAAGGTCTGGTATGTATTTCCAGGGACCCCACGCCACTTTTTTAAAAAATGTTGGCACCCGGCTTCCCTTAAAATCCATATCAGACCTGAAGGGCCTGGTATGGATTGGGGGGGACCCCCACACCATTTTTTTAAAATTTAGTTGCGGGGTTCCCCTTAAAACCCATACCAGACCTGAAGAGCCTGGTATAGATTTTGGTGTGGGACCCCCACGCAACTTTTTTTAAAATTTTGGTGCAGGGTTCCCCTTGTAATGAACTGGGGGGGGGACCCATGCCGTTTTGCTCAATGATTTTTATCTATATTGCCGGGCTAAGGGGCCTTAAAGTGTTTTTACTGCTTGTTCAGAATATGTAAATACTTTAGTGTGCATATTCTGGACACAGGTTCAAATTTACTATAAGCAAATATAAAAATAAATGCACACTAACTATAAAATTAACACATCCATTAGTGTTTTTTTTTTCAGAACAACACCTCACGTTTTCTCCCCAACCAGGCATCATTCATGTTATAGACTAGAATTTGCAAGGACCATGAGGACTAGTAGAAATGTGTGCACATTGTAAAAAAAAACATTATTTCAGAGCTTGATACAGTGTATAATTTATGAATAAGTTACAATTATAGTTAGTTTTGGGCTTATCCTGGTTCAGTAGAGCTTGGAACTGTGTTGACATGTCTGTTCATGGGGTGAACCACACAGTATCCATTAGACAATATATTTTCTTCTTGCAAAGTTCTTTGTAAAGAGTGCTACAGGCACATCATGTTTTGGTAACTATTGTGGATTAGTTAATAAATAAGAGAAGATGCAGTGTAACACACTGCATTGTTACTGATTTCAGTTTATGAAATGGCCACAAGATGGCAGTACTTTGCAGTTTAGTGGACACGGAAACTAATACAGCCATGCTAAGGATGCTAGAACTTATATGTTGAAGCAGGACCTTTCCATTCAGATAAGCTGGGAGAGAACTACAGAACCCATGTGAGTAAGCAACAGAGATGGGAGCATATAAAAAGGAAAGCCTGGGAACCTGGAGGGGAGGAGAGGAGAAGAGTGGGAAATAGACAGGACATGGGAGAGGCTGATCCAGGAGACCACAGGGCGGGACAGATTCAGTCGGAGAGCAGAGAACAGGATTGCCAGATTGCTGATCATACTGAGAGGCAGGATAGTTTATCCTGCAGATAGACAGATCGGTTATAGCCATCGACAGGAGGACATTGAGAGAGGAGGCCCTATAAGTAAGGCCATCATTGCGCACCGTTACCATAAAGGCATGGGTGAGAGGGTTCCCAACCCATATCACACAGTTTATTTGTTATTATTGCTAGTCACTCAAGTTCAAGATTCCACAACACAGACTGCCACATAATGATTAGGCAGGGACTGTGAATGTATATTACCTCAGGCATATTCCATCCAAGGAAGCCACAAGTTCCACAAGACAAGTTGTTAACTTAAAGGGACACCTTACGGCTAAAATTTGCCCTTACCAGTTTGAATAACCTTTTGTAACTTCTTGACATCTTTAAAGTGACTTTATCACCATTAATAAAGGGAAACTCTGTCTGCTGTGTTATTTCTGGGGAAGTGTCATCTTTTTATCAAACAAAGGGACTACACCTCCAATATGCCCCAATGCAAAGAGCTCCTTCAAGCCGGCAGAATAGTTTCCCCACATCTAGTGGTTCTATATGGTACATTTTTTTCTTTCTTGCCAAAATCCTCAGAGAGTTAGACCTGGCTCTGATTACTGAGAGCCCACAAGCTAGTTAGCCTAACATCATTTGTTCTCTCCTTTTATGCTCGTTTGGGGAAAATTATCTCTCAGTAGGAGGGCTACATTTGAACTTTGAGTCCTGCAGGACAATTGTGTCTATTTAAAGTGGCACTGTTGTATGCTTTATTGCTTACTTTGTTATTTGTGACTCTATTTTTGTGTAAATCATACATTGATTTTAGTGTTAATATTAAAAAATAAGTGGATGCAGCGCTAATAACATAACATTAAAATTTAAAAGTAAAAGTCCATAGTGTTTAAAATAAAGTCCTTGTTCAGTGAAAAAGCTGGAATCAACCACGGTGTAGACAAAGACACAATTAGGTAGGGTGGAGCTCCAATGTCATGCCGCTGTAAACGTGTCGACCACGGCCATCTTTGTGGTTGGAAATTAATGCTATCCATAACAGACTGCTGCTTCTGATATGCCTGTTTTTATCTGCTAACATGTGAGTACCCTGGCTGTTTTTAAATAAATGTGATCCTGGTTTTAATATACTACACCATGAGGAGTTGCTTTCTGTTATTCTATGCATGCATCTTTGAACTTCCATCTGGTGAGACTACAAGACTCAGCCATCTATGATCCGAGTGAAGTGGTTTTGTGGTGCTGTGGATGTATCCTGCTTGTTTGACCACCTGTAATTCAGTGGTCCATTTTCTTTGGTAAGAGGTCTGGTGTGTTGATGTTCGGTGGAGAATAAGTTCATGCTCACCTAATTGTGTCTTTGTCTACACCGTGGGTGGTTCCAGCTTTTACCCTTATGTTATGTTATCAGCGCTGCATACATTTACGTTTTATGCTTTTTATTGTCACTATACAATTTGTCAGCTGCTTTATTAGTACTAGCGGTGATTAATTTTGAATTTAGTGTCAATATTAGTGCCTACTTAAATCTTACTTAAACCAAATATTTTCTTCATCTAAAGTGGTGTATTTATCTTTTGTGTGATATGCCAGGTGACATTTGGTTACAGTTTCACAGTGATGTCAGTAGGAGTCATGCTTCGCCCAAGGCTCAGAAGTGAACAGGGGAGCCATTATACTCAGCAGCTCCTGAGGGGATACCAAAGACATTAAAAAACTGCTTTAGGTCTGCTGCCACTCTTTGCATCTTGAAGTACTGTTAATGACTAAATCTATGTGCTCTCTTAACAGTGTTGTAGTTGCTAATAAAAAGCCTCTCACTGTAGAAAGCATATATAGGCAAAAAAATATATATAATAATAATAATGGCTTCATCTTCATCCAATTTTTAGATCCAGAAATTACAGTGGCAAGAAAAGGTATGTGCACTTCTTGGAGTAACCTAGTTTTCTGCAGTAATTAGCCATAAAATGTAATCTGATCCTCACCCACAAGTCATCCACAACACTAAACAAACACAATGTGCTTAAGCTCTGACATTTCAAATTCCTTGTGTCTTTATTGAACACACCCATTAAACATTCACAGTGCTGGAGAAAAAAGTAAGTGAACCCACAGACCAATTACCTCAACAAAGGCAAATTGGAGTCCAATTAATGAAATGAGTTTGGAAGTGTGGTATAGAGCTACTTTGATTGAAAAAACACTCTCAAACATTTTAAGATTGCTGTAAATAAGAAGCATCAGCTGATGTGAACCATGTTTAACAAAAAAGGAGCTCTCTGAAGACATATGATCAAGAGTAGTTAATCTGCATAAAGGTGGAAAGGAATACAAAGCAATCTCAAAGTGTTTAGGCATCCATCAGTTGACAGTTAGACAAATTATCTATACATGGAGACAGTTTAGTACTGTGGCTACTCTTCCTAGAAGTGGGCACTCAGCCAAGAAGACTCCCAAGCCATAATGTAGAATCCTCCACGAGGTAGAAGTAACAGCTAAAGGCTTGATCACATCACACTGGAACTGGCAAACTTCCCTGTTCATGAGTCTACCATACATAAGTCTTTGAACCGGCAGGATGTCCATGGCAGAACACCACGGAGGAAGCCTTTGTTCTCCATCAAAATCATTGCTGCGCACCTGAAGTTTGCCAAAGAGCACCGTGGCAATCTGCAACTCTGCTGGGAAAAGGTTTTGTGAACTGATAAAATAAAAGTTGAATTGTTTGGGAAGAATACTCAGCACTATGTATGGCGCAAAAAGGGCACATCTTACCATCAAAACAACATCATATCTGTGCAGTATGGTGGAGGGAACATCATGACTTGGGTTTGCTTTGTTGCCTAAGGGCATGGACCACTTGCCATCGAGGGGAAAATTAATTCCCTAGTTTACCAAACTGGAATTGCAGGTGGCCTACCACAGGGGTCATGCGAGAGGGCATCTGTTCAGAAAAGATGGACCCTCTGTCACACCTGAACAATTTGAAAGTCAGACTGCTGATCAGATGCTGGCAGAGCTGTCTAATAATATCCTGGGGTAGCCAGAGAAGGCCCCCAAGTGGTATCTCCGTGAATGCCTGTTTTAGTTGTACCCAACATTTACCATAACATTGTATCAATCCAGTATCTTGGTAATAAATAGGGGTACATTTTCTGATTGTCTCCTATAAAGAGGGTGATATAAATACCTACGTAGTTTATGGTTACTTTTAAACTTGTTTGTAATTTGAACCTTAAGTAGCTTGTCATCTGAACCTGATGGCTACAGGACCTGAAGCTTGAGCAACGCTACCTTGAAGTGAGAAGACATTGTGAAGCTGTTGCTATACCTGCATTTTATATTTACTTCAGATAAGGTGGTAGTTAACCTAACTGTATTATTTGTTGGGAACCATACCCTTACTGCTAAGCATTGGCAAGGGTTACATAAAGATACCTTTTCATGATCCCTGTGGTTAGAAGGTCACACAGAATTCCCATCATATGTAGGTACCAGTATCAAAGTCTGAAGTTACATTTTTTTTTAATTCATACAGGGGAAGTTAGCATCAGCCACAATACATTTTCCAAATACATGATCAGTCTTTATTTACTCTTTTTTTTAACTAGAGTCCTCTCACATGGCTTAGCACATTATTTACATTATTTCAACAACCATATAAAAATGAAGAAAAAAAGGAAAAAGATGAGAAATGACAAAAACAGTTTGAAGACCAGCTTTTGTTTTTGGAACCAAATGTAATAAACTGAGCTTTACACTATGTGAGAAAATGTTGTTACATGATGTTTATATCTCTAAAATAGTTTGTGAGATACAAATATGTGTAGTGACATTGCGTTCTACATGCTAAAGCTGAATGCTGAATGTCTGTCTAATCATTAGATGAATGGAATGTTTTGTTGAGGCGGTAGTGAGGCATGATACAAGTAGATGGCCAATGACTCCATAACCTTACCAATCATAGGCAACTATTATAAGAAGCTACAAAAAGAGCAGCAGTAGTTCTGAAATTTTCCACCTGAATTGACAAAGAGGGTCTAGTAATTAGCAGTGGCAGGACAATAAGAGGGGCAGGTAGTGAAATCACATCCAAGGCCAAAGGCTAATTTGTTGTAAACTTCTGCTCCTCCAAGCTAACTAAGGATAAGCAGAAATTATATTCAGGACTGCATAGTATAGTCCTTTTGTGCACCAGTTATATCAATGTGGCACTGATTGAACTCTCCTTGCACCAACATAACAAAACATATACTGTCCCAAAGACCAGTTGTCATCTCTCCTTCCCACTGTGCCTTTATTTAAATTAGTAAATCTTATGAAATTACAATTTCACCCAAAGCTAGTATTTCTGATTTTGACATGCATTAGTAAGTTAAATTACCCACTTATCTTTCTCTGAGAACCCAGTAAAGAGATTTCTCCAGTAGCCAATTGGCTTTACTCCTTACCATATTGATTTCTCTCTTGCAGGAAGATTCCAGTATTTTTTTTTTTTTTGCTCCTACATTATGAAGAATCCTATATTGGTCATAATATAATCAGACGTTGTAACAGTCATGCCATTCACATAGAAGTGGCAATCCTCATATAGGAAAATCTTGTCTTGGAAGTGCCAAAGAAATAAAAGAAGCTACTACGCCCTTCAACTTTCCACTATGTACAACTGACAGTGTATTGGGTGGGGATATCTATTAAGTTTTATTCAGTTTTAACACCAAAGTTGATTTATTTTCTTTTGGATTGTGGAGAAAGAGTGCATGACAAACTACACAATGCATTGGTACTTTTTTATTTAGTGAAGCTTCATTTTTCATCATCCCTTCCCTTGCCCAAATTAAAGACATACAAAAAAAGTAAGACATCAAATTTATCAGTGCCTGTTTACTGCCACATTACTGCTGGTGATGGTGTCACTCTGCTACCTACGGTTTAAACAAAGCTAGCAGCCAGCATTTGCTTAGATTATTCTGAAATTAAGATGGGATACTTCAGTTAATTTACTTACTACATTATATGGAGTATATATTTTAGATAAAGATGTACTTAAAGGGTCAGTCAACCCAACAATAAAGTGTACAGAGGTTGTATCACTCAATGGCTTTTCATGAGACTCCAGAAATGAAATCTCTGTGCACCAAAGTCCACCAACTTGATGCTGCCTTTATTTTGATGTTTCGCTTTTTCTGATACTACATTTCTGAATACTGAAGAAGCATTAAGTTTGAATTTAAACCCATACATCAAATGTTTTTTGGCACATGGACCACCATTTTTTTCTGCTTTCAATTAAATCATACTTGGTGCAAGATGGATCCAAAAGCCCTTTCTTTTCTGGGGTGACAATGCTTTCTCAGTTTAGCAGCTTCATTGTCATCCTTTTCTGTGTGCTTCAAAGTTAGACTAGAGACAGCTGTGCCAATACACAGTGTGTTGGCATGTTCTGCCACTACAGTAAAACTGATATTCTGCTGCTGCTAAAGTGGGTATATGTCCACAGGAAGTTCATGCAAAAAAGTCTACAGGAATTGCACAGTGCAGGGAGACAAACATGAACATAGTAGAGTAAAAGGTTTTTTTTGTTTAAATAATGTAATACAGCTCAACTTACAGAGCATTTTTTTGGTTAATTTAGTTTTACATTAAGTCCCGTTCTGCAGTAAAAAAATTGCATTGCTTGAGAGCAGAATCAGGATTTATGGAGGATGTAGCAGGAATTAAATTATCTTGTTTGCCTTTCTTATGATTGCAGCCTAAATGCCACTGCATTTGAAGTAGACTAGGAAGTGTTTCTCTTGGCACAGAGGTTTGGCTGGAAGTGTTAAAGACCTCTGGTTAGCAGATTGTATAGCAGCAGACCCTTAGTGACCTAAGAAGCCAGTGTTTGATCCAGCACCAACTTTAACTGAAATATCTGTTTTTGGGTAGACTGACCCTTTCATTGAAAAAAAAAAGTTAGAAACCCTACAAAAACGTAGCTTTGTAAAATCACCAGCCTCAGCAATTTGTTGCAAGTGGCTATATAAAAACAACTTGGCTTATCACAGCTTAAATATATTTATATGAAGGTTAGCCAAATGTTGCATAGAAGTGGTCAATATTTATTGCACACTGGAATGAGAATAGACAACTCATAATCTTATTGGTGTATTATCATCTGAGATATACAGTTCACACTAAAGTGTTCTAGCATTTTTTAGAAAGTAAATAAAAAATAAATGATAAAGATGACAATGGCGTACGCCAGAAGCTATTTTGTTTAATTTGTCATATTTTCCGTATTCACAAAAAAAAAAAGTCAATAAAATAAAATGATATTTTACAGCATTTATAATATCCTCTTAAAAAGTTGAAGCACACTTTTCAGCTTTTTGTGCTGTTTACAATGTAGCCTGTACACATGTATGGAGTTGATATATAATACATCCTATTTCAGCTGTAAATGGAGAGCAATAAATAGAAATACACTATGAAGTCAGAAACTGTTCCTTCTTCAGATTTTCCTTTGTTTAATGCTCACCTATGCCACTGCACTTGAAGTAGACTAGGAAGTGTTTCTCTTGGCACAGAGGTATGGCTGGAAGTGTTCAAATGGGTTTCAACAGAAAATTGAGTCATGAACTAGTAAACAAATGAGTGTACAGTATGACATTTCATGCATTCTGTGTGTTGGTTAGATATCAGGTAATAATTTGGTCCACACCACAAACAGCTTTCTTCTTTGACACATTTACACCACACGATTCCATAGCATTTTCAGCAGCATCAGCTAATAAAATACAGAACACAGCAAGCTTTCATTTGTTTGCATAATGTTACTGCAGCACCAGCCAGGTGTCAAACGATATTTAAAAAATGAATATAAAAAAAAAATAAAAAATAAAAACACATTCTTAATTTTCTGGTCTCCAACATTCTTAGTCATCGTTAACACTTGTAGTGAAAAAACACAAAAATGTAATGAAATGAAGAAAAATATGTGTAAAACAACATTTTTTTGCTATGAAATATGTTGGAACTCATTACATTTCACAATGCATTGTTACACCTCAAGACCTTAAAACTTGTCATTTGAACTAAACCTTTTATTCTGACCATTGTCAAGTTTGCCATCTATAAACATGGTGGCAAATACATTTTTATAAAAAAAAAACATAAAAAATAAAAGGCAAAAAATACAACTCAAAGTTGAGGACAAAGTGAAACATGCCATTTAAAGTGCTAAGCTGTGAATTGTCCCAAGCAAAACAAAACAATCTTTTTCTGAAAACAATGCCTATACAAAAGTATAAGCAAATTGCAAAAAACACATCCCAGTGCCACAATCTTGTCTCAAAGGCTTTTCTAAATTTTGCAGCTTTGCTTCTGCTAAATACTGTATATGCCCTCTGTAGAATGAAGACTAAAAACATTGTAAAATACAAAAAGCTGAATTTCATAAGCCCTAGATTTTGGTTTACAGTGGCATAGTATATTAGAAGCTATTTTCTTGTTTTTTATTACTATTTTTATAGTACCCCAGTAAAGGAAACCTTAAGCAGCAACTAGTTTCTTTTTTTCTCATTTTGTTTGTAATATGTGCAAAAGTGATGTTATTTAAAGAATTTTTAATAAACATACACAAATCTTTCTGTCTTGCTTTAATCCCTAACCATGACGTGTAAAAGTTTGAAGATTTGGTAAATATTGGTGAAGGGTATATATAAGTTGCCTCCAGATATAGTGTTCAGTATTCAGTGGAGTGCCTCAAACTTATGGCTATCCCACTGCAGTGGACAGAGAACTGATGTTTTGTGTTTTATGAGTCTTCATGCATGATTCCTGATCACAGCATGCCATCATGCAAGTCATTTCTATGCATTGAACGAGCACAATTTATTTAATTTTTTTTTCTTTTTGGAATTGGCCTGAGCAAATGCTCTTTAGCCAGAAAAATAACCCAATTTTCCCATCTCCCGAATCACATGAAGCCCATGTAGAAAAATTATGCATATATATCAAATAAATTGTGACATGTGGCATGGGCTTAATGTTAAGTTGTTTTTTGTTTTTTTCATTTTCCCATATTTTTGTGTTTTTTTTTGTTTTTTTGTTTTTTTTGTCTTGTTTTGCTGCTTGACTAAGGTAAAATTGCAAATATAGTTTTGCATGAATAATTACATCCCTAAGTGGTGCTTTTCTGACTTTTTTCAGAATAATATGAGAAAATAAACTCCATCTGGCTGCCTTGGAATTGGACTATTCCTTGCAGCTCTGGTCATTTCTCCTAAGTTGCATTGGTTGATGGGAGACATGCAGTACAACTTCCTTGTTTTTGTCCTTTAACCAGGTGGTGATTCACTGCCTTAAAATGCAACAATGTCATAATAAGCAGATTGTTTGGTATTGATCTTCAGATAAGTGTCTCCATAGCTGTTCTGCATTGATATAATTATTACATTTGTAAACAATCTTTGCTTGCAAATGAAAAACGTTAACATTTTTTTCAACACTTGGATTCCCTGACAGATTTTTGTCTTTTCGCTCTTTCTCTCATTGCTTCTTGTATTCTTTCTTGTTTTTCCTTTTCAGGTTTAGTTACACTGTCATATGATGGCAGCGATGCTGTAGAAGGGGTGCCTTCTTTTCTGTCCATATTTGTTCCTCCATTTTCCATTTTAGTTGAGGAAGGTTTTCTACAAACATAACCTCGTTTTGTTAAATGGCGTCTGTAGGCCTGCTGTATAACCACAGATGCTACATCCTCCTGTCTGCGCCTGAGCGTAGTGGTGATGGGCTCATAAGACACTTTTGAAGGATTGGAAGCTACAAAGCGCTCTTCCATTTGCTGCCGCAACATATCTAGCTCCCCGCTCTCTCCAAGCACACGTTTGGTAAAGGCAAAGAGGATATCTAAACAATGGATTCTGTCACCACTCACCATAGGCAAATCCATGGCAATAAGTTCAATGGTGTTTGGCTTAGGAACTCTCAACGGATGCTCCAAGGCATCAGCAAAATCTGCGAGTTTACCGAACTGGATAAATTGGGTGGCATCGGGATCAAATTTCTCCCATATTTCATAAAATGTTTCAAAGTCATCCTCACTTAGAGGATCTGCGCTCTCTTCAGTGGCAACGCTAAAATTTTCTAGGATTATAGCAATATACATGTTTACCACTATGAGAAAGGAGATGATGATATAGCTGACAAAGAAAAAGATTCCTACAGAGGGGTTTCCACAATCACCTTGCATCGGACTTCCTGGATTCTCCTTCTTAGGATCACAGTCTGGGGGGCGGTTTAAGATGGGTAATAATAAGCCATCCCAGCCAGCAGAGGTAGTGACCTGAAATAAACAAATCATGCTATTGCCAAAAGTCTCAAAGTTGAACATGTCATCTATCCCTGCTTCCTTCTTTACGTAGGCAAAGTTCGACATTCCAAATATTGAAAATATAAACATAACGAGAAATAGTAGCAGGCCGATATTAAACAAGGCAGGCAAGGACATCATTAAGGCAAAAAGCAGGGTTCGAATTCCTTTGGCTCCTTTTATTAAGCGAAGTATACGACCAATACGAGCCAAGCGTATGACTCTGAAGAGTGTCGGGGACACAAAGTACTTTTCAATCAAATCAGCCAGAAACATACCTAGAGGGAAGAAAATGGACCACTTAGTACATAATATAAATTGCCGAAACCTTCACATTTTCAATTCAATTCATTTTTTGGAAAACACATATAAGGTGAAATTGTAAAACAAAGGAACTGAACAAACCTTTTTTAAACATGGTCTTTAAATGTTAAAATGACACTAAACAATTTCTTTGTTCTTCAAAGTAATCCAAACATATCCACTACTTAAAGTGGATGTAAACCCCGAAATTTTTTTTTTTTTTTATATATATCATACTGTAGAGTATAAGATTTCCTATCATTTGAGCCCAGTCTTGCCACACAGAGTTAATCCATCTCTGAGCAATCCCCTTTTATTATTCAGTGAGAGAAATCTTGACAAACTGATAAAAACTTTGTCAAATACTCCCCCTTGCTGTGAGTGACAGCCTAAGACACAGGCATGATTTTTTAATTCCCTCCCCCACTCCTTTCTTCAGCAGCTCTGCAAGGATTGGCTGTTCCACACCTCAGCATGATTTGGCATGCTGAAGTCATGTGGTTACTTTCCTGTCTTTTCACTGGATGTTAGAGATCATAGCAGAAGTTCAGTTAGAAATACACAGGAGAAAATGCATATTGACAAGGAGTGTAGAGGTGGGCGGGGAGTCTACTGACATCACAACTCCACCCACCGAGCTCCAGACAACAGACCCACCCACAGAATATGCAGTTTTTCAGCTCTCATAACAGACAGAGGGGAGACATTTGACAGGTAAAGATACATGCAGGAGGCATGTATATCCTTATAGATAACCCCTATGGCAGTAGTTTAGAAAGGATGACATTGGGTTTACATCCACTTTAATGGCCCTTTAATCTATTTTACTTAAAATTGTTTGTTACTGTGTTTTTCTGCCTCCTTGTAGCATCCTCTGTGAGCTCCCAAATTTCTTCTTTTCACCTCTTCCATTTGGAATGAGCAGTTCTCGTTAGCTGCAGTCATATGCACTGCTCTATGCGCACCACAAATCATATAGTCCATCTTAGGAGCAAGCAAGAGAGGATGGCTACATTCCTACATACCCATGGAGAAAGCATGAGAATGCTAAAAAACAAAATGATTTGGAGCTTATGGATGAGATTGAGGGCAATAGAAGGTCCTTTTTTTTAGTTAAGAAAACAATAATATTAATACTGGAATATATATTTTATTTTTAAACCAGAGTTTAGTGTCATTTTAAAGCTCACTTGAAGAACAATTTTATCCATTAGCATTTACATCAGTCCATGTGGAAAAGCAATACCAGGGGATTAGACAGAGAGGGAGATTGTGAAGACTGGCCTAATAAATACACACAAGGCTAAAATACATATATGTGATTCACACACCTTGGACATGCTGCCTAAGAGGGAAGCATTAGTTACTTGATTAAAGTTAATATTATGCTTTGGATATACCCCCCCCCCCCCATTTACTCATTCCTATTGGAGAGCCACTGACAGAATTTAAAAAATTTGTGCCTGTGAGAATCATGCCAACTTGGAAATTGGATACTTATGACTGAGAGGCTCTGTGGCTCCCAGCAACCAAATAGCATGATTTCTGATTATTGAGGGAAGGGAGGTGTTACTGGGAGGGTGGAAAAATGTATAGGATAAGTGTACTGAATGTGTGTACTGTGTGATTAGGCAGTGAAGAGGCAGCAGAGCAGTGAGCTCTTTCCTCCTGTAAGCTTATTGCCTCTGTTAGACTCAAAGCACGTTGTAATCCAGAATGGCTGACATAGCTGGTCCTCTCTCATTCTAAACTCTGCTTTGCAAGAGATCCTGGGAGTATAAAATAAAGACAAATCCAAGTATTTATAACAGCTATATTTAAACATACTTTAATGATTATTTTATTAAAATAACTGCAATTTATAACCTTTCCAAAGGACAGTTTGCATAAGTGAAAATTGAAAAAAGAAAGAGACAATGCTTGCTTCTTTCTCTACAGCACATTACTCCAAAAATAATATACTGTCATTTGATTCCAATTAATTGGTTAAATAAAATTAAAGTGGATGTAAGCCCTAAGAGAAAAACAGAAATGGAAGACGTGCACACCTAGTGCATTACCAGAGATAATTTAATAATAAGAAATTTGTTGTATAAAAGTGGGTACTCACAAAATGCAACTGACAAAAGGCCATAAACATAGTGCATGAACATGCACAGAACACAGGGTACAGGTAATGCGCTTCGGGGGCACATCCCCTTCCTCAGAGCTAGGCTATTCTCGTACACCATGGGCAAGCGCTTTTATAGGGAATGGTGGAATTGAAAATTGTGTGTCAAAAAGAGGACGGGAAAGAAAAAAAAAAAATTATATATATATATATATATATATATATATATATATATATATATATATTTGCACTAATGTAAAAATGACAGAATCCATATCAAAAACCTATATCCAAAACGAAAAACTCCATCATAAATACGCAAATAAATGATAATTCATTCACATCCATGATATATTGCACATTCACTTATATTTAGTCAGATGAATACAGGTGTAGGAACACATAAGCAAAAAAAGGATGCAGGATTGATAAATAGGTCAATCAATGTCTCACCTCTACATGCCTGAAGTAGCTGCGGGAGGGGGGGGGGTTGGGCTTTCAGGTGTCCAAAAACCACACACTAGGATCACTCGACCGGAAGCTTCAGAATTGACAGGACACTGTTGTACTGCTCCCACCCCGGAAGTGATGTCACTTGTTGTCATCAGGCGTCTTCCTGAGTTTCGAGGAAGTGGGGGTCCCCCTGGCACTGAGCTGGTTCCCTGGGGTCTGGTAAGGTGCCCATGTGACATTGCGTGTTCACTGATCGGCGCACTACAGCAGGGATGATCCTACTGGCGTCTGTTGGGGTTTTTCCCCCATTCCTTGCAATTCTGAAGCTTTCCGGTCGGGTGATCCTAGTGTGTAATTTCTGGACACCTCTGAGTGCCCAAACCCCCCCTTCTCCCGCAGCTACTTCAGGCATGTAGGAGGTGAGACATCGATTGACCCATTTATCAATCCTGCATGCCTTTATTGCTTATGTGTTCCTACACCTGTATTCATCTGACTAAATATAAATGAATGTGCAATATATCATGGATTTGAATCAATTATCATTATTTATTTATTTGTGTATTTATGATGGAGTTTTTTGTTTTGGATATAGGTTTTTGATATGGATTCTGTCATTTTTACATTAGTGCAACTATATACCGTATTTATCGGCGTATAACACGCACCGGCGTATAACACGCACCCCAATTTAGTAGGGAATTTTAAGGAAAAAAAAAACTTTTAGGAGGGAAGTTGAAGGGAAAAAACTTACATTTAAATGCCCATCCTTGCAGCCTTCTCAGTGCAGCCTTGCACCAGTGCAGCCATGTCAGTGCAGCCTTCCCCAGTGCAGCCTTGTCAGTGCAGCCATGTCAGTGCAGCCTTCCCCAGTGCAGCCTTCCCCAGTGCAGCCTTCCCCAGTGCAGCCTTCCCCAGTGCAGCCTTCCTCAGTGCAGCCTTCCTCAGTGCAGCCTTGCCCCAGTGCAGCCTTCGATCCCCTGTCCTGGGCTTTAAAATCGCCGACCGCGATTTGAAAATGGCGCCGCCGGCGCCGAAATACACAGAGCCGGTCCTCGGCTCTTTCCGGCGGCTTTCGTTCACTTTCGGCTCCACTCGTAGTCCCGAGCGGAGCTATCCGAACCTAGCCGAGTAGGTTCGGATAGCTCCGCTCGGGACTACGAGTGGAGCCGAAAGTGAACGAGAGCCGCCGGAAAGAGCCGAGGACGGGCTCTGTGTATTTCGGCGCCGGCGGCGCCATTTTCAAATCGCGGTCGGCGATTTTGAAACTGTGACAGCTCTGGATCGCAGGGGATCGGCGTATAACACGCACCTGCGACTTTCCCCTGATTTTCAGGGGAAAAAAGTGCGTGTTATACGCCGATAAATACGGTATATATATATATATATATATATATATATATATATATATATATTTCTTTTTTTTTCCACAATTCCCTATAAAAGCGATTGCCCATGATGTACGAGACTAGTCTAGCTCTGAGGAAGGGGGTGCACCCTCGAAATGCGTTAGCTGTACCCCGCATTCTGTGCATGTCCATGCACTGTGTTTATGGCCTTTTATCATTTGCATTTTGTGAGTACCCACTTTTATACAAAATGTTCTTATTATTAAATTATCTTTGGTAATGCACTAGGTGTGCTCGCCTTCCATTTCTGTTTTTCTTGTAGTTCCTTTCGGATTACCCCATCTGAGGAAGGCAGCATCCACCTAGTTTTGGAATATCATATATACCTTTCACACCACCATTTTATCTGACATCTGTTACTCCACACCTTGGAAGACCCATTAGAGTGGGAAGTGACTGTGTTTTTTTGGATGTAAACCCTCACATATACCCAGTGAAGTGAACAGCCTTAGATGATACACAGGGATGAATTAAATCTCCCTACATAAATTTTACATGTATATCTGCTGTCTTCATCTTTATATACTGTTTAGAAAGTTCAGATCGTGTTAGGAGATTTTCTCTTTCTGGTTAGCACTACAGTGAAGCTTGGGTATACAGCCAAGACAGCTGATTGGAGGAAAGGCACACACCCCCTTTCCTCATAGGTAGAGACTTTCAGCTTTGTTCATTGAATAGTTCAGGGCTCTGCTAATCTATTTATAGCATCCTCTCCAACACAAAACTCAGGCTGCTTTTATCATATGTGATGGAGAACTTGTCAGGAGTTATCAGGCTGATAACTGAAGAACGGAGCAGGAGACAGCTACAGGACATAGTGCTTTGAAGGGAGATAAAACACTGCAGATATATCTGCCCAGCTCAAATTTCATGAATCAGGTTTACATCCACTTTAACACTACCGAGACACTAAAGTAACAATCTTTCATGTGTCATCAGGCAGAATGCAGAAAGAGGACGATGTGTCGGCTACAGGTGCACTCACAATGGAACAGATCAGAGCACAGCTCACAGCCTGTACTCCACAGACATGTGCTGTTGAAAGCGGGCGGAAGCTGGAGTATTCACAGGTATGCTTACTATATTCAGTGACAGCCACACAGTGGGGCAGTGGCAGTTGTGCAAGGCATGGTGATGTGGACTGCCTGTGCCCTATCGTATGCAAACCTGTACCTGAGGGGGGTGGGAACATCATATTTTCATCTGAGAGCTTGTCGGTTTACCTGCACCACAGGTATATTGATGACATCCTGATTTTTTGGACAGGAACTAGCCAATTACTAATTGAGTTTGTTGATCAGTCAAATAAAAATGATTTTAACCTCATGTTTATTTTGAACTGCGACACCTGCTCCCTTACATTCTTGGAATTATGTATTATAAAGGATGACGAGGGTTCATTGCATTGTAGGTGTACCATCCACAACACATCCCAAGTGGTCAATACCTCAGGGTTTCATAGAAATTGCATGAACGATATTGATTTTGAAAGTCAGGCTTCCTTACTGCAAAATCGTTTCCCTGATTGGGGGTACAGTACGAAGTTTCTAAAAAAAAAAAACATATAATAGGGCCAAGAATAACCCCCGGGACTTGTTAGTTTTCAGAATGAAGAGGTACAAAATTTCACTAATATTCTTCCAATTACCGTACATACTCGAGTATAAGTCGTTCCGAGTATAAGTCGAGGCCCTAATTTACCACAAAAAAAAATGGGAAAAACTTATTGACCCGAGTATAAGACGAGGGTGAGAAATGCACAGCTACTGTAAGTGGAAAAGAGGGTCAAAAATGCCCATTTGCAGCATCACTGTGCCCATTTGCATGCCTCACTGTGCCCATTTGCAGCCATAGGTCCCCTGAACTTCAAACTTGGTAGTTAAGGGTTCCTAGATGCCCCCTAGCTGCAGCCAAAATTTGGGGTCTCTGAACCCAAAGGGTCCTGAAATGACATTGCTGCAGATGGACACAGTTGACCGAATTTGGGGCCCCATATCTCGGGGCCACTTAGTGCTAAGAACCCCAAATTTGGTGTGAAAACCCAGTGGAACTAGCACCATAACATTTCTAAAGCTGGGATTTCTAGCACCAAGTGGCCCCGAGATACAGGGCCCCAAAAATCAGTTCAGAAAATGTCAAGCACTTTTCTGCAGCAGAGAATGACATTTTCCGAACTGATTTTGGGGCCCCGTATCTCTGGGCCACTTGGTGCTAGGAACTTCAGCTTTGGGTATGTTGTGGTACCCGTTCCACTGGGTTTGCACTCCAAATATGGGGTTCCTAGCACCAAGTGGCACTGAGATACGGGGCCCCAAAGTCGGTTCAGAAAATAAAATTTTTTGCTGCAGAAAAGTGCTTGACTCAAGTATAAGTCAAGGGGGGCACTTTCAGCACAAAAAAATGTGCTGAAAAATTCGACTTATACTCGAGTATATACGGTACTACATTTAATAACCAAATAGGTCCAATTACAAGGATACTCAACAAACATTGGCATCTCCTTATTAAGACTCTGTCATACATTTTGTCAATGATAAACTTCATGTTGCATACTGGAGAAATCGATCTTTGCAGAATTCTAGTTTTGAGTCATTTTTCTAGGAATAGGGGTGCCGACCCACATGGGTCACTGCACCATGGCACGTTCAGATGTGGCAAATGCCCTTACTGTAGATATATTGATGAGAGTAAGCAGGTGACTTTACCCAATCTCAAAAAATATTTTTACCAAGACACTTGTTAACTGTCACATTAGTTTGACTTCCCCTTTTGCCTGATTATGAGGTGGATGGTGTTTGGATCCCCTCTGGCCACGAGGTGTTGAAGTCTTATTTTGTACCTCTTGACTCTGCATTCCAGCTTGTGGCACACTGGCACGGGGGATCAGATACCGGAGTGAAGTGACTTTCAGGTTTGTGCAATTTCCAATGTTGCTCTGACATCACTTTCAGATTTTTCAGGATGATGCTGGCGTTCATTAGGGGATTGGGACAGACTCCTGATCCACCCATGGCATTGGGGCAGACTCTAGAGGATTTAGGGTGCCACATTTAAACCCATGCTTTTCCATCATTAGGTTATGCTGCCTATTTGGATACCGCTACTGGGCCTTTTTGTTAGTCAGCACACCACTGTGATTTTTGTGGTAGGTGCTTGTTTTTTGCCCTTGAACGTGCAATATGTCCATAATGCGGCAGGGGTAAGTGAGACCTTTTTTATTTGCTATCCCTGATGTTATGGACAGATTACCTTTGTATTTTTGATTGATATGTGTTAAACTTTTAATTTTTGTATTAGTTATTGTCTTTTTTTGTTATCTGTTGAGTTGTTTCCTTTCTAGAACGAATATAGTGTTTTTAGTCAAGTATACACAAGGAGTTCATAGTCCTGATGAAGCGGATGTATCTGCTAAATGGGTAGACCATATACATTATTGTTACTGTCTTTTGTTCCTCCTGTATAGTCATACTTGACTTTTTTATAATGCTTTGTATTTGTTCTTCTAAATTTTAAGGGACATTTATGTGTGATTTTGTACAATAAAATTGATTTATTTTTAACATTACCAATTACCTCCTATTTATATGTTCCCAGCAGCATAATCAAAGTCCCTAACTCTGTTTTTTTTTTTGAAATATTTTAACTGTGTGCGCACATGAAACGTCAAAAAATTGCGATACCCAAAATTATTAGTAGACGAAGCTGCCTTTACAGCCCCCATAAATGAGGGGCGTGGAATTATTTCCAGTCTTCCAACATGCACAGCTATACACTGTTTACATACATGCTTGGGGAAACGGAGATACTTTTAATGTTTTATTACATTTTAACTTTAACACTTTTGAATTGTATTTTTTCACTTAATTTTATTTTCATCACAAGGGGCTAACAAGCCCCCTATGTAATAGCACTGGGCAGATGACAGGTACTCTTTATAGAGACATCAGAGGTCTAATAAGTTCCCCTGGGAACTTATTTCTACTAGATACGTACTATGTTCCAGAACGTTTATTATTTCTTGTGGATATGTTCTTTTGAAAAACAACAGACTTACTGGTCAGATCACCAGATTAAATTAGAAGAAGGAAAGCCTAAAAAGAAAACGAATGCAGCCATTACATCTAAGTATTGGTAGCCTGCAATATAATAAATGTTCACTTCTTGGGTTTAATACCACTTTAGATAATTACAATTAACTAAAGGCAGGGCTGGCCCTAGCATGGGACCCAATGGAACCATTGGTCCCGGGCGGCAGGTTCTGAGGGGCGGCACATTGATGCCCAGGAAGACAGTGGTCCCACCCGATCACTCCGCCCCTCTCCTTATTCCACTGTGTGGATGCTATTACATGTAATGGCAAAGAACAGCTGGTCGCCTGCCCATCCTCTCCGTGGCTCCCCCCACATTGCTGCTGACAAGAGAAAGTCAGCTGACAGCCAACAGCGTGAAGGGGAGAAGCTTTCTGCTGAGCAGAGACCCCATGATGAAAGAGGATTTGCTATAGGCGCAGCTGACACTGAGAGAAAGTAAGTGCCAGTGCCACTAATCCCATCTCCACCACCCCTGCCTGTGTCTAACCCCCCTACCACCTCTAGCTCTGTCTAACCCCCCCTACCACCCCTGCCTGTGTCTAACCCCCTCCCTACCACCTCTGCCTGTGTCTAGCCCCCCTACCACCCCTGACTGTGTCTAACCCCCTCCCTATCACCCCTGCCTGTGTTTACCACCCCTGCCTGTGTCTAACCCCCCTACCAGTGTCTAACCCCCTCCCTACCACCCCTGTCTGTGTCTAACCCCCTCCCTACCACCCCAGCCTGTGTCTAACCCCCTCCCTACCACCCCAGCCTGTGTCTAACCCCCTCCCTACCACCCCTGCCTGTGTCTAACCCCCTCTCTACCAACCCTGCCTGAGTCTAACCCCTCCCTACTACCCCTGCCTGTGTCTACCCCCCTCCCCACCACCACCGCCTCTGTCTGAACCCCACCATCACTGTTGCATGTAAACCTGACTTCTGATAAATTTAATTTTGGTTTTAATTGTCATGATATAAAATAATTAATGTGGGGGCCTTTTGGTGGGCCTGATATTTTTATTTTTGGAGGGGGGGGGGTGGCAGCACTTCATTCCTGGGCCCAGCACAATATCTTGGAATGGCCCTGACTAAAGGTCATGTTATAATGTGAGTTTGTGAATACTAAATAGTGCACAAGTATTTTTGCCCCTGATGCAGCCAGATGGAGTGGGAAAATGAGTGTGTGTGTTTGCATGTGGGTCCCATTTACCTTGTGATTTGTGAATGGAAATAAACATCATCTGAACTACAAGGAGGTGTCTGTTAACTGAATTATTTTCTAACTGATGAAATGATTACATATAATGCATCCCCTGTACAAGACATAATAAAGATGGTACAGGTTTATTTTATGTCTGTAAATATGATGACCAAAAATAAACTGCTGGCATGGAAAGAAAGATGTGGGGAAAATACAGGAAGAGGAAGCCGAAGAAGAATTACAATGTAAAAGAAGTAGTAGGCATTCAAGCTGTAGACTGGGACTGAGCAAGTGACCTGGTAGTTGTCTAGAGGTCAACTTAAATGCCAGTCTTTTGGTACACTCCTGACACCGCAAAAAACAAGAAGACAGCATAAGTAATGAAAAATTGCATAGTATTAGCTTTTAACGGTGTGCCATTTCTGTAGTTTGCATATCCCTGTAGATGTGAATAAAGGGCAGGGGTATAACTGTTGGACAGAACTATACTGTATGTAGTGGCTAGTTTGTTGCGTGAAACATACGTTATCAGGCCATTTTCTGGGGTTAGTTTTTTTTTTTTCTACAGGCCTAAAGTTTAATATTTTCTTTTGGCCAGTTGATTAATCGAAAAGCAACAACTATTAAACAGTTCACCTCCGAAGCATTTGTTCCTTTTTCGCATACTAGTTAAAATTTGTATTTTGGCTAGAAAATTACTTAAAACACCTAAAACATTGTACATATTCTGAAAGCGAAGGCACTTCAGGAAAATGATGGTAGTTGCTAAAGTCTATGTTGCTTGATTATTTCATAGTTGTTTATCAAATCGATATTTTCAGTAAAAATGAATGAATTTTAGTGTACACAATATAATAGTTTATTTTTTGTAAAAAAAAACAAAAGACTAACTTGTCAAGTAAATGAATATTAAATATGTCAAGCACAAAAACTGTTTGTGCATATGAAACATCAAAAAATTACGGTACCCAAAATTATCAGTAGGCGAAGCTGCCTATACAGTTCATCAGTTTAGAGTTAACCATAAATGAGGGACCTGGAATTATTTCCCGCACTCTGGCATGCACAGCTATACCCAATATGTGTTGTGCAGATACTGTTTACATACATGCATGGCTAAACGGAGATACTGTAAACTTTTTAACTTTAACACTTTTGAATTTTATTTTTATCACAAGGGGGCTAACAAGCCCCCTGTGTAATAGCACTGGACAGTTGACAGGTACTCTTTATAGAGACCTCAGAGATGTCTATCTTGACCTCAGCACCAGCTGATTGAGTACAGACTGTGCTCGGTCCTCTGTTAACCTTTGCCGCTGGGATTTTGATGGCTCTGAACCCGGAAGTACTTTTTTATAAATTTTTATAGTTACACTCTCCAGAGGGGTATAGATGTTTCTTAATGCTCTCCATCATTTACTGTAATTCTGATTTGAAAGACACCAGGAACCATGATGGAGAGGGAGGGAGTGGGGGAATCCCATAAAAGATATTGGGCTTCCTGTAAAAGTGATTTCGGGGGGCAAGGTATCCCCAAGGTCTTGAAATGATTAATGTTGAATAATAACTTAAATATACTGTGTATGATAATAGTGTTGGGCGAACTGTTCGGCCTGAGCATGCGTTCAGGCTGAACATTGGCTGCACAGTGCATTCTGCGCCCTGATTGGGCAAAAGTTGGTTGGGCCGGGAAGCTGGCACTGGCATCCTTAAAAACCGATGAGCCATCAGCTGTCAATGGGCTTCCCCGCTGACAGCTGAAGAAAAAATTTGCCGGTAAAAAAAATAAAAATGAAAAATGTATTTAAATATAGATCCCCTTAGTCTGCCTGTAAAGTGGCACATCTATAGCATGCACAGAACATGCAGCAGTAAAAATAAAATAACAGAGCCCCCCGCTCCAAAGCACCCTCCTATGTTGAGGTCATGTGGCCTGGTATAATTCAGGGGGGCTCACTCGTCCCCCCTTTCCTGACCTGCCAGGCTGCATGCTCGGATAAGGGTCTGGTATGGATTTTGGGGGAGACACCAAACCTTTTTTTATTTTGGCACAATATTCCTCTTAAAACCTATACCAGACCCTATGGGTCTTACTGGGGGGGGGGGGACACGCAATTACGCAATTTTTTTCTTTATTGTTCCCAGCAATTGTAACCGTGAGTCATTTTAAATATGATTCGTCTTGTTTTTTTTTCTTTAGAGATGTAATTTTTGCTGCAGCATGTTCTATGCATGCTACAGATGAGCCACTTTACAGGAAAACTAAGGGACTATATTTAAATACATTTTTCATTTTTATTGTTGCCCTTTAAGCATCATTAAAATCACTGCTTCTAAAAAAAAAAGTTAAAAAAAAAAATTCCATTGATATATGTTCCCCAGGTCAGTACCCGGACCCCCATACCCCTTTTATGGCCAATTACTTGAATATAATCCTTCAAAATGAGCACTTTTTCCTGTTCGGCTTATATAGACTTCAATGGGGATCGCCACTCGGGGTACAACTTCTCTAACCCAGGTGTTGGGCCCATCTCTAGTTCCTAAAGTGAATTTGTCTTCTGTTATGCTACTGTTGTTCTGCATTAACAGTAAATATGTCTATAATTCAATTATCAAAAATATTACACTTACCAACAATAGAAAGAATTACTACAACAAAGTCAAAAATATTCCATCCGATGGTAAAGTAGTAATGTCTCAGTGCAAACAGCTTCAACACACACTCCGAGGTAAAAAAGGCAATAAAAACCACATTAACCCAATACAAGACATTCTCAGCATAGTCAGTCTGATCATCCGTTTCCACCATCATGGTGACCATGTTCAGACAGATGAGAATCATGATGATTATATCAAATGCTTGTTGGGTGATCAAATCAAAGATGGCACCTTGGCATCTATTCTGTTTAAAAAAAGAAAATGTAAACATTATTGAAAGCCAGATAAACAAGTAGATAAATGCTTCAAAACACTACTTTCTCAACACATGGGATTAAGAACCCAGCACAAAAGGCAGTGGTTAATGGAATTCAGTGCATAAAACATTAAACATAGGTTTTCTATAATAAGGTTAGGTTGGGTTCTACATTAACAATAAAGGTCTGTAACTTATAGAGCTTTCTTCTCACAAACATATTGTTATGTGTATGCACAAGTAGAAGCCTCTACATGAATCAACAACACTGGAGAATTTGGCTGGGAAGTCTGGTGTCTGCCTGGAGGAGGGCACATGGTCATCTGTGGGGGGCCCTCCTTCAGGCTTAGGTGAGACTTTTACCTGGTAAACTCCAGTGGAAAAGTTTTAGACCAGTTACAGAAAATGATTGAGAAGGAGCTAACTAGGTTGGCATGTCGCACTGTAAATAAGGGGTTTGCAATAAATTACAATCTCACAGAAGGGGAACGCCTGGCTCTGAAAACCCTCAGCGATGATCCCTCTGTCAGAGCCTCTTTGAATTAAAAATTATGATATATAACTTCTCTAATTTTTAAACCATGAAACAGGGTAAAAGGGAAACTAGTTTAAATTTTAGGTAGGCCAAAATACAAGGCCGAGTTAATGTTTCCCAGTATCAGAGTTACATACCAGGGAAACTGGTTAAGCAACTTGAAATGTTTGTTCTGCAAGCAAGTTGTGTACAAGTCAATTAAAGTAATTGACTCTCTGAACTGAGAACAATGAAAATATTTACTATTTGCGAGATGGTATCTAGTGCGAGAGCGCCTCTCTAAACTGTACCTGTATTCATCCCCCTCCTGCATCAGGGCCTGTGGCCAGTTGGGCTCCGTTCTTCATATATGATGGACTTGTCCTAAGGCCCGTTGTTTTTGGATATGGGTTCATGCCTTAACTTACTCATTCACTATGGTCAATATTAGCAAAGACCCTCGAATAGCATTGCTTAACGAACCTGTGGAAAATATCCAGCGATCCACACAGACCTTAATATACTACATGTTTTTATCAGCCAAAATAGCAATCGCTACTGCTTGGAAAAGACCAGTGATTGACCTAGCTTTAATGAAGCAAAAGCTAACCTGGATTATGCTCCAAGAAAAAATGGTTAGTGTCCTTCTGGAAAAAAAAAACACCTGTTTGAAAAGGTATGGTCCCATTGGCTTCCTTACCTACAGGTACCGGATACTCAAGGTTAACATTGGATCGGTGGTAGGGTGGATTCCTGGATTGGTAAGGTCTCACTTCTCTACTCTTTTCTCCGGTTTTCTTCTTTTTCTTCTCTTTACTTGCTTTTTCTATCTCTCTCCTCGGGTGCAGTTTTGGTCCTCTAGTTGGCTCTCTGTCCCTTTGTCGCTCCTTAGGGTTTTTACTCAGGATTTGTTATATGACAAGTTATTTTACAGGATACTATATTGATATATTTGACCTTTCTAATTATTTGTTGCTACCAGAGTAAGATAAACAAGTCTAGGGTTAGGCGCTATAGTGGTTCCTATGTTAGCCATAGTTCATTTATTATGGTCATAGCCTGCTCAGGTGGAAGGGTGGGTGTAGTCCTGCTTGACCCCTTCGCCGTGCCCACAATGTTGGCCTGAAGGCCCGTCAGATGTTTGTCCTCTTCCTGGCATAAAGCTGAACCTGTATTGCTATATGGGACTCTTTACAGTTAACCACATTGGTAAAGTTCCTGGTACCTAACAATGGACTTTTCACAGGTTTTTGCCTAAAATCCTTATCCTTGTCACTATTTTCTTGTCAATTGATTTGATGACTGTCATTATGCAATTTCTTTTGTTACACTATAACATGTTTTTTATTGTCATTTAAAAACTGAATAAAAAGATTGAAACAGAAAAGATTTACTCCACGAACAAGGTAAACCACCAGCTGGCATTGCATTGTTTTGGCAAAGAGAAATCAATAAATGTTGTTAGACCAGCTGAATGAAACAGGACTTCTTCTATAGTGTAAAGTCCATGCATTGTTTCACTTGTGGACAAAACTATTAACAAGCCCGAGAAGGTACACAAGAGACAACTCAACTAACAAAATGAAATACTGAAATATTCTACAGATGAGAATGGAACCATTCTATATTTCAATATTGTTAAAGCAAGATACAGTAATTGAATCTCATGGAATCTAGTGTGTCAGAGAGGATCCCAGAGCGGGGTTAATGTCGGGCACTCTGGTGTGAGCCACTTCGCACCAGAGTGGCGCGCGCCCGGACGCGCCGTTGTGCGGGCGCGCGCGCACCCGTGCGCGTCGGTGAGCGCGCACAGTGTTTGGCGCCAATCGCCCTATTTAGTGTGCTGGTGCACTTTGCTCGGTGCTGTCCGATCTGCAGCTCCCAGTTCCTGTACTTCCTGTTTGCCTGTCTGAAAGTTTGATCTTCCTGTGACCCGGCTTGTCTATTGGATCCTCCCCTGCTATCTTCCTGCATCTGACCCCGGCTTGCCTTTGACTTTGAATCTGCCTGCTCCCTTGTACTGTGCTGCCCGCCTGCTGCCAACCGTGCCTGTGACCTGGACTTTGAATCTGCCTGCTCCCTTGTACTGTGCTGACCGCCTGCTGCCAACTCTGCCTGTGACCGGACCTGCCTACTCTGCTCATGCTCTGCACCAGTTAACTGTGCTCCAGCCTACCAAGTACCTCCAATCCGCTTGCACCAGGATCTTGGGCCTTATCTCCGCAAGTCACCCGCTAGGCTCTCATACCACTCTGTGCTCCTGTGCCTTCTGTTTACACTACCAGGGGCCGGGAACCAGATATGTAAGGGAGGCCTTCCCCTGCTATATCGGGTTCATCAGTCAGGTACGTGAAAGTCTGACATAGTGCAAGTCATAAGGTAAAGATATTATGACACTGTTTTAATATATGTACTGTATATACAAGGCATAATGACCTCAAAACAAATGCAATCATGATTAAGATAAAAATACTAAGCCTATGTTTTTCTCTGTAATCATCATAAAAAGAAACATGTGTTTTTAATAATCTACAGATCAATGCACATATTCGCCAGCACACCATGGATCTTCATATGCAGTCCTAAGCTTTTATTGCAGAGAGATCACATCGCAAAAGAACAAGTGCAAAAGGGTCCTTCGCGGCTCCAAAATGTTGCACTTGTTCTTTTACAATGTGATCTATCTGCAATAAAAGCTTTGGACTGCATATTAAGATCCACGGTATGCTGGTGAATATGTGCATTGATCTGTGAAAAATCCAGTGTCCAGCAGGTAATCATTACAACACCCACTACAGATAAGCCTCATGATCCAGGAATGTGTGTGATGAGACTATAGACAAGACTATTTAATAAACTATACATTCTCAAAAGTAAGATAGCAATAACTTAGGGGGTGTACAAAATATTTTAGGAAGTACATTTAATATTGTAGCATGGGTCACTGTATGAATAATTCCATCCCTGTAGCCAAGGTTTCATATTTAGATAGTAATATGGCAAAAATTAAAAGTCACTACTAATACCACCAAACCCTTGGAGCAATATATCTATATACCCTCTGTATACAATGTAATTTAAAGCAATCTAAGGATAAAATTGGGATTTATCCTATAAACATGAGATCCAATAAATCCCTTTTATTCCCAAAAACCTAATATAGGTTATTTCTAATCTAAGAGTGCCATCTAATGGTCAAGTTATTTATTATGCAACCACATGGTTAATTGATAGTATGATCCTCCATTTAGAAGCGAGTAAACATTTACAACTACACCCTCTGGGAGAACCCCTAGGTTAAAATAGTTTTTGGTAGATAAATAAGCAAGCTCAGGGAGAGGGCGACTCATATTCCATCATAGAGGACATCTTCCACTATACACAGAAGATCCACCAGAAAAGACACACATCATCCATCTCCAAAGACAGACTCCATCTTGCTTGATCCAGCTCCACCCATTGGTAGTCATTTTGAAGAGTTGGTCGGCAACTAACAGTGTGCTATAATTTTCTTGTCTGTTTAATTTTCCAGTTGCAATAGTTTTTACTGGTTAATTTGATATTCTCCTCACTATACCCTTACACCTAGGGATTTGATTATTATATTTCAGCCATATTGACATAACTCATAGATGGACTCTGCCCTTTAATCTGGCTGCAGTGGAATAACAGATATAATAATAGATATAACAAATGCAGATTATTATCTGCCAGGTTTAGTTATAATCAGTTAGGGGATCTACGAGAGGAAATTAATGTTTTGATTTAATCTAGTGACTAAATATGTTTTAGCGTGGTAAATTGAGGAATTAATTGTGAATATAATTTCAGTGTCTGTGTCACACTATCAATTCTACTCTTATTTATGTTTGTTAAGTGACTCAATTGTAAAATAAATCTCAATTTATTTTTCTAGTTTCATAGTCCATACTTTCACATAATTGTACTTTGCTTAAAGAATATCTTCATAGAGGATGGAATCTCAGCGACAATTAAATGGTCAGCTTAATTCTTTTTAATAATGTATTTTTGTATTGGAGGTACTGTTATACACTGATCAATTAAACAATCGATATTGCTGACTTAATTAATCATTCAAACGTGCTTCCTGACACTGGTATAGTCATTAAATATTTGGATAAGGGTGGTCTGGTGGTAGTTCGAGAATCTGCAAATATAAAGCTGAAGCCACCAGGCAATTGTCTGATGAACAGACATATGCTAATTTAAAGGCGAATCCCACAATAAAGTTTGAAGGTGCCCTGACCACACCCATACCGAAATGAATTAACTTAGGGGTCCTTTTTAAACAGGATGGTGAAGCCTTGATTCCATCCACACCAATTACCCCTGTCTTCTATTATCTCCCTAAAACCCAAAGGGATTAGGTCTATAGTAGCTGGAATAGGCTCTTTGAATGAATGCATCAGTTTATAGTTTATGGGGGGATTACCAACTTCGGCCCCAAGTAAAAGAACTCCCCAGCTATCTAAGAGATACAAAACAACTGTTAAAAACATGTCAGGATTTGGCCCGGGAGAAGGACAACATGTGGAACACTTGTGATGTGTCCAGCTTATACTCTTCAATACCTCATTATTTGAGCTTGATGGCTGTATCTTTTTTATCTGGACCATCACAGTGATTACACCTTGATCCACAGAGAGTACATCTTGGAGTGCTTAGAATATTTGTTGATGCAAAACTTTTTTACTTTTGATGGGGACTTCTACCTCCAGACATGCAGGGCAGCAAAGGGTGCTCATTTTTTCCCCATCTCTAGACAACCTTTATATAGGTTGATGGGAGAGGACCCGCATCTTTGCAGGTATGAACCCTTTTAGGACGCATATTAAATGTTATCATTGCTATTTTGATGACTTGATATTTGTGTATGCTGGTGGTCTGTAGAGTTTTGCGGATCTGAATGATAACCCTTTAAATTTTAAGTTCACTGGACATTTGAGTTAGGATTCGGGACCTTTCCTTGATGTGGTTCTTTGAGGTGAAAGGGAGCAGATCTCTTCTGGCCTGTATAGAAAGCCTCTCTCTAGCAACACAGTCCTGGGAACTGACTCTGGACACCCTGGCCATACTAGTAGGGGCATACCAGTGGGTCAATTTCACAGGCTTCGCAGGATTTGTTGCAACAAAAAAGATTTTGATAAATAAAGCTGCATGCATGTACGAGCGGTTTAGTCAGTCAGTGGGGAAACTCTGAGCCCATACGGAAAAGAGCCACAAATATAGCCAGAACAGCACAGAGAGGCAAGTTGTTACAGGAGAACACTCACAGAGATGTTTGTGAGTGTATACCAGTGTTTTCTACACCATATAGCCTGGACTATAATAAAGTATAGAAAGTAGTGGAACCTTGCAACCTTGCAAATCCAAGGAATTGAGAAGGTGTTGACTCCTTTAGAGGGGGTAACTCCTTTAGACTCTTGTGCAAACAAGAGGTCGTCTGGGTTTTCTCCCTTCAAACTAGAATTCTAGCAGCTCTGATATAATGAACTGTTAGTTCATTAAACATATACTGTAAAAATATAGAAATAGTAGAACCAATGTCCCATTGAGGCTTTACAATTATTTTACATGTTTTTAGGTTTGCTAATGCTGTAGTCATTTTTATAATTTGATTATAGTGTTTGTTTTTTCTTTGCTAGTTATTTGCACCTGTGTTGTCTGCCTGTGTAGGGGTAACAGGTGCATTGATCAGAGGGCAGCTCAGGTGTGAAGAAGCACCTTTTCTTACCTCAGTCTAGATGGTTATGCAGAATGTTTTGCAGAACCTGCTTACCCCCTATTACTAACACAACAACACCACCAAAAAACTACAAGAAGGAGGGTAAATAGAAAAAAAAAATGTGTGATGCCAGAATATAGAGACTAATGTTGTCTGTGAAAGTTGTACTGTTCCACTTACACCACACACTGCTTAAAGGCATTTCCAAACATGTATTTTTTATTTTTTTTGCCTTCAAAGTTGCATTAAAAGGAACTAAGCTGTATGATATTTTAGAAAAAAAAAAGTTTTTCTTTGTTACACATTGACATGCTAACAGGAGGAGAGAGCACAGAGAGAGCTCATCAGTTTGTTGCTTCTCCAGCGCCCATTTAATCACAGTGTAGGGAACTGATAAGATATGGCTGTATGCTTAACTGCAGTAGAGAAAAATGAAGGCTCCATGCTGTTATAGATGTACACACTTCAGGAATGAATCGATAGAAATAGAATCCTTTGACAGGTAAAGCAGCTCTCCTATATGTGTTTTATCTGTGTTTTAGCTGTTTGCATGGCGTTTTGGACTAAATAGCAATCAGTGTCTTGCAAAAGTATTCCCCCCCCTTGGCTTTTTACCAGTTTTCTTACATTACAACCTTTAGTTCAATGTTTTTTTTAATCTGAATTATATGTGATGGATCAGAACACAAATAGTCTAAGTTGGTCAAGTAAAGTGAGAAAAATAAATAAAAAAAAATATTTTTCAGAAATAAAAAAATTATAATTGTCATGTGCCTATGTATTCACCCCCTTTGTTATGAAGCCTATAAAAAGCTCTGGTGCAAACAATTACCTTCAGAAGTCACATAATTAATGAAATGATTTTCACCTGTGTGCAATCTAAGTGTCACATGATCTGTCATTACATATACACACCTTTTTGAAAGGCCCCAGAGGCTGCACCATCTAAGCAAGAGGCACCACTAAACAAACACTGCCATGAAGACCAAGGAACTCTCCAAACAAGTAAGGGACAATGTTGTTGAGAAGTACAAGTCAGTGTTAGGTTATAAAAAAAATATTCAAATCTTTTATGATCCCTAGGAGCACCATCAAATCTATCATAATCAAATGGGAAGAACATGGCACAACAGCAAATCTGCCAAGAGACGGCCGCACACCAAACTCATGGAATAGGCAAGAAGGGCATTAATCAGAGGGGCAGCACAGAGACCAAAGGTAACCCTGGAGAAGCTGGAGTAGAGACTGGAGTATCTGTACATAGGACAACAATAAGCTGTACGCTCCATAGAGTTGGGCTTTATGGCAGAGTGGCTAGAAGAAAGCCATTACTTTCAGCAAAAAACAAAATGGCACATTTTGAGCTTGCGAAAAGGCATGTGGGAGACTCCCAAAATGTATGAAGGAAGGTGCTCTGGTCTGATGAGACTAAAATTGAACTTTTTGGCCATCAAAGAAAACGCTATGTCTGGCGCAAACCCAACACATCACATCACCCAAAGAACACCACAGTTAAACATGGTGGTGGCAGCATCATACTGTGGGGATGTTTTTCAGCAGTCTGGACTGGAAGCTGGTCAGAGTTGAGGGAAAGATGGATGGTGCTAAATACTGGGATATTCTTGAGCAAAACCTGTACCACTCTGTGTGGGATTTGAGGCTAGGATGGAGGTTCACCTTCCAGCAGGACAATGACCCCAAACACACTGCTAAAGTAACACTTGAGTGGTTTAAGGGGAAACATGCAAATGTGTTGGAATGGCCTAGTCAAAGCCCAGACCTCAATCCAATAGAAAATCTGTGGTCAGACTTAAAGATTGCTGTTCACAAGTGCAAACCATCCAACTTGAAGGAGCTGGAGCAGTTTTGCAAGGAGGAATGGGCAAAAATCCCAGTGGTAAGATGTGGCAAGCTCATAGAGCCTTATCCAAAGCGACTTGGAACTGTGATATTCACAAAAGGTGGCTCTACAAAGTATTGACTTTAGGGGGGTGAATAGTTATGCACATTGACTTTTTCTGTTATTTTGTTCTATTTGTTGTTTGCTTCAAAATAATTAAAAAAAATCTTCAAAGTTGTGGGCATGTTCTGTAAATTAAATGATGCAAATCCTCAAACAATCCATGTTAATTCCAGGTTGTGAGGCAACAAAACACGAAAAATGCCAAGGGGGGTGAATACTTTTGCTGTAGCTATACTCCCTTTTTATAGGATACACCAACTACAGTATGTCCTCTACTTCTTGCACAACAATTAAATTGATGTGGAGTAATGAGGATTTTTTTGTCAGAGAAACGGATATACAGTGCTTTGAAAAAGTATTTGTCCTCTTCTTGATTTTTTTTTTTTTTTTGCATATTTGTCACACTTAAATGATTTAGATCATCAAACAAATTTTATTATTACACAAGGATAACCTAAGTAAATACAAAATGCAGTTTTTGAAAATTATGATTTTATTTATTAAGGGAAAAAAAACTGTCCAAACCTGCCTGGCCCTACAGTATGTGAAAAAGTAATTGCCCCCTAAACCTAATAACTGGTTGTGCCACTCTTGGCGGCAACATCTGCAATGAAACGTTTGTGATAACTAGCAAAGAGTCATTTACATTGCTGTGGAAGGATTTTGTCCCACTCTGCTTTGCAGAATTGTTTTAATTCAGCCACATTGGAGGGTTTTCCAGCATATACAGCCTGTTTAAGGTCATGCTACAGCATCTCAGTTGGATTTAAGTTCGGACTTTGACTAGGCCACTCGAAAACCTTAATTTTGTTTTGTTTTTAGCCATTAGGAGGTGAACTTGCTGGTGTGTTTCAGATCATTGTCCTGCATATCCAAAGTGTGCTTTAGCTTGAGGTCACAAACTGATGGTTGGACATTCTCTTTCAGGATTTTCTGGTAGAGCACAGAATTCATGGTTCCATCAATTATGGCAAGTTGTTCAGGTTGTTCATGATGCCCCTGTTGAAGACTTTGCAGTCGAAACGTGTCAGACCTGCAAATTTTTGCCCCTCACATTGCTTTTATTCTATTTTATCACTCTTGTGATCACTTTTATTATATAACTTGCTTATTGTTGTGAGATTTTTATGCCCAAATAAAACCACGTTTGGTTGATCTGCACCATATGGAGTACCTTTTTCTTCATTTTTCATTCTGGTACTGTTGAATATCCACCCATCATCCTTGTGTGAACGTGTCTTGGATCCATCTGGCTGCTGGCTGTCGGTTCCTTCCATTCCTGTGATTTGGAATGGTCCCTCGATCATCGCATCCAGTGTGACATCTTCAGAAGGATTACGAGCTCGTTTGACACACATGCCGTACGGTATGTGTGTCCACCACGGCTGGTAAGAGTACCCTACCTCTTTTTATTGTCTGGAAGTGTCTACAAGTATATCTATTGGAGTACCAGGACCACACACTTGCTAACTTATTTGAAGTTTCTACAGGCACACCAACTGGTGTATCAGGACCACATACTTGCCAGCCTATCTGGAAACGGAATATAGAACTGTTTTCCATTTCTCATGCACCCATCATATGGGCTATGTACTACATCCTATTGTGTTTCACTGACACAGTTATTATTTCCAATTCGTTCACTGCACATGATTTCATTTGTTGTGTATTGATTGGTTTACATTACTATTGTATGATTATCATCATTTTCTGGTCTCTGTGGATTGTAAAAAACATCTTTGCCACTTTATTTCTTGTTCTCATTTATATGAGCACATGTCTTTAGTGCTACACATATTTTTTCACAAGTTGTTCAGGTCCTGATCCATCACATTACCACCACCATATTTGACTGTTGGTATGATGTTCTTTTTGTGAAATGCTGTGTTAATTTTACACCAGATGTAACAGAACGCACACCTTCCAAAAAGTTCAACTTATTTCATCAGTCCACAGAATATTTGCCAGAAGTCTTGGGGATAATCAAGATGTTTTTTTGGCAAATGTGAGACAAGCCTTTTTTGTTCTTTTTGGTCATCAGTGGCTTTTGCCTTGGAATTCTCCCATGGATGCCATTTTTGCCCAATCTCTTTCTTATTGTTGAATCATGAACACTGACCTTAACTGAGGCAAGTGAGGCCTTCAGTTCTTTAGATGTTGTTTTGGGTTCTTTTATGACCTCCTGGATGTGCTTTTGGAGTAAGTTTGGTAAGCCGGCCACTCCTGGCAAGGTTCACAACTGTTCCAAGTTTTCTCCACTTGTGGATAATGGCTCTCACCATGGTTCACTGGAGTCCCAAAAGCCTTAGAAATTGCGTTGTCACCCTTTCCAGACTGATACATGTCAATTACTTTGTTTCTCATCTGTTTTTGAATTTCTTTAGATCATGGCATGGTGTGTTGCTTCTTTAGACTTGTTATCGTGCTTCACTTTGTCAGACAGCTTCTATTTAAGTGATATCTTGATTCAACAGGTCTGGCAGTAATCAGGCCTGGGTGTGGCAAGTGAAATTTAACTCAGCTTTTCAAAAAAATGTGGTTAATCAAAGTTCGTTCATGATTTAGCAAAGGGGGAGGAACAATACATTTTTTACATACTCCCAGGCAGGCTTTTTTCCCTTAATAAATGAAATCATCATTTAAAAACTGCATTTTGGATTTAGTTGTGTTATCTGTAATATTAAAATCTGTTTGATGATCTGAATCATTTAAGTGAGACAACTATGCAAAAAAATCAAAAAAATCCAGAAAGGGGGAAAATACGTTTTCACAGCACTGTATGCACAGCACTATAGTTCACCTATTAAATTAACCCCTTCAGATCTGTGCTATAGCCGAATGATGGCTACGAATCCGCCTCATATGTGCCCACCAGTACCGCCTGCCAGTGCCACCTGCCAGTGCCACGAATCAGTGCCCACAATGCCACGAATCAGTGCCCACCAGTACATAAGTGCCAGCAATCAGTGCCACCTATCAATGCCCACGAGTGCCACCTATCAATGCCCACCAGTGGTGCCAATCAGTGCCTCATCAGTGCCACCTATCAGTGTCACCTACCAGTCCCAATCAGTACCCATCACAACCACCCATGAGTGCTAGCTATCTGTGCCACCTATTAGTGCCCTTCAGTGCCACCTATCAATGCCCTTCAGTGCTGCCCATCAGTGCCACCTCTCAGTGCCCACCAATGCCACTTATCAGTGCCCACCAGTGCCACCTCATCAGTGCCCACCAGTGTCGCCTATTAGTGCCCATCAGTGCAGTCTTATCAGTGCTGCATTATCAGTGCCCATCAATGCAGCCTATCAGTGCCCATCAATGTAGCCTCATCAGCGTACATCAATGAAGGAGAAAAATTACCTGTTTGCAAAATTTATTAACAAAATATAAAACAGTTTTGTATTTGTTTTAATAAATTTCGGTCTTTTTTAATTTTTTTAACAAAAAATAAAAAACCCAGAGGTGATCAAATACCACCAAAAGAAAGCTCTATTTGTGGGAAAAAAAATATACAAATTTCATTTGGGTATAGAGTGACAGCGCTAAAAGCTGAAAATTGGTCTGGGCAGGAGGGGTGTTTAGGTGCCCAGTAAGCAAGTGGTTAAAGCAAAAAAAATAATAATACTTGTATTAAATTATGAACGTGTTCACTTGAAGTAGACCCCACATAAAGGCACCCTCCCATATAACATAACATATAAATAACACATGGCCTTACCAATGGCCTCGGGATGGGTTTCTGAGGTTTCTTCGAGCCCAGTTTCTTCATAGCATTGTAGTATTTTTTCTGCTCTTCTGTCATAAAGATATCCTGACCTCCAAAGTGGAGAGGAAAACACAAAACTGGTTATAACCTATATGGCAACTTGGGAAATAGTCCATCACTGATTTCCCACCAGTACCTTAGTGCCAATCTAACCCAACTACCGGCCAAACAAAACAAATTGGGCCCAATAAATTATCAGTGGTCCAACATTAAAAAAGTGCAGATTGCGACATGTGTACTTGTGCAAAAAATAAACAATGATTCGCAATGCATGTTTCTGTGGAATTTGACATGTGTGTCAAAAATAGGAAAACCCCATTTGGACATTTCGCATGAATTTTGCCATTTGTACACCATATACAGTTAGGTACATATATATTTGGACACAGTCACAATTTTAGATTTTTTCAAGTATTTACCAAAACATATTCAAGCTATAGTTAAATAATGGATATGGGCTGAAAGTGCACACTCTCATGTTTAATTTGAGGGTATGTACATCCAAATCGGAGAAAGGGTTTAGGAATTACAGCTCTTAAGAATAGCCATCCCCATTTTCAAGGGACCAAAAGTAATTGGACAATTGAATCAAAAGCTGTTTCATGGCCAAGTGCGGGCTACTCCTTCGTTATTTCTTTATCAATTAAGTAGATAAAAGGTCTGGAGTGGATTCTAAATGTGGTATTTGCATTTGGAAGCTATTGCTGTGAACCTACATCATGCGTTCAAAGGAGCTGTAAATGCAAGTGAAACAAACCATTGTAAGGCTTCAAAAACAAAACAAATCTATCAGAGAGATAGCAGCAATATTAGGAATGGCCAAATCAACAGTTTGGTACATTCAGAGGAAAGAAGAATGCACTGCTGAGCTCAGCAACATAAAAAGGCAAGGACATCCACAGAAGACAATAGTGGTGGATGATCGCAGGATCCTCTCTATAATAAAGAAAAATCCATTCACAACATCTAGACAACTGAAGGACACTCTCCAGAAGGTGGGCATATCATTGTCAAAGTCTACAATCAAGAGAAGACTTCATAAGAGCAAATACAGAGGGTTCACAAGGTGCAAACCATTTATAAGCCTGAAGAACAGAAAAGCCAGATTAGACTTTGCCAAAAAAATCTAAAAAAGCCAGACCAGTTCTGGAAAAGCATTCTTTGGACAGATGAAACTAAGATTAATCTGTACCAGAATGACGGGAAGGAAAAAATGTGGAGAAGGCTTGGAACAGCTCATGATCCAAAGCATACAACTTCATCTGTAAAACATGGTGGAGGCAGTGTGATGGCATGGGCATGCATGGATTCCAGTGGCACTGGGTCATTGGTGTTTATTGATCATGTGACAGAAGACAGAAGCAGCCGGATGAATTCTGCAGTGTTTAGAGATATACTGTCAGCCCAGATTCAGCCAAATGCAGCAAAATTGATTGGACGGCGCTTCACAGTACAGATGGACAATGATCCAAAACACACTGCAAAAGCAACCCAAGAGCTTCTGAAAGAAATAGAAGTGGAATATTCTGCAATGGCTGCGTCAATCACCTGATCTCAACCCAACTGAGCATGCATTTCACTTTCTGAAAGCAAAGCTAAAGGCAGAAAGACCCACAAACAAAGAACAACTGAAGAAAGCTACAGTTAGAGCCTGGCAAAGCATCAGAAAGGAGGAAACCCAGTCTTTGGTTTTAGATTTCAGGCAGGTATTGCCAGTAAAGGATTCTCAACAAAATATTAAAAATGAACATTTTATTTATGATTATATTAATTTGTCCAATTACATTTGAGCCCCCTGAAAACGGGGGGGGGGGGGGGGGACGTGTGTAAAAATGGTTGCAGTTTCTAAAATCTGTACTTGATACTTATGTTCAACCCCTTGAATTAAAGCTGAAAGTCTGCACTTCAAATTAATTTGGATTGTTTTGTTTTAATATTATTCTGGTGGTATACAGAGTCAAAGTATGAAAATTGTGCCTGTGTCCAAATATATGTGGACCTAACTGTAATTGAGATTATTGCATATATGTTATGTGAATAGAATAAGCACACTGGTGTTCCAAGCAGTAGGTGGAACATAAGTAGTAGTTATTAAAGTGGTTGTAAACCCATTTTTAAAACTTTATGCTACAGGTACATTAAGGATTACCTGTAGCTACCCTGGATATCTCCTAAACCTGCACGGTTTAGGAGTTATACCCTGTGTCTGCATGTGCCAAAGCACTGAAGCAATGGCACAATGTGCCGCTGCTCCAGTTAGATGTGCTGTTACCGGCGGCTCCCGTGCGCACGACGTCATCGCAGCTCTGGCCAATCACAGCGCTGGAGCAGCGATACCCGGAAGTAAGCTCCGGGAGAGATGTCCACGGCCGGAGGGGGGGTCAAGGACGGCTGCGGGGGCTTCGATCTAAGGTAAGTAATACATAATGAGCTAGTATGCTATGTATACTAGCTCACTATGCCTTTGTCTTGCAGGTTTTTTTTTTTGTTTTTTTTTAAGGGTTTACAACCACTTTAAGGATGATCTTTGGATTTACAGGAACAAACTGGCAATATTGGCTAGTTTGCCCACCCGAACTATGGCCGACGTTTGCAAACAGCCAGGAATCTGTAATTTTACGCATATGCAACTTCACCATTTAGCTTCATATAAACTATGGGGTCATTATAGATAATTTGCAACGATTTCACACAAAATTTTGCTGACACCATTTCTCACTCTGCATCACTGATAGTTATTCAAGTTATTCAAGTCAATTATGTAGAACTTGACCCCAGTCAATAGTATCATATCAGACATGCCCGCAAAAGGAATTTGGGAATGTACCTGCAGTACTGCTGGAAAAAAATGTATGTAGGCCAAGAAAAAACATATTCAATACATCCCAGCAATACATGCACACTTTTTTTGTTTTATCCCCTTTCAAAAGGTTGCAAGAACAGAAGAATGCCTGTTGGTCTGCCAGAAATCCTGTAAGCTTCTAACTTCTTTTAGTGAGCTGCTGTTATAGATTACAGAATCCCCACCACCCACTTCTCATAAGGAGGAGGTATTCTGTATTCCAGCAGGAAAGGAAGTGAGGAACTCACTGGATTTCTGGCAGAATCAATTGGTATCTTTCTGTGCAGCATTTTTAAAGAGACAACACGTGGGGAAATGTATATGTTTTGCAGATATGTATGAAATATGTGTTTGTTTGTTTTTTTTGTCCAGACATACAATTTAACCCTGAGTCCTGTATTGTCCCTTGCGATAAGGCTGTCTATCGGACATGGTTGAGCAAACTGATTCTCCTGAATATAGGAAGGCAGATTTGCTCAGTTAGAGAATCATATCATTCTTATGCCCTGTACACACAATCGGACATTGATCGGACATTCCTACAGCAAAATCCATCTGATTTTTTCTGACGGATTATGGGCCAAACTTGTCTTGCATACACACAGCCGCACAAAGTTGTCGGAAAATTAGATTGTTCTGAACATGGTGTCGTAAAACGTCAGGACTATAAACGGGGCAGTAGCCAATAGCTTTCGTCTCTTAATTTATTCTGAGCATGCGTGGCACGTTGTTGGAAAATTTTATATCCTGCTCTCAAACTTTGTGTGTCAGAAATTCCGACGGAAAAAGTCAGATGGAGCCCACACACATTCGGAATTTGTGAGAACACAATCCGATCGCACTTTTTCCATCCGAAAATCCGACCGTGTGTACAGGGCATAACAGTACACAGTACAGTGTACCATTATTACTACCCACCTTGTGTAAATGTTTGAAGATCAAACAAATCTGCATGAAAACATTCAAAGCAAACACAAAATGCAAATCTTTGTTATTTCCAATTCAAAACCCAGAGCTAGGCAATGCCTCCCTAAAATGTATTATTTGTCCCCTAGCTATCCTTTACTATATTATTTCCAATTATTTATAACAAAGTAACAGTGCCTTTTCATTAAATACACAATGTCCCCTCTGTTCAGTGTCAAGAACTTGATTGCCTACACTTAGAAAGTTTTTTCTATTTTTTGTTTTAACAAGACATAAAATACATATGATGTTTTGTATCATGCATAGTATACAGCACTAATACTTATCTTTTTCTTCTGCTGGTTAAAGTTATCAATGATGACACCAATGAATAAATTTAGGGTGAAAAAAGACCCAAAGATTATAAAAATGACAAAGTAAATATACATATAGATGTTGTCTTCATATTTTGGCTGTTCCGTGACCTAAAACATATTTAAATGAAATGTTAATATACAGCCGAAAATAGAAATGCAAACTACATAAAAGCTTAACAAGCCAGGGCACATTTATTAATTCTTTTGCAAAGGAAGACAGTGTTAAACCTAACACTGTTAGGTTTAGAGACAAGGTTAGGACAGGTTTATGATAATTAGGCAACATCATTCATAAATTCACCCCTCAGCTGCTCTAAAAATAGCACTGCGACAGAATAAATGCTGCTCCTGACCAATTCTTCATTGTATGTCTGTTTTGAGTGAAAATTTGTCTCATATGCAATGGTAAATACATTGCAGACCTGTGTAAAGCTGTTGCAGTTAGCTGCCCAAGATTTCAGGTATGTAAAAAATTGTTGTACTTTATAATTTGCTTATTGACAGGCAGCCTGATATGCATATAAATGTGTCGCTACTTTACTTAATGAATATTACTCTCAGCAAAAAAGAGAACCAAATTCCAACACAGGATGGGTCTGTGGGAATTAACTAGGTAGGGCAGTGCCACGTCCTAAATTTTAATCTAATTAAACAAAATTAAACTAAAAAGCGTATTTTTTATCGAGCATTTTCCAGTCATATAGAGGCAACATTTAATCGTTTCCTCTAAGGTAGGCTCAACTATATATGTTTATATTTTACCATTATATTGATTTTTCTCCTGCATGGAGTGAAACTTTTCACTATACCCCAACTAATGCTTGGTGAGTTGTCACACCCTTTCTTTTCCCTCATTCCTGGCAGCAGAGATATTTAACCCTTCTTTATCTCTGCTGCTTTCATTTTCGTTTTCTTTTCACACTTTTTATGGTTCTGCTACCAGGCACGTCCCCACATGTGAGCTGTTTTCACCTGTTGCATGTCCCATGTAGGGCCCACCTGCTGGTTTCTTCCTCCCCGCTAATGTATGAGACGTTCTACCAAGATTTTTCAAGTTCAATATTAATTGTATGTACTTTTTGCTTTTGTGTTTTTTCTCTCTTTTTTTCTACAGACCAATCAAACGAGCTCATGAAGAAGCATTCAATTGTGAAACATGTAGAGCTTTTTAGGTTTGATGTCCTTTATACTTGATTAGAGGGATATGTCCCTGTTTTAAGGGTATGTCCCTTTGGAGTCTATGACCCCCCATGAGAGAGATCTAGCTAGTTTTCTGCACTTTAATTGCAATGTTTTAACATGTTGATGTTTTTTGTATCATGTATATAATAAAATGTTTATATATAATTTTATGTTTGGTGCCTATAAAGTCCATTTTTTCCACCTCCTTTTTTGTTTAATTAGAATATTACTCTCGGTATTTTGTGCTAGATATACTACAAAAATCAATATGTATGCAAAGAGATGTGTAGACAGGTGCTTGGCTAAGAATGGAGAGAAACATTGGCTGCAGCTGCTTTCTGTAGCTGCTGCCCTGCGTTGCTGAACTGGTTAACATCTATATCAGCAAGAGGAGGGAGCAACTGAGCAGAAAGGGATCAGTAGACTGTGTCAGGCAATACTGCACTGTGGGAACTGCAGTCCAGAGGAGAGAATGGTACAATTGGGCCCTAACGCTAGCCGGCTGAGAACATATGACTAAAAGCTGCCTTTTTACAGCTGATACCGGAGACCTTTACCTATTTCTTATGCTAAGAGGTACCTCTCAGGGGATATTGCATCATATTCTAGTCATTCTCCTAGAGTGCACTATTCATATTGCATTTAATGTTTATATGCACTGTTTATTGCTGTCTTTGCTGAGTTATGAGTTGATTGCAGTATAGTAGTACATAACTCTGTTCTAATTTACTTTGGCATGGTGATTACATTATCTAGCAGACTGTGTCTGTATCTACAGGTATGCTCATTTATGCTCATACCATCATTTACTCTAATCGGTACCAATATATTGATTTAATTTACCACTAAACGGTCTTGTGTCTATTTTCTGGTATTAATCCGAGCCAAGTTAAAGGGGCTGAGGTTGTTTTTGGAGTCCAGACACAGAACCCAAATTATCAAGACGCTCCTTCGGGGTAGTGCTACAGATACTGTAAAGTGTAAATTATTAAGTTAATAGAAAAGTGTATGACAGAAGAGGCCTGCTGCTTATTTCTCTACTGATCATTCCTAGTGTGAAATCACCAGCATGTCCAAATTTTTCCTTACGTATTGACTTAGGCCTAAAAAAGAGTCCTGATTTCCCTAAACGTGCAATGTCTGGAAATGCCAATTCCAATGGGGTGAAACAAATACACCCCTATATCTTTCACACAACTAGAAAAATTCATACTGGGCATATGAAGAAACAAGCAATAACTCAAGATTAAAAGGCAAATAAGATTACATGCAAATCTTACATTTGTTTTTTGTTTTTAACCACATTCATTATGATGAGTGAGGCCACACATTGCATTAATGAACTAACAGTCAGGCTCTGGAGGTAGGAAGGGCATCTTTTAAAAACTGACATACGAATTCAGCTGCTGATACCTCTGGATAAATTGACTGTTTTATGTTTTTACTTAAGACCCCTTTCACACTGGGGCGGTGCGGGCGCTGGCAGTAGAACGGCGCTATTTTTAGCACTGCTTTACTGTAGTTTTAGCGGCGCTATTCGGACGCTAGTGGGGAGGTTTTAACCCCCCACTACCGGCCGAGAAAGGGTTAAAACCACCGCAAAGCGCTGTCCCATTGATTTCAATGGGCAGGAGTGGTGAAGGAGCGGTATACACACCGCTCCTTCACCGCTCCAAAAATGCTGCTAGCAGGACTTTTTATACCGTCCTGCTAGCGCACTGCTCCTGTGTGAAAGCCCTCGGGGCTTTCACACTGGAGACACAGCAGCGGCTGTTTCAGGGCGCTTTGCATGTGCTATTTTTAGCACTGTAGCGCCTGCAAAGCACCCCAGTGTGAAAGGGGTCTAAAGGTAACGTCTGCTTATGTTTTTTCTAACATGGGTAAGCCAGGTTTATGACAGGGCTACTTTTAATATTGCAATATTCTAAGGCAGTGAAAATCTACTCATTTGATAAGGGGACCCCAAGTGCAGCCCCTGACATGACCAACAGGCCACACATAATATTCAGTGAATGTGATTCTAAGGACAGCTGTCCAAGACTGCAAACATATTATGGAGGTTGTTGGAGACTGGGGATATGCTTCATGAGACTGTAATTGACTGGAGACTTATTAAATGACACTACTAGAGATTACAAATCAATGCTCCCACATCTGTGCTCCATGCAGCCGCCTTAAAAATAATCCTGTAAGTAAGATTTTTTAAAATAAATAAACCAAAACAGTTACTTCTTGGAAGACATTCGAAAGAATAGTTTCCCTTACTGAACTGAATAAACACCTAGGTAAGGAAAACACAGGCTATATCTCCAGGGGCTCAGAGGGTCGCATAGTAAGTGGCAAAAGGCTACAAGTTGGGCACAGGGGTTCTATGGCTCAAACACTTGTGTGCTAAGAAAACATTATTCAAAAATATCTAGCAGCCCCCCAGTGTATTTTGTGCACTGAAATGTGGCACATTAGGATCAGCAGTTCCTGCAGCTGAGCATACCACTCAGATGTGTAAAAAGAACCATTATACAATTCTTCACATGCTTACCTTCCTAGAGTCTACTGCTGCATACATAATATCCATCCATCCTTTAAACGTAGCCTGAAAAGTTAAAATTAAAAAAATAAATAAAAAATCATTAAAATGTATGTTCCAAGGATCACTTATACAGACAAGACCAAAATGCTATATGTAAAATGGGTGTCAATGTTAGTGATGCAATAAGAGAAATAATATAAAGCATCAGATAATCACAAGTAGGTACTATAATCAAAAGTACTAATTTCTTGGCTCTCAGATATGTAAAAACAAAAGTACTTAACAAATACAGCCTTTACAAGCACTATACACATAAAACAGAGCTTACTACTTGAAGCAATGCAAGGTATCCAGCTCCAACGTTGTCAAAGTTAATCTTTACATTTTTCCATCTGACTTCAGTAAAGTTCTGATTTATGAGATTTTCACATTCTGTCAGATTGTTTACTTCTTCTATTAGAAATCTGTCTTCAGCTGTCTCATTGTAACAGTAGTAGTATTTGCCAGCAAATAAGTTGACACCCATGATGCTGAAAATCAGCCAAAATATAAGGCAGACCAGCAATACATTCATAATGGAAGGGATAGCTCCAACCAAAGCGTTGACTACAACCTGTGTTGGAAGAAAAGAACACTGTAGTAAAGTACATAACCTACTAGCTGAACAAGACTTGATATTATAGGAGGTGGGGGTGGGGGGGATTGGAATTAAAGGCCACTGACAGGTATGCTTTGCTTAAGCATGTGAAAGACAAGAAGGCTGTTAAACATGAACAGATCCTCTAAACAGTATAATTCCAACTCAATGTTTTAGAAGCATGATTTTGGAATACATATTCCAATTCAATAAACTAGTGCCACATAGAATTTTTATAATGCACAAAAATGCAGAAAACCATGTTTTGTTGGTACACAACATTAAAAGGAACAGGCTTTCCTCCTCATGTTGGCACAGCTCATGCACAGCTCAGGTTTTGTGGAACTCTAAGGGTAAGGATATGGTGATACATACAATAAGGAACATATTTTAGGAAGTGTTTAAACCCCTCTCAGATTATTTACTGCTATGAGAGTCTCACTGGTGAAATTTACTGAACTTTCTACCAATGTGAAATCTGCCTTATCCCTTGCATACTCTATCCAAAACTTAACAAAGGGGGCTGAAATTAATTTAAAGTAATAAGTGGCCCTAGCTTCTGTAAAGACCATATAAATCATGGACATGATGTAGGATGAAAGCTTGCTGGGAAAAGAACAGCTAACAGACCTTAAGGCCTATTAAGTTACCAATCAGAAAGTATGCGCAGGGTAGAGATTTTGAGGAAAATCAGTAAAATCAGTGGGGGAGGGTGGTTACCACTGAGTGGGAGGAGGGTAAAAACATCTGAAGAAGTTAGACTACATCCAAGCCACTGACATTAGATATGTAAATTGTGCACAAGAACATGGCCAAGTTATTAGCTGAGCCTAGGAATACTAAGTAGGTGCACTGCAATCTCTAGTTAAATATGGACACCAACTACTAAGATTGCCTTAAAGTGGATTCCCATTTTTTTTATCCCCCCCCCCCCCCCATCCTGTATTAAAAGAAATGTGCCTAAGTTTTACTTACCCTCTCCACACTTCAGTGCTGCTCACAGCTTCTTCCTCCATTACTGACAGCCAGCACATGACTCTAACCTTTCCCATAAGCCTAGCCTTTTTGTGACACACTTCCAGGGGTGTGTCACAGCCTGGGCTCACAGTACTCTAGGAGTTACTGCTGGAAAAATCAGTCTTGGTGGGCTTTGTGGTGGGTGGGATATGCAGCAATTTGTAACCAAAGTTCTACTATGATATCATTTTTGCATTAAGGGTCTCTGTAATCCATGTCCATCATTTTGATTGGGTAACAAAAATAAATGCTAGTAACCTTTATGCTCTGATTCTGAATTGCAGATGTTGTCATATCAAAAAACTTATTATCAATGGTTGATAACCTCTTGTTTTAGGTGTGGTTGAGCTTTGATGGCTTTGATGAGTAAAGGCAAAGGATAACATGATACAAAACTATAAAGAGAGCTGAGGGCTACACAAGGCAAAGGTCCTTGTACATAATGCTTTAACAAGGTTGTTGCTGTGTTGAAAAACACCATGTGACAATAATTTACCTGCAGGATGTGATTAGAATATTCATATATATATATATATTCATATCGGCAAGTGGCCTTTAGAGGGATATTCAAGGATTAGCAAAGATAACCTTCGCTAAGCATTAGAAGTGGGTAGTGTTAAAAGGCCATACTGGTGGATACACAGGTCATATAAATATATATCAGGCAGCCAGCTGAGCATGCATGTTATGCAAGCTCAAATTGTAAAAAGCCATATTCCCTCCTTTTTAAAACTAAAGAGACACGTTTTGATTCATATTTTGAGTCATTGCTAAGAATATTTAACCATCCCTTTTTGCATAAAGGTGAAAATATACAGCTCACTGCTTTCTTTTAAGAAAGGCGAGCTACAATTTGCACAGGATGATGCTAATCATGAATACTAAACAAGCATTGAATTATTATTTTTTAAGATCCCAGGGTCCAGCGTTTCATGCAGCATTTTAAGTCCTGATGAAGGGAAATTTTTCTTAACCTCCAAAATGAGTTGATCTTTTGATCCATGTCATGATGTTTTGACCTTTTCTTTGCTTTCTAAGGACCAGTGGTGTGAATCTGACTGGTGACAGTGGGCATTGCAGTTATTTCAAACTTTCATATTTCAACAATCGGTTGGCAGAGAAAAGGCTACTTTACATTTTTTAGAGAAACAATTATATCCCATTTCAGGCACTTTCCAGAACAAGAATAAGAAATAAGGCTGATTTCTAATTTTGGAGACTCTTGTGGCAATGTCTCATACTATCCTCCCTTTCTTGGCCAAAATAATGACCTTTTGATGCAGATAAAGCATATGAACTTTACTGTTCATTCTGAAACAGAATTCAGCAAAAATGTCTTTGGGTGGCTTGGAGGATGCTTTGGGACCTCCAGCTGCAATTGATCATTTACTAAACACCCTTTAAATAAAGCTCAACTACACCAATTTTTTATAGAGTGGGGAAGGGTTGGAACTTCTGTCAGGATTTTATTGCACAAGAGTTTTTCCTCAAGGTTTAGTAATAAAAAACTAAGACAAGAAGTGAGAACTGGTATCATAGGTCAGAAAACAAAATCATCAACCATTCCTCGCTCCTTTCCTTGCTGGAGAGATATTCCCCCTCTTTCTGTCCCCTCTGTCAGTAGGGTAAAAACTGTGGCAAAATCCCAAACAGAGTTTTTTTTAACCCTTCCCAATTCTATTTTAAACTATAATAACTTTTTGGCATGCCTTGAGCTTTAATTTTTAGTATTAAGTTAAGCTGTCCTTAGCACTAGCAGTTTTATGGTTATTCTAACTCTACAGCTTTGAAATATAAATTTGCCATGTATGTACCCATAGTTTAATTTGAGTTTTACACAATTTTGTGGCTTTGTTAGTGAAGAGTTGTTTAATATCCATTATTACATTAGGATGCAATCATGATATGAAATGTAATAAAAGGTGTGCAAGCCAATATTATTAATAACATCAAATACGAAGATTGCTGTAGTCTATAGCTACATTGCTGAATCATAATCCACACATTGAAAACATATTTTCCCAGCCCTGAAACCCTAAGAGGGAACATGGCTTTTATGTGATTTTGTGCATTGGCAGTTAATATATTGCATGCATGTTTCACTGCATTAATACCACTTACAAAACAAAGAGAAGAGACATGGTAGTTCTTTCCAAGAGCAGGTTAACATGAAGCTGAGAATGCAAAGAACTACAGTACATGTAATGATTCAAAGCTTGCACTACACATGCTTTCTATCATTCGCTCATGGGTTTTAAACTACCTAGCAATATTGTATGAGATAATATGAAGGATAGAGAATATAAATAGTAATGAAACTCAATTTCAAGCAGTGATAAAATACCTAAAGTGTACCCATCTTTCTTTAGAGAGAGACCTCCAGGAAAATGGAAAATCCCCACTATGTTCAGAATTTGTCTGCGTAATATATGAAGGCCTATAATCTCCTACACACTCCACAGTTGTTTTAGGGACATAAGGCTGTAGTTATAGATTACACTTGCTGCTGGTTAAATCTGGTATTGTCTTGTAACAATACAATACAATGGTTATTTAACGTAACCACTATTTACTAATAGCATTTCCAGTCTAAGAAATAATGCAGTGTTCATCCTGTTGTTTGTATAAGTTATGTGACATATGAAGACCCTCCAATTTTTTTTCTTGGAATATGCCTAGTGCACCTTATGTCATTTAAAATGTGCTTTTTTTATGTATCATTTAAACTCTTTAAAGAAGTTGGTAGCACTGACCAGAACAACATTTACAATGTTTTACCTTCCACCTTTTATTGGCTACCTGACTACCTTTGGATGACTGTGTGTAAAACTAGAAGCAAACATTAAGTTTGGAGCTTTAGAGGCTACTAAGAGAGATTACAATACTTTGTATGCTTTAAGGGACAAGCAGCAGTCTAGTCCTGTTGTCTTGTATCTCTTTCATGCTCCTGACTGGTAGACTGTACATTCCACCAGTAGCTCTGCATGTAAACCATATAGCATGGTGCCTCTAATAGAGCATTTTGGTTTACATTAATTAGATACATGACTGGTAAAAAGGGGTGGATCCTGTACAAAGGAGTGCTTAAGGTGATGATAAAAGGCTTAAAGCAGAATAGAATGCTCAAGGATGTTGGCACTGTCATTCCAACATGTGATAGTGAACTAAGCAATCAGTCAAAAAATATTAGAAAGTGGTTGGGTCACATAGATTATCCTGAGTATAGCTGTTTCCCCTCCACATAAGTAAAATTTTTTCAATTACCTCTATTGAATCTAGTAGCATCCACTCAACACATACAAACATGATGTTTTCTAAATACTGAAGTCTATCATGATGTGCTTCATCTGTATTTGAGGAAATTATCCTACACAAGTTTTTCCAATTCAACTCTTGACAGTAAAGATCATATAGGTAGTTCTTCACTTACTGTAATATATTTCAATTGATAAACTAATAAAAAGAATTGTGTAGAAATCCAAATAATAATTTCTACCCAACAGAAATATAATTGTAGTTTCCAAATTAAGATGTATTTACCGTACTGAATCCTTTAATTTGTCTTAAGATGTTATAGGACTTTAAGTACATTAAAAATCTCTGTTTCTTTAGATAATTAATCATCTCTATATAAAGTCATTCACTATTGTACAGCACAAAGTATGACTATAGGAAATTATGAACATAATTCATTTATAAATCCTCCCATATATTGTGGTCATTACATAGAGCCTGTTGTCCCTGTTATAGTTTTTATGTATTTTATATTATAGAGGATAAATCAAATAGTTAACCAATGACTTCATCAGGGTACAGGTGAACCAGCTCATCAACATATCAGGTGGGATGGAGTGATCCTTTCACTGACGCCCCTACTAAATATTTATTTTTAATTTATATTTAAATAATTTCCTGACTAACAGGATGAAGGGAGAATAGTACCTTCCTATCACCAGCAATTGAGTATCTGCCAACTATGCCAATCTATTCAGCACAAGCAAAAAAAACTGACTTCTGTGCCCTTTTCTCTTTTAAGCTAAAGGAACTTGGAAAGGGATTACCTGTGATCAGAAAAATTACAGAACTTTGCTTAACATAAATCATTGTGCAATTCCCTTATTAATATACAAGAATGTTCTTGGAGAACTCTGACTAGACCTTATGAAAGGGTTGGAAATAGAACTGTGAAGCTGCCAGCATTGCATACTTTTGGGATACTATTGTAGTCTACATATGGGGAAACTGCTGTAAACAACGTTTCAACAGCAACTATTGAAACATTTGCTTTACTTTGGATCATGACTCCAGTTACACAATGAATCTCTCACTAATTAGTATGCTTATAAAATTTTTCTAAATATTTGAGTTTCAATTTCTAGTTTAGTTCTACTTCTTAGTTTGGGCTGTACGTAACCAGTCATTTTATATGTACATTTGTCAAAGTGTACAGTTTTATGGCCATGCTAATAAGTATAGTACTGCTGTAGATTTTTCTAAACATTATTAGGAAGAATAAGAAGACACTGCTTCAATGATCTGATAGTGTTCCTTCAGCCACAGTGATGGGACAGGGCGCCATAAAGCATAGAAAGAAGTGGGAAGAAGTGAAAAAGCTTCGCCGTCAGACAAGCCTTCCAGTCTTTGTAAGACTGGACTGAGAACAACAAGGTGCAGCAAGATGAATTAAACCAAGAATGTCATATGTTATTTATTTAATAAACAGGAACGTGATACTGTCTCTCTTGGACACAAACTAGGTTAGTCAAATTTCTTCTATGAATACCCACTTGCCAGGAAATATATGAGAAATTAGAAACATCACTTGGTAAAGGGTTCAAATTCCTCTTTTTTGCACCTGGTGATTCTCCCTATAGATATATAGCAGGGAAACCCTCTGGGTGCTGGAGACAAGCCAGGCCAGATGAGAACAGCGAATGTTACAATGTACTACAAATGATATGTCATTTTGGGCCAGTATTAATGTGATGAGGCAGCTGAATGCGTCTCCCTTGCTTGAGCAGAGGGTGCAGGGATAAGGAGGTCAACAGCTGCATCATGAATTTTGAATCTCAATCCAGTTTGATCAGTTCTAGCATGCTTTAAACTGCTCCATATGCATGCAGAAGGATCAGCTGCTTTCAGCATCTTACCCTCATCCCTTCAAATCGTGACAAGGCTCTTAGGGGTCTCAAAGCTCTTAAGGTCCTAAGGGACTTAATGGCACCTAGTTCCGAGTAGCCCAGGGCATTAGCTACAAGGCTTACTAAAGAGACCTACACAGAAACAGAAAAGCAAAGAGAGGTTCCAGACTGTTAGAGTCAAAGCCTAACACTGATTAAACAGCCTGGATTCATGGCTGGGACCTCAGCTGTCTAAATCACTTGACAGAACCGACCTAGAAGGAAACATGGTTGAAAAGGTATTAGAACGAGAAGGAGAAATACATGAAAGTGAAGCAGAACCACACAGATAGGCAGTGGGGGTCTATTCAAGGTGGGGCTGACAAAATTCTTACCCTTCCCCTTCACCATCTGCTGGATACAGCTGCTTCCACTAAATGAAGCCAGACAAATTAAAAAGGTACCTGTGAGAAAGAATACAAATAAACATATACAGCACATTCCTTCAACAAATATGTCACCTGGAAACTAAAGTCATGTATTGGCGTGGCTAAGACTGTGCCATGATTGGTCTTACTCTCTGTGTCCTGGTGTGTTTTTATAATTATTTAATAGACAATAGGGCGGTGGTTTTCACGAAGGGTCTCAAACATGCAGCTGTCCTTGAAAAATACAATATAAATGTTAATGAGTAACCAATACATACCAAAATTCATGGGGAAGGAACAATGTAGTTAATCTGTTAAGGAGCAACATCTAATATCTTTATTGAATTTAAGTATGAAATTAAATGTTCAGGTTAATGAAAATTTCAGCCCTTCTTCTGGCCCCTCTATGAAGTAAATAGAAAGAATATTCCTAACACGCTCACATTTCACAATTGGAACTGATTTAATCTACAGCTTCATCTACAGGGTATACATGATATTGTGGCCCATAAATTCAGATGTTAGTGCTTTGTTGTTGTTGCTTGTAAGAGGCATGTTTGCATGCGGGAATAGTCCAAATTAGCACATGGAGGGGTCAGATACATAGGTAAAAAGATTCCTTATATATACACAACTCTAAAGTAGAGGTCTTCTAAATAAGTACAATAGGTTTTTTTCTTATGGGCTGGGCACAGTATATTCAGTGAAGGGCAAACCCTGTAGGCTATAACAAATATAAAGTTCCCAAAGCAATTACTAAAGTAATTTGTTTATGCTATAAACTCAAGTTCAGTGGTTGTAATCTTGCTTATTACATATTCCATAGTATTAATATAGATATAAATAACCTTTGTAATTTTACTTACTTCAGAAAAAGGACCCTCAAGTGTTAAATGGTTACAGAGTATGTGAATAATAACCATTAGCTACCCTTGCTCCCTTAGTTTAATCCCTTGACCGGCAATTGTTTATTACATTAAAAACTGCTGAACCATTTTTGGGAAACCACTGTCGTATTTATATTGTCATAGCTTTTATATCCATATATATGTGGTTCTATTTAGAATCATGAACACCTTGTGTACCTTTTCACACACCTACAGCCTCTAGGACAGCCTTCCACCCCATCACCTACCCTCTGTTAGAAGAGTTGCTGTCCAGATAATTCACTGGCTTCCTTGTGGTGCTGCCAATAAATAACTCATGTTTAAACAATCAAGGACCTCTTTGCAACTGAGATGAAATGAGAAATGCCTTTAGTTGCTCTTGAACAGAGATCATCATGGGACCAAGGAAGCTGGGGCCTTCTATCAGCACTGACACAATCATACCAGGCAATGCCACTAACAGCTTCCAAGCATTTACAGTGTAGGTTTCCAATGAAAGATAAGAAGCCACAATAGAGGACTGTAGTGTTGCAGTTAGGTGAATGGGTACACAGAGGAGTGTTTCCACAATATGTTAAAGAAGGCAAGGAATATAGTAAACCTGGAAAGACATTAATATTAGTCTCAGTAAAAACATAAATTAATACATACATCAACAATGAGGAAGTCCAGCCAGCACCAGGCATTTGTGAAAAACTTGACAAATCCATAAGCCAACCACTTCAATAACATCTCCAAGATGAAAATATAAGTAAAAACTTTGTCCGCATACTCGAGAATCGTTCTGATGGTTTTGCGCTGTTCTATGTAGATGTCTTCAAATGCCTACCAAACAATGAAAAATTCCAATATACTTGACTGTTTATTTATTGAAAGACATTTAGATTTAAAGAATAGGTGCACATGCACATGCACAAAAAGATATTGCCCCAGCACATGGCTGGTCACTTAACAGGGCTCATGCAAAAAACTGCTATGCAAGATATTAAACAAGTTGGGAGATTTTGTCTGATTTTTTTTTCATCTCTGCTGATAAATAAAGCCAGAAGCAGGAGGCATCTTAACATTTTCAGAAGGAGTGTTCAGCAGTGGCAGCACATACATTCTTCTAGGCACAGGACACCCTTAGGATAATATTGTTTTAAAAACAAGAACCGTTAGAGTCACTAAACATAGTCTATTAACAATTTCACATATTTCTTTCTCACCCATTGTCGGGGCATTCTTATGCCCCGTACACACGGTCGGATTTTCCGACGGAAAATGTATGATAGGACCTTATTGTCAAAAATTCCGACCGTGTGTAGGCTCCATCACACATTTTCCATCAGATTTTCCGACACACAAAGTTTGAGAGCTGGCTATACAATTTTCCGACAACAAAATCCGTTGTCGGAATTTCCGATCGTGTGTACACAAATCCGAAAAGTGCCACGCATGCTCAGATTAAATAAAGAGATGAAAGCTATTGGTTACTGCCCTGTTTATAGTCCCTACGTACGTGTTTTACGTCACCGCGTTCAGAATGATCGGATTCTGACCGTGTGTACGTAAGACAAGTTTGAGCCAACATCCGTTGGAAAAAATCCTAGGATTTTGTTGTCGGAATGTCGGATCCGTGTGTACGGGGCATTAGACTACCAACTTCAGGGAAAATGGACACTGGCAACAAAAAAACATTGTCCAGTGCTAAATCTCAGAAGTTCCTGGAGTTATTGCTCCAGAACTGAGGTAGTGTTTCAGTCTCCATCTCTGCAACCCATTGTTGTGAGAAACTAGCAAGCTTATGTTGTGTTTCGGGCTTCCTCTGTTTGGGTACTGAGACTACTTATGTGATATTGGCTACAGGAGCAACTGTAGCTGACTGGCAATTTTAGTGGAGTAAAAATTATCCTTTTTATTTATAGCCTTGCTTATGCTGTATGTACTTTGCTAGTTGGCCACATATAAACTCTCCTCTTTATTTTTGCTAGGGTTATACAAGGGGAACTGTTACAGTTTTATTTCTTCCCTCGTTCTTTTCAGCTGCACTTAATGAAGCAGCTCTAATGCAGCAGGGAGCGTACTAGTGCACTTGGGAGTGTGCCCAAACTCTATGCTTGCTTTCTTAGTAAGAAAATGAAGGTACAACTGGAGAATGACCAGAATAAACTGTGATAAGCAGTACATTTGCTTCACACTTGATGCATGTGCCATCAGAACAGACCACAATCATAGTGTACTCTGTGCTAATACAGCCTGAGTAAAAAATCACAGTCAGATTGTACTTGGTGAGTTTAGTTTTAAAATTTCTCCTGGTTCATTTACAACAGCTGTTGTGAAGTTTTGTGTGTATTTCTTCCCATGCCCTGACACAGTTGTTAACAGTGAAACACGTCATCACTATTAGAAACCAGTGGATTCCCTTCCAGAATTTCACTGTGGCTGCTATGAATTTTTAGTGGGCATGGTATGGTACTGGCAAAAGCCCGGTTACAATCCTCCTCATTGCCTTTGGTATTGTAGTAAATCTGGTCATTTGGGGGATTCATTTCGGTCTTAATCTTTAGTTTGTTTTGTTTGGCCCTCACTGCAATCTCTGGTGAACAGAAATGGGACTCTATGCCCTTTTTAAAGAAAGGATCGTTTGGATTAATTTTGGTTTACAAAAATTACGCTCAGATTCAAAAAATGTGTTTTCTCCTTATTGCAGCAGTCAGCTTTACCCATTAAATTGTCACTGACTTATGTGGGCATCAAGGACATGTACCTGCTGCATGTTCTTTTCTATCCAGCAAATCCATATTTCTCACCTTTTGCTGTGGGGCCCTTTACTACCAGTTCTTGGTCCTGGGCACCATGCTGATGCAAGGGACTTTGTCATTGGAGGAGGTTCATCTCTTGATCAGTATCTTGGAACTTAGGGTAATTTGGCTGTCCATGCATCCTGCTGGAAGGTCATCTGATCTGGATTCAGTCGGACAACACAGTGGCCATCACATACATCAACCAGCATGGAGGAAATGTCACTGTGGCAGCACAAGTAGTTCAGACTCTGTTTGGGCAGAACTTCCTGTTCCTGATTTTTCAGCCCCAGTTTAGACAATTGTCAGTCAGACTTCCTCAGTCTGGACCCAGGGTAGTGGTCACTACATAGGAGATGTTCCAGATGTTTTGCAAGTGGGGGACTCTAAATGGGAACTTTCTGTCCCACAGGTTCTACAACAAACTTGACAAGTTTGTCTCTAGGTACAGGGATCCCCTAGAGGAAGCAGTGCTGACTGAATGAACGGATTTATCCTGCATTCTGCAAGACATATTTTTCTGGCTTTGACATTAAGGCCCACAACTTCCTTTTTTTTCTTAAGTTAGTTCTGCATTTTACCTCAACCTTTCTTCCAAGGTGTTCTCCTGTCCCTCTATCTGACTGCAGTTCACAATTAGGAAAATCTTTGGATGTGTTCTGAGCTGTGAGAATCTCTTAGCCTCTGCTTCCTCAGGAAACCTTATTCCTTCCGTATTCTGGATGGCTCCCGTAAGGGTACACCAGCTTCTTATTCCGCCATTTCTAGGTGACTCAGGCACTTATGATTTAAGGCTGTGTTCACACTTATGCGAATTCGCATGACAGCAGACTGTGACCGGCTCTCAATGGAGCTGGTTCACAATCTCCAGGGCGGCTGGAGGATCCTTTCCTTTCAAGGTGCATTTTTCTAGATCTCTGAATGCTTATTGTGGTTTTTGCCATCAAGCAACTTTTTCCAGTTTCCATAGCTTCCCCTTGGTCTTCTGTTATCTGTTTTTTAAGTTCCACCAGGTGGATATTTAGACCTCATTTGATTTCAACTTCGAGAGGTCCTTCAGTTGGCTCTTAAAGCTGCAGACAGTCCCAAGTTACTGCTGTTTTTTTCTTGGGACTGCTAATCTTTTTTTTTATTTTGTACTACTTTTCTTCAAAACTGAGGCATGATGGTTGTGGGTGGGGATATCCAGTGCCAACCAACTTTTTTTGTTGCCAGTGTCCATTTCTCCAGTAGGCAATAGTATAACCCTTATAATTGAAGAATTCTTGTGTCCCTCAATAGACTAAAAGGATTATAGGCTGAGTATGAAAAATCCTATTTTTCCATGAAAAGACAAGTTTGGCCATTTGTAACAAGAAATGCTGGAATTCGCTGCTTTGTTTTCTTTTTTCAGACTTAGCCTTGCAAAACACCAAAGCATATACCTATCACCTATCATATACCATATACCTAAACCATGAATAAAAAAAACCTGTACATATATGCACATCAATGGTAAATAAATTATATGTTGGATTAAGATGGAAAAATAGTGGGGGACATTTATCAAGTAAATTAGCAATACATTTAGTCACAAATCAGTTTTTTCTTTCAGCAAAGTCTTCAGCAGCCAAAGGAGGAATTTATGACTTGTAATAAATCTGTCTCACATTGCATCTCACTGATTCTCTTTAGACTGTTTAGAGTTGCTTTGCCATGTGACAAGATTGATAAATGTCACTCAGTATTTTTTACTACCATAGTTCTTCATCAGCATTAGCTAGCACAATGTTATGGAGTAGATAAACAAGACTAGGCAGTTTTTTTATGCATGCACTGTATATGTTCAACTTCATAGAAATACTACAAAATACAACACATGCAACAAAATGCTCTCTAGCACTACAGCCTCTTGCATATAAGTGTATACAAGAAAAACACTTTTTTGGTCAAGCATCCAATCATAATCTTTCTTTGTTTCCATAGCAGTTTAGGATAAAGAAAAGGAAGAAGCTTGTTGGTTATCATTTATAACAAGAACTTAATTTAAAGGGCTAATTCAACATTTGCGCAAAAAAAAAAAAAAACCCTATGCATTACAGCTTCCTCAGTACATTAACATGCAGTCCTCTGTTTTGTGAAATAATGATTCTTTTTTTAGTTGCTTACATTGGTCTTCCCTCTCTGTCCTTCCAAGATACCAGGATGTACCGACCGTAGGATGCATGGCCCCCAGGGCTTCATTCTTGATCCATCTATGCGCAGTCCATTCTCTCACACAGCAGATAAGCTCAGCATTCTTTGACAGTGAAAGGGGGCAGACTACGTATGCATGATTAGGGAACAAAGCCAAGTTCTTGTTCATAACATGCTGGGGCCATGTATCCAATAATCGGTACATCTTGCCATCTATGTAGGACAGAGAGAAGAGCCCAATGGAAAATACAGTTTGAAAAAGTAAGCATTATTTTACAAAACTAAGGACCGTGTATTAATTTACATAGGAAACTGTTATGTATACAGTTTTTTTTTTGTGCTATTAAAGGTGAACTAACCATTTAAACCCTTTAATACACAAGGCCCTTTAGTTTCTTCATGTTTTTCTAAAAGTAGGAAGAGAGTATAATTGAGATGAATACTTGCCAGAGCACCAGAGCTTAATAAAATCATGAAGATGATAAAGGTTTCAAACCAGTTATGCTCCACTATTAGAAAACAGGTTTTCCGAAGGGTCCACCATGACTTTCCAATCCCCTCTTCTACGCTAACTTGACAACACTTGTAACGTGCCACACAACCTGTATAGAATACAAATTGCTATTCTTACCCAAGGAAAAATTCACACATAAGAGGAAGCACAAGTACAAGCTTTAAATGAAAAAAACATACATTTTTGTTTCCAATCTCTCTCTGATGTATGTATTTGTATATACAGTATCTCACAAGTGTGAGTGCACCCCTCACATTTTTGTAAATATTTTATTATATCTTTTCATGCGACAACACTGAAGAAATTACACTTTGCTACAATGTAAAGTAGTGAGTGTACAGCTTGTATAACAGTGTAAATTTGCTGTCCTCTCAAAATAACTCAACACAGCCATTAATGTCTAAACCGCTGGCAATAAAAGTGAGTACACCCCTAAGTGAAAATGTCCATATTGGGCTCAAAGTGTCAATATTTTGTGTGGCCACCATTATTTTCGAGCACTACCTTAACCCTCTTGGGCATGGAGTTCACCAGAGCTTCACAGGTTGCCACTGGAGTCCTCTTCTACTCCTCCATGATGACATCACAGAGTTGGTGGATGTTAGAGACCTTGCGCTCCTCCACGTTCCATTTGAGGATGCCCCACAGATGCTCAATAGGGCTTAGGTCTGGATACATGCTTGGCCAGTCCATGGCAGTGGTCGTTTTAGAGGTGTGTTTGGGGTCGTTATCATGTTGGAATACTGCCTTGTGGTCCAGTCCCTGAAGGGAGGGGATCATGCTCTGCTTCAGTATGTCACAGTACATGTTGGAATTCATGGTTCCCTCAATGAACAGTAGCACCCCACTGCCGACAGCGCTCATGCAGCCCCAGACCATGAGACTGCCACCACCATGCTTGACTGTAGGCAAGACACACTTGTCTATGTACTCCTCACCTGGTTGTTGCAACACATGCTTGACACCAACAGAACCAAATAAGTTGGGCTCATCAGGCCACAGGACATGGTTCCAGTAATCCATGTCCTTAGTCTGCTTGTCTTCAGCAAACTGTGGGCTTTCTTGTGCATTATCTTTAGAAGAAGCTTCTTTCTGGGAAGACAGCCATGCAGACCAATTTGATGCAGTGTGCAGCGTATGGTCTGAGCACTGACAGGCTGACCCCCACCCCTTCAACCTCTGCAGCAGTGCTTGCACTACTTATACGTCTATTTCCCAAAGAAAATGTCTGGATATGACACTGTGCATGTGCACTCAACTACTTTGGTCGATCATGGTGAGGCCTGTTCCAAGTGGAACCTGTCCTGTTAAACCGCTGTATGGTCTTGGCCACCGTGCTGCAGCTCAGTTTCAGGGTCTTGGCAATCTTCTTATAGCCTAGACCATCTTTATGTATAGCAACAATTCTTTTTTTTCAGATCCTAAAAGAGTTCTTTGCCATGAGGTGCCATTTTGAACTTCCAGTGACCAGTATGAAAGAGTGAGAGTGATAACACCAAATTTAACACACCTGCTCCCCTTGTAACACTAGCGAGTCACATGACACTGGGGAGGGAAAATGGCTAATGGAGCCCAATTTGGACATTTTCACTTAGGGTTGTACTCACTTTTGTTGTCAGCGGTTTAGACATTAATGGCTGTGTGTTGAGTTATTCTGAGGGGACAGCAAATTTACACTGTTATACAAGCTTTACAGTCACTACTTTACATTGTAGCAAAGTGTAATTTCTTCAGTGTTGTCACATGAAAAGAAATAATAAAATATTTACAAAAATGTGATGGGTGTACTTACTTTTGTGAGATACTCTATGTCCCTGTGAGGCTTTGAACTATGGTTTGCTGTTTGTAGAAGCATATGGACATTAAAGTATTTATACATACGGTACTTAACAAGCAGTATTACAACTTTTAAACAAGCTATCACTGACCTCTATATCTGTTTGTACTGTAAAGTAATTCATTCTCAAAGATTCCTAAAAATTATCAAAGATGCTATAGTGGGTTTCAGTTGATTTTTAACAGCTTAGAAACAACTGCTTTGTGTTTACATTGGAAAACAAGGAGGAAGAATCTGGACGGCCGCACTTCCGTGTAGAAAAAAGCACATTTATTGTAATAAAAAGCAAGTGCAAACAGGTCACATAACAAGTGGATAATGGGGATAACAGCTAACGCGTTTCACATCAACTGATGCTTATTCATAGCTGTTGACGATTATTATGACATGCATTTATAGCAGGTAGACAATTACAAAACACCTAAAACACCTGATAGAGGGCAAAAGGCAAACCAGGAAAATAGAAGAAAAAGACAAAAGAAAAGAAAAAGCTCCACCCGCATTGCATGTTAAACCTTCAAAAACCCAGAAGCGTGAATAACCAATAAATACATATGTGTAATAAAACAACACTGACATTTCAGTAAAAAATGTCTTCTGGTTTTTGGATTGCAGTGATTTGCAACGGATGTTATATTAAATCCAAGCGATCCACAAATACATTGTAATATGCAACAAAATTGGCCCATAGACAAGTATCAAAGGAAGGAGAATGCAAAAACCATATTTAAGTATTAGATTTGACTTCAAAATGGCAAAAAATAAAAAATGAAAAATAAAAAATAAAATTTGTTTAGCATATAGGATAGGCAAGAGCTGGTTTCTATAACCACGATCCATAAGTCTATATTAGATGTTATTTTCCCCCTACCTTATCGCTCTTCATGGTTTCAGCTTGTACTCAGTCTTTACTCAGTCTTTATTCACTCTCTATATTTTTTTCATTTGAGTCCACAGGACGTAACACTGTAATCAATTTAAACTTTGATTTGATTTGCATAGTGCAGCATGTGGAGTGAGACTCTTGCTCCCACGGCGCAGCTCACTTGACATGCTGAGGATGCGATCTCTTTCAGTTATAACCGCCCCGTATCTTCCTTTTTCTTTCTTCTTTCTTTTCTCTTAGTTTTTTTGAGTTACATTTTCAGAATGCATTCATCTTCACTAATGTTTTATAAATTGATACTTTTTGAGATACCTTTGAGATATATGTGGGCTATACGAGCAATATGTTACTTTGTTTATATCCAGAGGAGTGGTTGTTTGGCATTTATAAATATTTTGGTTACTAGTTCATTTTACGGGTCATCTTTACCATCTACGGTGTATTGAACGGCACACATACACATGTGTGTTGTGCATTTAGATAACTTAACATTGGTACGTACTTTGGATAGCCTCCGATTTTTGTGTTGCTGCAGCGTGCGGAGTGATACTCCTTACTAGGGATGAGCTTCGTGTTCGAGTCGAACCCATGTTCGACTCGAACATCGGCTGTTCGATCGTTCGCCGAATTGCGAACGATATGGGCCGTTCGCGCCAAATTCGTGTGGCGCGTCACGGCCCATAATTCACTGCGGCATTGCAGTGCATTGCTTGCTGATGATTGGCCAAGCATGCACTATGACCCGCATGCTTGGCCAATCACAGCGCCGCCTTAACAGAGAGCCATAATTGGCCAAAGCCAAGGAGGCTTTGGCCAATTATGGCTCAGGGGATTTAGTACACGCCCCACACTATATAAGGCCGCCTGCACGGCGGCCCTGTGCAGTGTGTTCCGGTGTGCTTAGAGAGAGAGAGAGACAGTGTCATTTCATTTGAGTTAGCTGGATTAGGCAGGACAGTCAGTCAGTTAGCTGCACTTAAAGTGTATTGTGTATATATATGCATCCCAGGTGTTGCATATATATATATATATATATATATATACACTGTATTCAGTTTAGCTAGATCCATTCCTGTTATCTTCTAGACTATTTACATTCAGTGCAGTGCGTCCTGCTCACAGCGTTCAGCTAGATCCGTTCCTGTTATATTCCTACTGACAGGCAGGCTTGTCTTGTTACAGTATTTTGAAGAAAATTACTGGTGTTCTTTTGATCCTATTAGTACCACAGTCAAGCAGCTAGACTATTTACATTTAGTGCAGTGCGTCCTGCTCACAGTGTTCAGCTAGATCCGTTCCTGTTATCTTCTTACTGACAGGCAGGCTTGTCTTGTTACAGTATTTTAAAGAAAATTACTGGTGTTCTTTTGATCCTATTAGTACCACAGTCAGGCAGCTAGACTATTTACAGTTAGTGCAGTGCGTCCTGCCCACAGTGTTCTGCTAAACCTACAAGTAAGTGGGGTGCGTCCTCCTCACAGTGTTCAGCTAAACCTACAAGTTAGTGGGGTGCGTCCACCTCACAGTGTTCAGCTAAACCTACAAGCTAGTGGGGTGCGTCCTGCTCACAGTGTTCAGCTAGATCCGTTTTTGTTATCTTCTTACTAACAGGCAGGCTTGTCTTGTTACAGTAAATACAGCTACCTGAAGAAAATTGCTGGTGTTCTTTTGATCCTATTAGTACCACAGTCAGGCAGCTAGACTATTTACAGTTAGTGCAGTGCGTCCTGCTCACAGTGTTCTGCTAAACCTACAAGTTAGTGGGGTGCGTCCTGCTCACAGTGTTCAGCTAAACCTACAAGTTAGTGGGGTGCGTCCACCTCACAGTGTTCAGCTAAACCTACAAGCTAGTGGGGTGCGTCCTGCTCACAGTGTTCAGCTAGATCCGTTTCTGTTATCTTCTTACTGACAGGCAGGCTTGTCTTGTTACAGTAAATACAGCTACCTGAAGAAAATTGCTGGTGTTCTTTTGATCCTATTAGTACCACAGTCAGGCAGCTAGACTATTTACAGTTAGTGCAGTGCGTCCTGCTCACAGTGTTCTGCTAAACCTACAAGTAAGTGGGGTGCGTCCTGCTCACAGTGTTCAGCTAAACCTACAAGTTAGTGGGGTGCGTCCACCTCACAGTGTTCAGCTAAACCTACAAGCTAGTGGGGTGCGTCCTGCTCACAGTGTTCAGCTAGATCCGTTTCTGTTATCTTCTTACTGACAGGCAGGCTTGTCTTGTTACAGTAAATACAGCTACCTGAAGAAAATTGCTGGTGTTCTTTTGATCCTATTAGTACCACAGTCAGGCAGCTAGACTATTTACAGTTAGTGCAGTGCGTCCTGCTCACAGTGTTCTGCTAAACCTACAAGTTAGTGGGGTGCGTCCTGCTCACAGTGTTCAGCTAAACCTACAAGTTAGTGGGGTGCGTCCACCTCACAGTGTTCAGCTAAACCTACAAGCTAGTGGGGTGCGTCCTGCTCACAGTGTTCAGCTAGATCCGTTCCTGTTATCTTCTTACTGACAGGCAGGCTTGTCTTGTTACAGTAAATACAGCTACCTGAAGAAAATTGCTGGTGTTCTTTTGATCCTATTAGTACCACAGTCAGGCAGCTAGACTATTTACAGTTAGTGCAGTGCGTCCTGCTCACAGTGTTCTGCTAAACCTACAAGTTAGTGGGGTGCGTCCTGCTCACAGTGTTCAGCTAAACCTACAAGTTAGTGGGGTGCGTCCACCTCACAGTGTTCAGCTAAACCTACAAGCTAGTGGGGTGCGTCCTGCTCACAGTGTTCAGCTAAACCTACAAGCTAGTGGGGTGCGTCCTGCTCACAGTGTTCAGCTAGATCCGTTCCTGTTATCTTCTTACTGACAGGCAGGCTTGTCTTGTTACAGTATTTTAAAGAAAATTGCTGGTGTTCTTTTGATCCTATTAGTACCACAGTCAGGCAGCTAGACTATTTACAGTTAGTGCAGTGCGTCCTGCTCACAGTGTTCTGCTAAACCTACAAGTTAGTGGGGTGCGCCCTGCTCACAGTGTTCAGCTAAACCTACAAGTTAGTGGGGTGCGTCCACCTCACAGTGTTCAGCTAAAGCTACCTGTAGAAGGTTGGTGGTGTTCTCATACTACAGGCAGGCAGTTGATTTTGCTAGCTGCAGTATCAGTACATATATATATATATATATATATATATATCCCAGCTTAGTGCAGCTACAGGCCATTAGTATGTCTGGAAGGCCAAGAAGGAGAGGAAGACAGTCACAAGCCAATAAGAGAGGGCAAGCAGGCTCTGTGTCTAGTGCTGGTCGTGGAGACGGTGCATCCTCATCAGCACGTGGCCATGGGACACGCTTGGCCTTTTTTTCGGCAGCTGGCCATGTTGAGCCGCAACATGCGGAAGACTTGGTCGAGTGGATGACCAAGCCGTCCTCATCCTCCTCATCCTCTCTCACCCATGCCCAGGGTACTTTGTCTGGCAAAGCAGCGGCCTCTTCCCTTGGCTCAATGTCATCAGTGACTCCTTCCCTAGCCCCACCATGTCCTCCTGAGGAGTCCCTCGAACTGTTTGACCACAGTGTTGGGTACATGCTCCAGGAGGATGCCCAGCGTTTGGAAGGCTCTGATGATGATACTGAGCTCGATGAAGGCAGTAACACGAGCACGGACAGAGGGGGTGCCCAAGAAGGACAGCAATCTGGCAGTCATGCTCCCCCTGCTGCAGCATACTGCCAGGTTTGCTCCAGTGATGAGGAGGGAGGGGATGATGAGGTCACTGACTCAACGTGGGTGCCTGATAGGAGAGAGGAGGAGGAGGAGGAGGAGGAGGAGGAGGCGGCACATCACCAACGAGGCAGGATGCCCTCCAGGGGCCAGCCTAAGGGCAGCACATTGACTGCATCACACCCCAAAGCTCCACATGTGCAGGGTGCTGCAGTCTCTGCGCGTTATTCAAAAAGTTCTTTGGTGTGGGCCTTTTTTGAGACGAGTGCATCAGATCGCACCGCTGCTATTTGCAACATATGTCTCAAGCGTATCTCGCGTGGCCAAAACATCTCCCGCTTGGGTACCACATGCTTGACCAGACATATGTTGACCTGCCATGCAGTTCGTTGGCAAGCGTATCTAAAAGACCCACACCAAAGAACAAAGAGGACCTCTGCTTGCTCCTCATCAGCTGAGATTTCCAACCCCACTAGACCTTCAGTCCTCTCTGAGACCTGCACTGAGAGGAATGAAGGTGTAGAATTAGGTGTGTCACAGCCACGTACTTGTGGGCAATCTGATTTTGGTACACCGACGTCAGATTGTACCAGGCAAATTTCCCTGCCCCAGCTGCTGCACCGCCGAAAGAAGTTTGCTCCCAGCCATCCACATGCCCAACGGTTGAATGCTAGCTTGGCAAAATTGCTAGCACTTCAACTGCTGCCTTTTCAGTTGGTAGACTCTGCCCCCTTCCGTGAGTTTGTGGAATGTGCGGTTCCTCAGTGGCAGGTACCCAAATGCCACTTTTTCTCACGGAAGGCGATTCCGGCTCTCTACCAGCATGTGGAAGGCAATGTCCATGCCTCGCTGGACAGGGCGGTCAGCGGTAAGGTGCATATTACCGCTGACTCATGGTCCAGCAGGCATGGACAGGGACGTTACCTAAGTTTCACGGCGCATTGGGTGACTCTGCTGGCAGCTGGGAAGGATGCAGGACAAGGTGCAGTAGTGTTGGAGGTTGTTCCGCCACCACGCCTCCAAAATGCTAATGATTGTGACACACCTCTCTCCTCCACCCCCTCCTCTTCTTCTTCCTCCATGGCCTCTTCCTCGGAACCAGCGGTGCTCCGTAGTCGTTCAAGGGGCTACGCAAGTACGCAGGCCAAAAGATGCCATGTGGTGCTTGAGCTGGTGTGCTTGGGGGACAGGAGCCACACTGGGGCAGAGGTTCTGTCAGCTCTGCAGGGGCAGGTTCAGAGGTGGTTGATGCCACGCCAACTTAAGGCAGGAATGGTGGTTTGCGACAATGGCACCAACCTCCTCTCTGCCCTCCGACAGGGACAAATGACCCATGTGCCCTGTTTGGCTCACGTCCTTAACTTGGTGGTGCAGCGGTTCTTGGGCAGGTACCCGGGCTTACAGGATGTCCTGAGGCAGGCCAGGAAAGTCTGTGTGCATTTCCACCGGTCATATAATGCCAGTGCTCGGCTGACGGACCTCCAAAAGGAGTTTAACCTGCCCAAGAACCGCCTAATCTGTGACATGCCCACCAGGTGGAACTCAACGTTGGCCATGCTGCAGCGGCTGCACACGCAGCAGAGGGCCATCAATGAGTACCTGTGCGACTATGGCAGCAGGACAGGGTCAGGGGAGCTTGGTTTTTTTTCCCCACGCCAGTGGGCCATGATCAGGGATGCATGCACTGTCCTGTCACCATTTGAGGAGGCCACGAGGATGCTGAGCAGTGACAGTGCATGCATTAGTGACACTGTCCCCCTTGTCCACCTGTTGGAGCACACGCTGCGTGGAATAATGGACAGGGCACTTGAGGCAGAACAGAGGCAGGAAGAGGAGGACTTCCTTAGCTCTCAAGGCCCCCTTTATCCAGACAGTGTTCCTGCGTGCCCGCCGATCACACAGGAAGAGGACGAGGAGGAAGAGGAGGAGGAGGAGGAGGAAGATTGTGTCAGTATGGAGGTGGAGCCTGGCACTCAGCATCAGCAGCAGTCTTTAAGGGATCAGTCCCAAGAAACACATGGACTTGTACGTGGCTGGGAGGAGGTGGCTGCGGACCATGTCGTCCTTAGTGACCCAGAGGACTCCGGACCGAATGCCTCAGCAAACCTACGCTGCATGGCCTCCCTGATCCTGCAAAGCCTGCGTAAGGATCCTCGTATTCGTGGTATCAAGGAGAAGGACCAATACTGGCTGGCAACCCTCCTTGATCCACGTTACAAGGGTAAGGTTGCGGACCTTATCTTGCCATCGCAGAGGGAGCAGAGGATGAAACATCTTCGGGAGGCCTTGCAGAAAGGTCTGTGCAACGCGTTCCCAGAGACTGGGAGGTTACAAACTCCTGTTTCTGGACAACGTGTTGCTGAGGCTTCGGTCAGTCAAAGAAGGAGCGGTGGAGAAGGTGGCCGTCTGACCGATGCGTTCAGACAATTTTTTGGTCCGCAGCCCCAAGGTATGATCGGTTCCAGCAACCATCGCCAGCGTCTGTTTTACATGGTGCAGGAATACCTAGGGGCAAGATCAGACTTGGACACCTTTCCCACCGAAAATCCTCTGGGTTACTGGGTCTTGAGGATGGATCACTGGCCAGAGCTTGCACAGTATGCAATTGAGCTACTGGCCTGTCCTGCATCCAGCGTTCTTTCGGAACGCACATTCAGTGCTGCTGGAGGCGTGGTAACCGATCACAGGGTGCGTCTGTCCACTGACTCGGTCGATCGACTGACCTTCATAAAAATGAATGAGTCTTGGATCACCACCAGCTACCAAGCACCTGATGCTGATGTAACCGAATAATTTTTTTTGAAATCTCAGATCCCTTCAAAGACTGCCTATGCTGATGCTGAGTGACTATCCCTGAGTAATTATCCTCTTCCTCCTCAATCATCACGCTGATAGCTTGTAAGAACATTTTTGGTTCTGGGTGGCACCACCAGTGCCTAAGGCACAATTTTTCAGCCCCTGTTTAACAGGGGCGTGTAATTACGATTTTTGATGTAATACTTTGCAGCAGGGCTCGTTCCTGCATTCCAGCTAGAGTGTCTGTGAGGGGTTGCAGTGTTGTGGCACCAGCACCAGTGCCTAAGGCCTAATTTTTCAGCTCCTGTTCAACAGGGGCATGTAATTACAATTCTTGATCTAATATTTCACAGCAGAGCCCTGTGAGGGCTTACAGTGTTGTGGCCACAGCAACACCTAAGGCCCAAATTTCTGCTGAGTATATAGGGCAGGACCCTACTTTCAAACAACTAACTTACAAACAACTCCTACTTGCAAACGGAAGGAGACAACAGGAAGTGAAATCTACCCCTAGGAAGGGAAATTCTCTCCTGTAAGAGTTAATATGGGAAAAACATTTCTCCTTTCCACTGATGCTTTCCAATCCATTGGGACAAAAAGTGAGGTGAAATCTTCTGAAGAGGAGGAAAGACAGCAAAACAAATGTCACAGGGGTGATAACCCTTTCCTATGTTTTCCAAAAAGCTTAAAAAAGATTTTTTGGCTGGAGCTAAACACGTTAAAAATGTACCCGTTCAAAATTACAAAGAGATTCTACTTAACAACAAACCTACAGCCTGTATACTGCTGTTCAGAGTATATAGGGCCTGGTGGCCCCACACCTTTCCTTATTTTAATTTGGGTGCGGGGTTCCCCTTAATATCCATACAAGACCCAAAGGGCCTGGTAATGGACTGGGGGGTACCCATGCCGTTTGTCTCACTGATTTTCATCCATATTGCCAGGACCCGACATTACATTAAACCCGCAAGCAGTTTTAAATGAGATTTTTTCCTTTAAAAATGACATTTGGTGCAGGGACTGTTCTAAACACGGGAAACACGCGTCACTTTACAGGCATACTATAGACACCCCTCAGGTACGATATTTAAAGGAATATTTCACTTTTTTTTTTTTTACTTTAAGCATCATTAAAATCACTGCTCCCGAAAAAACGGCCGTTTTTAAAAGTTTTTTTTGCATTGATACATGTCCCCTGGGGTAGGACCCGGGTCCCCAAACCCTTTTTAGGACAATACCATGCAAATTAGCCTTTAAAATGAGCACTTTTGATTTCGAACGTTCGAGTCCCATAGACGTCAATGGGGTTCTAACGTTCGTGCGAACTTTCGGTCCGTTCGCAGGTTCTGGTGCGAACCGAACCGGGGGGTGTTCGGCTCATCCCTACTCCTTACTTTGAATACAGCTCGCTCTTTAGGCTGGACACAGGATGTCCTAATCTTTTGTTCCTTGTTGAAGTGGTGCCTGCTCTTACTTTTGTTGGATATAGACCCTTTATCTGGTGATATTTGTAAGCTATATTTTTAAGCTATAATAGTTTACATGTGTAGATATAGTGAGACTACTTTGATATTTGTGGTTGGGTTCAGGAGGGTCCTTTTCTCCTTTTCCGTCATTTTTTGGAGTTTAAATTTTGATCTTCTGATATTCCATTTTGTCTGAAGTTTATTTTAGGTCAGCGATATGGCATAGTTTGCTGTTCTGTTTTCAAGTGGGCAACATTTTGAGTATACAGCTCTACAGCCCCATTATGTCACTCTGGATGTCTTTAACTCTTACAGCAGTCACAAGGTTTTAGTTTTCTTTGTACACATTTACATTGTTGTTTGTATTGCCATACAGTGTTCTATTTAGGAGGATACACTATAAGAGCAGCGTTATTTATTTATTATTATTTTTTCTAGCTCTATTTTGAGACTAATTAGCCTAATAATGGGTACACTGTTTTGGCATTTTCTATATGCACATTTTGGTTGACATATATCTACAGATGAACCATTTTATTGCATTTTACGATCGAGAGTGCACTAACATATAAGGAAGTTTCATACCTATAGATAGGTTCATTTATTATTTGTTTATTTATTTTTCATTTTTTATTTTTTGCCATCTTGAAGTCAAATTTAATACTTAAATATGGTTTTTGCATTCTCCTTCCTTTGATACTTGTCTATGGGCCAATTTTGTTGCATATTACAATGTATTTGTGGATCGCATGGATTTAATATAACATCCGTTGCAAATCACTGTGAACCAAAAACCAGAAGAAATTTCTTACTGAACTGTCAGTGTTGTTTTATTACACATATGTATTTATTGGTTATTCACGCTTCTGGGTTTTTGAAGGTTTAACATGCAATGTGGGTGAAGCTTTTTCTTTTCTTTTGTCTTTTTTCTCCTATTTTCCTGGTTTTGCCTTTTGCCCTCTATCAGGTGTTTAAGGTGTTTTGTAATTGTCTACCTGCTATAAATGCATGTCATAATAATCGTCAACAGCTATGAATAAGCATCAGTTGATGTGAAACGCGTTAGCTGTTATCCCCATTATCCACTTGTGATGTGACCTGTTTGCACTTGCTTTTTATTACAATAAATGTGCTTTTTTCTACACTGAAGTGTGGCCGTCCAGATTCTTCCTCCTGGTCTTCCAAGATTTGTGCAGAGCCAGCACCTGTGAGGCTGAGTGAGGGCGTTCACTACCAGAGAGGAGTAAGTGTACTGTGAGCGGCTTTTTTCTTCTCTACTGCTTTGTGCTTACATTAGAGATTGGGAGGCTGACATTATCTGCTCTCCCTTGAAAACACAGAGCTACAGCTACAGAGGATTGCAGGCTTTTTTAACGTATAGCTATAGGCAAAACTTTTGTTTGTTTTGGATAGAGTGGAGAGGGATTAGAACACCTGTCAGTTTTTATTGCTGTCTGTGTTCCTGTTAGGGCTCATGCACACTGCAGCTCAAAGAAGCTCAAAGAAGCTGCTCTAACAGGCATTTAAGCTTTTTTTGAGCTCTTACTTTTTTCTGCCTGGAAACTCCCCTCCATGTTAGCCAATGTGTCCATGCACACTATGGCTTTTTCAGGAGTTACAGGAATATGTTCTAACAAGCAGAAAAAAACCCCACCAAACTCACATTTTTAGAAGGAGCTTTCAAACAGAAAGATACCTAAGTGCCCAAAACGTGCAAAAAAAAACATGAAAAAGCGCAAAAAAGCTACAAAAAGCTTGGAAACGCACAAAAAAAGGAAAAATTAGCTGAGGGGAGGGTTTCTAAAAAAATGCTTATGGTAAAAAAAAAGCTCAAAAAAGCTCAATAAAAATGTTAAAAATAGCACAAAAAGCACAAGCTTCTTCAAGCTTTTAGGCAGAGAAATAAGAGCTCAAATGCCTGTAATGTTTGTTTTGAGTTGCAGTGTGCATGAGCCCTTATAGAAATTCACCTTCTCTGTATGTCGAAAGATGATTAGTATATAAATTCCAGCGCTCAAATGTCCATAAAAACATTCCTTTATTCTACAACAATCATAAGCTCTCACCAGATTTTCATGACCCTACAGATATAAGCTGGTCATATAAAGCTTAGCAAACAACTCCAGGTGTCTTAGATTCCACCTTCTGATGCGTGCTTCTCAGCTTTCCTTGCACCATTCCCAAAAGTGTAACAAAGAGAAAAAAACTATATATTGTAATATGCCACACTCAATATATTAAATCATAAATGTGCTTACATTAAATCATAAACCAAAATGTGAATCTTATCACCATACACTTTCTTCCCAGTTTAACACACCGTGAAAATAAAAGAGAAAAAAACTACTATAGTGCCATAAGCTTATTAACCCTTTCATGACTAAGCCTATTTTTGAAATTTGGTGTTTACAAGTTAAAATCCATATTTTTTGCTAGAAAATTACTTAGAACCCCCAAACATTATATATATTTTTTTAGCAGAGAATCTAGAGAATAAAATGGAGATTGTTGCAATATTTTATATCACACGGTATTTGTGCAGCGGTGTTTTAAACGCAAATTTTTTGAAAAGGGACACTTCCACGAATTTTAAAAAATCCAAACAGTAAAGTTACCCCAATTTTTTTGTATAATGTGAAAGATGATGTTACGCCGAGTAAATAGATACCAAACATGTCAGGCTTTATAATTGCACGCACTCGTGGAATGGCGACAAACTATGGTAGCTATGAATTTCCATAGGCGATGCTTTAAATTTTTTTTTACGGTTACCAGGTTAGAGTTACAGAGGAGGTCTAGGGCTAGAATTATTGCTCTCGCTCTGACGATCGCGGCAATACCTCACATGTGTTATTTGAACACCGTTTACATATGCGTGCGCGACTTCCGTATGCGTTTTCTTTGCTGCACGAGCTCGCAGGGACGGGGGCGCTTTAAACATTTTTTTTTTTTTTATATTTATTTTATTTATTTTTATACTTAAAAATTGTGTTTAAAAAAAAAAAATGTTTTTTTTTTACTTTTATTGCTGTCACAAGGAATGTAAACATCCCTTGTGACAGTAATAGGTGGTGACAGGTGCTCTTTATGGAGGGATCGGGGGTCTAAAAGACCCCCGATCCCTCCTTTACACTTCAAAGTATTCAGATCACCGAAAACGGCGATTCTGAATACTGTGTATTTTTTTAAATTCGGTGCCATTGGCAGCCGAGTAAACGGGAAGTGACGTCATGACGTCGCTTCCGCGTTTACATTGAGAAGGCTGGAACGAAGCCGCCCACGGCTTCATTCCAGCCCGCCCACAGCCGCCGGAGGCAGACGATTGGACACCGGGCCTCCCGATCGCACGTCCCCTCCTGCTCCTCCGGTATAACAGCCGAGCGGCTTTTAGCTGCATCGGTTGTTATATACGGGTAGCCGATCGCCCGCTCGAAACAAGGGTACCGCTATGATGCCTGCAGCTGCGGGCATCAGCCCGGTATAACCCCCAAAAGCCGAGTACGCAGATGTGCGTACGGTCGGCGGGAAGGGGTTAAACATATAGTATTTCAATTCTGGTTGTGCTCACACATAACAGTGATCCATAATTCCCAAAAGATCCAATCTCCCCAGTGCTCACTCTCTCCCCTGTGCCAAAACACTCCTACCAGAGTTATTTTTAGGGCTCATTTATAGACCATTTCCAACACCAACTCCTTCTACCACTTCTCCTTATAGTAGCAAAGGTCACTCAGAAATTCACAATGTTGGCATAAAGTTAAAATAAGGCAAAGACCAAAGTTAAGCAAAATGTCACTAATTTGCCTTTATTCAGAGTAAAAAATCTGCTCACATTCAACAAACTAAGAAGCACATGTATATACCAGCATCCAAGATAGCGGGTCAGCGACTTGTGATTCCAAACATGTGTCAGACATCGCTTCTGATGCATTTCATCACTTGACTTTATCAAAGGATCCTTTGATAAAGTCGAGTCACAAAACTCATCAAGAAGTGATGTCAGATGCATATCCACAACCAGAAGTCCCTGATCCGCCATCTTGGATGCTGGTATATACATGCGTTTCTTATCTCGTTGAATGTGAGCAGCTTTTTACTTTGAATAAATGCAATTTAGTTACATTTTGCTTAACTATAGTATTTAAATAAAAAAACAGTGCTGCGCTACTAATTACAATTAATAAATACAGTGCTCCTCAACTGATCAATTAAGACATGAACTATCCAAATTATTCCAGCGACCATGTGACAATTAAGGAAAACAATCCACCATTCTTGTGCAAATAAATCCAAAAAGGGCTCGTGCTCTCCTCCGCCTGTGTCTTAGGCTGGGCTGCTCACCTCACAGTTTGACCCTTGTTTCACCAGTGCGTCAAGCACAGCAGTTCCCCTCTGGGGATATCATAAGAGACTAGCGTGATTCTGCCACTGGTAGTCCTCTATTTCTTACACATCCTCTGTCTGGTTCTTAAACCCTCAGTGTATATAACGATCAGTAAACACATGGAAAAGAATGGCAAAATCTAGTGCTCTCCGTATATTTTTATATTTTATTATTTTATACGGAGAGCTGATCATTATATACATTAAGGGTTTGAGAACCAGAGAGAGGATGTGTAAGAAATAGAGGACTACCAATGCCAACATTACCCCAGTCTCTTATGATATCCCCAGAGGGGAACTACTGTGTTTGACCCGCTGGTGAAACAGTGGTCAAACTGAGGTGAGCAGCCTAAGAGACACAGGTGGAGGAGAGCACGAGCACTTTTTGGATTTATTTGCACAAGACTGGTGGATCGTTTTTCCTAATTGTCACATGGTCACTTTATTCATATATCATTTGTTCATGCACTGGAATCGTTTGGATAGTTCATGCCTTCATTGATCATTTGAGGAGCACTGTATTTATTTATTGTAATTAGTAGCGCAGCACTTATTTTTTATTTTGAGTGGAGTGAAACACTTTAAGTGATAGCAGCTACTTTGTATTTAAATTGTTTCACGTTCACTATTATGTATTTATATTTGTTTGTTTAGTTTTTATTCACTTAGGATTGTGCTGATTGATTTTGCAATTTATAACTATAGTATTTGCCTTCTTTTAAAGAGGAGTTCCACCCAGAAATGGAACTTCTGCTGATCCGATTCCTCCCCCCCCCCCCCCCCGGTGTCACATTTGGCACCTTTCAGGGGGAGGGGGGGAGCAGATACCTGTCTAATACAGGTATTTGTTCCCATTTCCAGCGAAAGAGCGCCGCAGAATCCATGTCGAACTACCCCATGTCTGGCCCCTCCTTCGTCCCCCCCGCTGTCTTCTGGGAGACACACAGGTCCCAGAAGACAGCAGGGCCATTCAGAACGTGCAGCCCGACTTGCGCATGCGCATTAGGGAACCAGGCTGTGAATATGCAAGGCTTCACTTCCTGATTCCCCTACTGAAGGTGCCAGCAACTGCACCCGGAGCCGAGAGATGGGTCGGCTTCGGGTGAGGACATCGCAGGCGCCCTGGACAGGTAGAAAGAGGTAATAATAACTGTAAGCGCAAATACAAAAATGCATACAATAATTGTGATTTTAATTAGCTAGGCATTTAGTCCAAAGTAGTAAAACTGTCATTTCAAGGGTTAAGCAGGTGTCTGGCAGTTCAAGAGTTAAAACAAGTATAGTGGCTGATCAAAAGGCGGCTGCTGTCCTCAGAGAGCTGGCTCTATAGTAGGCAAGAAAAAGGTAGAAAAGGACGCGCCACCTGAGTGCAGTATTAGAGGATACTTTTAATGACACAAAGTATGGTAACACTTACAAGAAAGATCATTTTAAAAGGCTCATCTGTTAATGGGTGGTCCGTGGTGAGTTCCTCATGTCCCGATCTGGATGATGCGGCAGATGTGCAGGGTAGCTGGTTTTCGGCCAGGGGCTCATCCGAACACTTCTGGGGTGGACCGCACGTGGAGAGCCCTCCCCCGGAAGTGTCCCCGGAAGTGTTCGGATGATCCATGACGTCACGCACGCTCCACATGCATTCCGCACCGGCCCCAGCCTCTTCCTGATGGCCACAGGACGAGCCCCTGGCAGAAAACCAGTTATCTGCAACCCTGCACATCTGCAGCATCATCCAGATCAGGACTTGAGGAACTCACCACGGACCACCCATTAACAGATGAGCCTTTTAAATTTATCTTTCTTGTAAGTGTTACCATACTTTGTGTCATTAAAAGTATCCTCTAATACTGCACTCAGGTGGCGCGTCCTTTTCTACCCTTTTCTTGCCCTGGACAGGTAAGTGTGTTTATTTTAAAAGTCAGCAGCTGCAGTATTTGTAGCTGCTGACTTTATAATTTTTTTTTCTGGCAGAACTCCGCTTTAACTTCATGCCAACATTGTGAATTTCTAAGTGACCATTGCAACTGTAAGGAGACATGGGAGAAGGAGTTGATGTTGGTCTATATACAGTATGAGCCCCGAGGTGGAAAAATAACTCTGGTAAGAGTATTTTGGCACAAGGGAGAGAGAGCGTGCAGTGGGGAAATTGGATCTTTTGGGCATTATGAATCACTGTTATGTGTGAGCACAACTACAATTGGAATACTATATATTTATTAAACTTACGGCACTATAGAATTTTTTTAATTTTACTGTGTGATGGGCTGAAAATATTTGCCAGTCTGTGGGAGATTATGTAATTAGAAAAAGGAAAAACTTATACAAAGCGTGTATAGCCCGTGGATAAACAGTGATACGTTTCAGTAAGCTCACTTCTGCATTTGAAATAGGATACACTGGGATGAAAGTGTATAGTTATAAGATTCACATTTGGGTTTATGATTTAATGTAAGCACATTTATGATTTAATATATTGAGTGTATGGTGTGGCATACTGCACTATATAGTTTTCTTTCTCCTTGTTACACTTTTTGGAATGGTGTGAGTTGGAAAAGGATCACCCCCTTATGTCAATATTTTGTTGAACCACCTTTTTCTTTAATTACAGCCTTTAGTCTGTTGGGATGTGTCTCTACTAACTTTGCACATCTAGACTTTGCAATATTTGCCCGCTCTTCTTTGCAGAACTTCTCAAGTTCAGTTAAATTTGATGGTGACCATTTGTGGACTGCAGTCTTCAAGTCATTCCACAAATTTTCAATTGGGTTTAAGTCTGGGCTCTGACTGGGCCATGCAAGGACATTCACCTTTTTCTCCTTCAACCACTGTGTGGTCATTTTTGCTTTGTGCTTTGGGTCATTGTCATGTTGGAAGGTAAACCTTCTTCCAATTGACAACTTTCTGGCAGAGGACAACATATTTTCCTCAAGAATTTGATGGTATTTTGCCCCATCCGTTTTTCTTCTATCCTGACAAGTGCTCAAGTCCCTGCTGCAGAGAAACATCCCCATAACAGTATACTACCACCTCCATGCTTTACTGTAGGAATGGTGTTATTTGGATGGTGACCTGTATTGGATGACCCAAAGCACACAGCAAAAATGACCACACAGTGGTTGAAGGAGAAAAAGGTGAATGTCCTTGCATGGCCTAGAGCCCAGATTTAAACCCCATTGAAAATCTGTGGAATGACTGCAGTCCACAAACAGTCACCATCAAATTGAACCGAACTTGAGCAGTTCTGCAAAGAAGGGTGGGCAAATATTGCAAAGCCTAGATGTACAAAGTTAGTAGAGGCATATCCCAACAGAATAAAGGCTGTAAATAAAGCAAAAGGTGGTTCAACAAAATACGGACGTAAGGGGGTGATCCTTTTTCCAACTCAGTGATTCTGTTTGAATTTATTTTATTTTTTTCTGACATGCTTGTGTTATACTCTCACTTGGATGTTGTAAGTTGCTCTAGTGAATACAGCTGGATAAAACAAAAACTGTATCTGTCTTCATTTCCGGTAGCAAAGCAACAAAATGTGATTATTTTAAAGAGGGATGATTATTTTATATACCAACTGGATATCTGTAAGGCCATGGAAATCTAGTGAGAGTTTATGACTTCTGTGGAAAAAAGGAGTTGTACATTGAAGGAAGCACTTTCAGTTTTGATCACTAAAGACTTTTTATGGACATTTGAGCGCTGGAATTTATATACTTATCAATAGAATATCCATCCAGGGAGGCAAGGATTTCCAGGTGCTTGGGCCACATATATGACTGTAGGGTTACACCTGAGCGCTAGATTGTGTTATAACTAAAGATGAACATGAAATAAAATCCCAAATTTTGGATTGCCACCAGATCAGCAATAGAGGGGAAATCTTCCAATTGGGATACTAGTTCTGGTGCCAACCAGGGATTTCCTTTCATTTCCTGTTTTGGCTATGGTATAGGAAGTGAAAAAATAAATCCCCCCAATGGGACACAGATGGGCAAATAAAACTGACAGGGGTTATAGCCCTCCCTTACGCTATCTAAAATGAAAAATGTGTCCTAGCCAGCACTAGGACCCAATTAAGTGTGCATAAACTGTTAAGGAAAATTCTGCCAAAGTGAAGAGTAACAGATTTGTGATTTATCACTGTGCTACTAATGTCCAATCACAGGCTGGTGGCAGGAAGGTGACCAGTCTGTTTTGCTTAACTGCAGTAGTAAAAAATTCAGGTCACTCTATGTTGTCTGGTAGAGCTGTTTATATCTCCGGACTAAATAGATATAGATATAAGTCCATTACATTTCAGCTTTAAGGGGTTTCTTGACTAACTTTAGGGTGGATTTTCGATTAGATAAGCCAAAGTTAGCCCTGGTTGTAAAGTACTGTGTTGAATTTGGAAATCTACTTATCTTCAAATGAGGCTCGGGAGGGACATACTGAAAGTATTGTCTAAACAAACATTTGCCTATAGTTTGTAATGAAAGTGCATTAGAGATTGCTACATAGTCATATATTTTTTTTCCATGCCTATTACTCTTAACATTATAAAAAAAACCCTATAAACAGTAACGCTGACCTGGACTTTCAATACAGGGGCACCTAGTATCCTCAGAATATAAAACCAGTAGTTGATTCAGCGGGTGGCAAAAAACCCTTACGGAGTGTGGTCCAATTTTCTCCCACAGTTATAAAAATTTCTTCCTATCCCCAAAAGCAAGTGAATAAATAACTGAATCAACATTTTACATGATTACTTTTTCTGAATGTTATTAGTTGCTAATATACTGTTATTAATATTCATATATAGGGGGGAAAGTGTATGAACTTGCTTGTTGGCAAGTATCAATAACAGTTCACAAATGTGGCCATGTTTTTTCACAGTAGGGGTTCTGATTTTACTGATTTTACATTAATGTTTTGGCCATGTTTTGTTTTCACCAGTTTTCACTAGTTTAACTAGAGCTAGCTGGCATTTTTTGAGAGTTTGTGAGTTATTACATTACATTAAAGAAAAAAGAATCTGTCATTACAGTTTTTTTTCTTTATATGCTAAAGTGACACATAATGCTTTGAATTATTTAAGGACAGAAGTTAGAAAAAAATCTAGGAATGAGGCAACATGATTTTTTTTTAAAATAAAAGGCACCCTTGTTGTTAAAGCAGTATTAAACCCAAAAGCAAACCCTTATTATATTGCAACTTATCACTTCTTAGATGTGGTAGCTGCATCTTTTATTTTTACCTGGTGATCAGGTCACCAATCTGTTTTTCAGCAGAACAAGCTGTCCTACAGATGTAGCAGTTGGAGGCTTGAGACAAACCATTTAAAGTGGTTGTAAACCCTTACATATACCAATTGAAGTGACTAGCCTCGGGTGATACACAGAGATAAAACAAATACTCCTACATAAGTTGTACCTGTTTATCTGCAGCACTCTCTCTTCTACAGCCTTCTAAAACACACAGATCAAAAGGATTTTTCTCAGCAGTAGAAAGCAGAGGGTGGGGATCTGATGTCACGCACACTGGACAGAGCTCCAGTGAAAGCTGAAACCTAAGAAAGGGAAGGGACACACCCCTCTTCTACACAATGCCATAGGGAAATATACACAGCTGAGGCTGTTGTGTTGGCTTAGAGTCTTAAGGCGGTAGTAGTCAACCTAAAAAAAAATAAAATGAAAATTAAGGGTCCCTTAACGCTTGGTTGGTTTAGGACTTTGATTCAGGCAGTGACCTGGTAAGGTCCAGTGCCTCCATCCCTATTTGATTAAAGAAAGGGGGAAGGGGGAAGTGGGACTTTGAATGAAGCACATTGATGTAAATAGTAAAATGTACTGTATAGATGAAAGATGTAATACGTAGTAATAATCATGAGTCATTATCAATATTCAATCATTAATATATATACACATACATATACATCCAATAGAGGGAAATTACCACATAATTGCAGACAGTAATATCGTAAAAAAACATGTTGAAATTGATCTAATAGGACCCATGATGATTGGAAACATGGCATTGATAGCTCTACGTGTCTCGTGAATTGATTCACTCTTCAGGAGCGTGGATGTAGGTTGGGTATAGAAGGTAATAAAATAGAGAAGATTTCTGTATGGTCTGACCCTATCAGGAACAAAAATGTAAATAAAAATAGAATAAAGATTGGGCTATACAACCCCCCTCTCTCTCTAAGATACTTACATATATAATTATATGGTAAGAGAGTAGCACCAATGATCTGAAACCCCAAAGAGGGCATCACTGCAGAAGCTGAGGTGGTGTGGACAGCCTGAGGCCCAGCAAGGGCAACAAAGTTACCTGAACCTGGTGAATAAGAGCCTGGGCTCCAGGATAGTATACAGTGAGGCAAAGATAGCAATGGAAACCATCAAGGTAAATCAGCCACCCATGAATGAAGCCTATAAGGGCATGGCCGCCACATGCCCACCAATGTCACGCCAGCGTTCATGGGTGGCTGACTCACCTTGATGGTTTCCATTGCTATCTTTGCCTCACTCTGCATGCTATCCTGGATCCCAGGCTCTTATTCACCAGGTTCAGGTAGCTTTGTTATTCACAATCAATCCCTTTCATTTATGTGCACATTTTAGCCGCTGGTTTTTACTTTCTTCTCTCCAGCTGATTTCCCTTTTTCACTACTCCATCATCTTCTAATTCCACCTGTTTGGAATTCACTCACACTTATCTTCACTCTCATTGTCCTGCCCTTTACCAAGCACAGGACAGAGTACACACCTTATACATTATTATATTCTGAGAAGTCCCTTTCTGTTTAAAGGTTCTAGAATTTATGGCCACTTATGATCACCTTTACTTCCTGGAAATCTGTCCTCCCTGGATGTTGCCCTCGCTGGGTCTCAGGCTGTCCACACCACCTCAGCTCCCAGCGGTGATGCCCTTTATTCTATTTTTATTTACAATTTTTTTCCTCCTTGATAGGGTCAGACCATACAGAAATCTTCTCTATTTTATTACCTCCTATACCCAACCTACGTCCATGCTCCTGAAAAGTGAATCAATTCACGAAACGCGTAGAGCTATCAATGCCGTGTTTCCAATCATCATGGGTCCTATTAGATCAATTTCAACATATGTTTTTTACGATATTATTGTCTGCAATTATGTGGTAATTTACCTCTAATGTATGTATATATGTTAATTATTGAATATTGATAATGACTCATGATTTTTACTATGTATTATATCTTTAATTTATACAATAAATTTTACTATTTACATCAATGTGCTTCATTCAAAGTCCCACCTCCCCCTTCCCCCTTTTGACTTACCTTTAGAATGGGTTCACGAGCTCCGGCCATTTGATTGGTCGGAGCCGCGATGACGTCACTCCCGTGCATGTAAATAGGAGCCCCGGGCATGGCACACAGCTGTGAAGGAATGGCACGGGTATGCGGTTCCTTCAGAGCTAGAAAGAGGAAAGAGCAGAGAGAAATGACACTCGGTTCTTTGGATTCAGACGTGCTTTGATCATTTTTCATGTTAGAGGTTTACAACCACATTAACACTGACAAGGTTGCTTTCAATGGTCAGCTTTTCTTTACTAATGTAAAACCTTTATCCCAAAAGGAAAACAAGCTGTTTGCTTATAAAGTGTTAGCTGGAGTTGGGCTTTAATTTATTAGTAGAGATGGGCCGAATACTCCCCTTGTTCAGTTTACAGAAGAAGCCGAACATGAAAAATCAAAAGTGCCCATTTTGAAGGCTTATATGCAAGCAATTGGCCATAAAAGGGGTATTGGGGTCCGGGTACTGCCCTGGGGGACATGTATCAATGCAAAATTGTTTTTAAAAAATTATTGTTTTTAAAGGAGCAGTGATTTTAATGATGCTTATAGTACAACAACAAAAATGAAACATTCCTTTAAATATAGTGCCTAGTCTGCCTGTATAGTGACACATCTGTAGCATGTAGAGAACATTTTGCAGCAAAAATGAACAAGTCAAATCAAATTTAAATTGACTCATGGTTGCAATTGCTGCCACCCGCCTATTTAAAAAAATAAAGAAAAAATGGCATGGGGTACCCCCCAGTCCATACCACATGGATTTTAAGGGGAACCCACACCAAAATGTAAAAAAAACAAAAGGTGTAGGGCCCCCTCCAAAATCCATACCAGATCCATATCCGAGTACGCAGCCTGGCAAGTCAGGAAAGGGGTGGGATGAGCGAGCACCCCCCTGAACCATGCCAGGCCACATTCCCTCAACATACCTTGTCCCCATGTTGATGGGGACAAGAGTCTCTTCCCCACAACCCTGGGCTGTGGTTTGGGGGGTCTGCGGGCAGGGGGCTTATCGGAATCTGGAAGCCCCTTTTTAAAGATCTCAGCCCCCCTCCATGTGAATGAGTATAGGGTACACAGTACCCCTACCCATTCACCAAATTAAATAAAAACAGTACACAGGTTTTTGACAAATCCTTTATTAAAAATTAAAAAACAGCACCCACCGATGTAGATCCATCATCAATCATGATGCCCATTTCCACCACCGGACCCGAAAAAAAAAGCTTTGCCCACGATGAAGGCTAACTTCCAAATGCATTGACAGTTCTTAAATAGGTAAGGGGCGCTGCCACCTGATGACATCATCGACCCAGCATGCATTGATCGGTGACATCACACAGGGCGGCGCCACCAGGTGACAGAGCAGGCATTCGGTGGTTAGCCTTCATCATGGATGGAGCTTCTTTTTTTTTTCGGGTCCGGCGGTGCCATGATTGATGATGGATCAACATCAGGGCACATTGTTTTTTTATTTTTTTTACCCCAAGGAAAGAAACAAAGGCGCCACTCTAAGTGCAATAGATCACAAAGGTACAGTCATGACAGGCATGTAGGCATTTAATGCCGGTCGTCCGGGAAGTGAATGGGATCCGTTGGCTGGATGGCTGCGGTGTCTGGGAACAGGCTGCACCGGTGTTTGGTTCCTGTCTCTGGAACGCACGCTGGGAGCCACGGGGATGAGGTCACTCCCGGAATGTTTAGTCAATAGGCCACGCGTTTGCGGAGCTACATGCCTGCTTCAGGCCTCAAGAAGGCGCGTAGCTCCGCAAACGCGTCACCTATTGGCTAAGCATTCCGGAAGTGACCTCATCACCATGGCTCCCAGCGTGCGTTCCAGAGACAGGAAGTGTCAGCAAACACCGGCACAGCCTGTTCCCACTCACCGCAGCCATCCAGCCAACGGATCCCATTCGCTTCCTGGACGACCGGCATTAAATGCCTACATGCCTGTCATGACTGTACCTTTGTGAGTACTGTGTTTACAGTTGATAATAAACATCTCATTGATCTATTGCACTTAGAGCGGCGCCTTTGTTTCTTTCCCAGCCATGCCATAAGATTGCTTCTTATTCTTCATTTGGGCTGCCTTCTAATGCTGCTAATTTACAGAAACTGTATGGACTTTTTTTAAGTCAACATTTTCAATATTTCACATTTTATTGCCGCATCATTTTATCATTTGGTTTATTCTTTTACCTGGAGCAACCAGGATGGAGGCACACATTGTTTTTGGTTCCTAGCGCTCACTTTATGTTTATATGCGTTACTGTACTATGTACCCCATACTCATTCACATGGGGGGGTGAGATCTGGGGGCCCCCCTATTAAAGTGGGCTTCCAGATTTTGATAAGCTCCCTGCCCACAGACCCCCACAACCACAGCCCAGGGTTATCAGGAAGAGGCCCTTGTCCCCATCAACATGGGGAGGGCATCTGGCCTGGTATGGTATAGGAGGGGGTGCTCACTCGTCCCCCCTCTTTCCTGAGGGGGACCCCACGCCATTTTTAAGTTTAACTTTGGCATGGGGTTCCCCTTAAAATCCATACCAGACCCAAAGGGCCTGGTAAGCATAGGAGGGACCCCACGCTGTTTTTTTTCTTTTTTTTGTATTGCCGGCAATGGCTTGCAGCCACGATAATCAGTTTTAATGTCAGTTTTTTTGCAGCAGGTTCTATACACGGTATATATGTGCCACTTTACAGGCAGACTAAGGGGACCCCCAGACACTATATTTAAAGGAATTTTTCATTTTTATTGTTTCACTTTAAGCATCATTAAAATCACTACTCCTTTAAAAACAATCTTTTTTAAAAGTTTTTTTTGCATTGATACATGTCCCCTAGGGCAGTACCCTGGCCCCCATACCCTTTTTATAGTCAATAAGTTGCATATAAGCTTTAAAAGGGGGACTTTTGATTTTTCATGTTTGGGTCCCAAAAACTTTTATAGTGTTTGTGGCTCGGGTCCGAACTTTTTCTCGGTTCGGGAGTTCTGGTGCAAACCGAACTGGGGGGTTTTCGGCCCATCACTACTGGCCAGATCACCAGGTAAAAACAGAGTGAAAAAACTAAAAAAAGAAAACAAATGCAGTCACAACATCTAATGATTCGTAATCTGCAATATATTACATTTTTGACTCTGGGTTTAATACCGCTTTATACAGTAGGTTTAGGATTAACTGTGTACGGCGGGGGGAACAATACTAATGCACAGAATTACAATAGGATCATAGCACTGAAAAATAGCATTTCTTTGGTCATGTAATGACTACCAGTCGCCATTTCAAGAACATCAACATCTGGATTTTTTAAAGCCAAAACATACGATCTGTAAAGCAATTATCTGGATCCAGGTATTCTTCTGGCAGTTCTACTGGAACTTCCTCTGCTTCTGGTTTTATATCAATGGTACTTCCTTCTGAAGAACTTGTGTCATCCAGTTTCTGTGGAACAATAAGATTAAATAAAATCACCAACAATATTTAATAAAATACTTTCACACGAATTTCTCATTTCACTTTCATTAAGTTTTTATTGATGTTTCTCAGAGTACAGATTATGACACAAAAATGTATCTGGATAAAAGCAATACACTATTAATTTCCAAAACAAAATTCATCAATAGCACAAGTTTATGTTCTAACTGAAACAAGAATACTGAAATTGCTATTTTCTGCCATGTTACATCTTATGAAATAGTTCTAATCCAAAGACATCCAGCACTTCTGTATAGATCAAAAACACTCCTCTCAAGTCTTCCAACAGGTGACTATTTGCCCAAATCAGTTCAGTGTTCCAAACCAGATTTTCTGACTCAAGTAAAGAATACAGGTCCAATAAAACTTTTTTATCCACCATGTACAGTGCCTTGAAAAAGTATTCATACCCCTTGAAATTTTCCACATTTTGTCATGTTACAACCAAAAACCTAAATGTAGTTTATTGGGATTGTATGTGAAAGACCAACACAAAGTGGCACATAATTATGAAGTGGAAGGAAAATGATAAATGGTTTTCAAACTCTTTAACAAATAAATATGTGAAAGGTGTGGTGTGCATTTGTATTCAGCCCCCGTTACTCTGATACCCCTAATTAAAATCTAGTGGAACCAATTGCCTTCAGAAGTCACCTAATTAGTAAATAGAGTCCATTTGTGTGTAATTTATTCTTAGTATAAATACAGCTGTTCTGTGAAACCCTCTGCGGTTTGTTAGAGAACCTTAGTGAACAAACAGCATCATGAAGGCCATTGAACACACCAAACAGGTCAGGAATAAAGTTGTGGAGAAGTTTAAAGTAGGGTTAGGTTATAAAAAAATATCCCAAGCTTTGAGCATCTGATGGAGCACTGTTCAATCCATCATCCGAAACTGGAAAGAGTATGGCACAACTGCAAACCTACCAAGACATGGCCGTCCACCTAAACTGACAGGCCGGGCAAGGAGAGCATTAATCAGAGAAGCAGCCAAGAGGCCCATGGTAACTCTGGAGGAGCCGCAGAGATCCACAGCTCAGGTGGGAGGATCTGTCCACAGGACAACTATTAGTCGTGCACTCCACAAATCTGGCCTTTATGAAAGAGTGGCAAGAAGAAAGCCATTGTTGAAAGAAAGCCATAAGAAGTCCCATTGGCAGTTTGTGAGAAGCTATGTGGGGGACACAGCAAACATGTGGAAAAAAGGTGCTCTGGTCAGATGAGACCAAAATGTAATGTTTTGGCCTAAAAGCAAAATGCTATGTGTGGCAGAAAACTAACACTGCACATCACCCTAAACACACCATCCCCACCGTGAAACATGGTGGTGGCAGCATCATGTTGTGGGGATACTTTTCTTCAGCTGGGACTGGGAAGCTGGTCAGAGTTGATGGCAAGATGGAAGAAGCCAAATACAGGGCAATCTGAGAAGAAAGGCACAGAACTAGGTAAGCAGCCAATCGGAAAGTTTATCTTTTTATCTTTATAATAAAAACAGGGTTACAAAATTTGGTTCTATATATATTTTTTTCCACATATTCCAAACCGTGGTCTTCCTGGAGGAGGGGTTTTCCCTTGCCTCATCTCTGACTTTGCAGCAAGCAAAATCTTGCTAAAGCGCATTTGACTCATTTTTTAACTAAAGTCAACGTTTTCTGGTAAGCAGATCTTGTATTAGAGCACGTTGGGTGTTATTCTCTATTAAGTTGGTGAAAGGAGCTTTCACTTTTCTTCTTATATGGAGGAGTTCTGAACACAATTACATGCTGTTGGAGAAGTTTTTGTGACACTTTTGGGACTATTTAATAGTGCACTGTATTCTGGCCAAACAGCCAGTATCACTATTTTTCAATTGCACATTTGTATTTTTGGTGTTTGCAAATTGCACTTTATTTGGATGTAATAAGGAGTATTTTGTGGCATATTTCACATATTAATTTTATTCTATTTTGTTGCTATAGAGCGCCCTCTACACCTTACCACAACAAACATAAGTATCACTACTTAATCAGAGGAGCAGCTTATTGAGTTAGTTATAGTTCATATTTGTATTTATATTTGTTACAATTTTATATTGTTCACGAGGCTGGCACAGAGTTGATCTCCAATTTTTTTCACAATCTTAGAAGAAAACCTGTTAGAGTCTACAAAAGACTTGAAACTGGGGCAGAGGTTCACCTTCCAGGAGTACAATGACCCTAAACATACAGCCAGAGCTACAATGGAATGATTTCGATCAAAGCATATTCATGTGTTAGAATGGCCCAGTCAAAGTCCAGACCTAAATCCAATTGAGAATCTGTGGCAAGACTTGAAAATTGCTTTTTACAGACGCTCTCCATCCAATCTGACAGAGCTTGAGTTAGTTTGCAAAGAAGAATGGGCAAAAATTTCACTCTCTAGATGTGCAAAGCTGGTAGAGACATCCCCAAAAAGACTTGCAGCTGTAATTGAAGCTTAAGGTGGGTCTACAAAGTATTGACTCAGGGGGCTGAATACAAATGCACGCCCCAGTTTTCACATATTTATTTGTAAAAAAAATTGAAAACCATTTATCATTTTCCTTCCACTTCACAATTATGTGCCACTTTGTGTTGGTCTATCACATAAAATCCCAATAAAATACATTTACGTTTTTGGTTGTAACGTGACAAAAAGGGGGACATTTTAAGGGGTGTGAATACTTTTTCAAGGCACTGTATCTGCACCTTTTTCAGTAACTCTCCTTCATTCACTCTCATATGTGTCCCCAAAAAAAGAAAAACTTATATAGTGTAATACCTTCTGGTTATCAGAATAATTATCTAATAATTGTGCTCACTTGTGTGTAAAACAGCATGCTCTTCAAACCACCACATGTGTTAGTGCCATCTTCAATCTCCCCTATACCTATATTCTTACCCGAAAAATTCACCTAGCCTTCACGAATTCTGGGTGTATTTTGCTTCATTTGTTGGTTTCCTATGATTGTATACTATACCAGGCTGTCTCAGGCCTTAATACTTTATGAGTTGCTGAACGAGCATGCAGCTAGCATTGCCAAACGAAAGTCAGACAGTCCTGGTACAGCAACTTAGACCATATTCAAACATTTCCTCTGTGTTGAATTACCGCACACATTAACCTGCATTGAGTTAAGGCAACCCATTCATTTTCAATGGGAAGTCAATATACAGTACCACAATGCAGATTTGAATTGAAGGAAGGCTTATTTGCTAAAATAGGACAAAGTGTAAAAAGCAGTGCAAGGTTTTCCTCTCATTCACCCTCATGTCAGTTGAAATCCACCATCTTCTTACATCTTCAAAAGACTTCAACAATGAAATATATACATAAGAGCACCCAGCTCCTACCACATTCTAAGACCACTGTAAAGGGAATGCACTCTCATGCAGTAACTGCTTGAATATAACATTTCAACTACTACATGAGAACAGATTTTAAATTAAAAAAACTCACATCTTTACTGCCTTCTTCATCTGACGCACTGCTAAAATCCTCTGTGTTAAGATTCTCAAAATCGGACTCTCCTACCGCGATGGGCACTTTGACAGTGAGGTTTGGGTTGTTGATGAACGACATATGATCTTCATCGATAATATACTTTTCAACACTGCTACCAATACCACTAGTAGTGCCATTTCCATTCTTCTGATATTCCATATCTCGAGTGATATCAACCCCTGCATGATTTACCAAGCAGCCCCTCTTTTCATACATGTCATCTAATGGTTTCTCATCACCAGCCTTCTTCTTAAAGTGTGTTTGTATGAAGTTGTGGACATGTAGTTTAAGCCATGCAATGCCTTTTTTGATCCGAATGACAGCTATCTGGAGGTTGTTCATCTCTCCATCATCATCAGAGGCTGCCAGATTGTCAGAACTGAAAGAACTCAGTAACAAAGCAAGGAACAAATTCAACACCTACAAAAAAAACAAACATTACAGTTGATAATGTTGCATGTGTGTAAATCCAGCCTAACACAGATTTAGACAGATTTGTGAACAATATTTGAGAGAAATAGACCTTTTGTGTACATAGAAAAAGTCGTAGATCTTTGAGTTCAGCTCATGATAAATAGGGGCAAACACAAAAGGGTTGCATTTATAATTTTGCTCAGTGTATGTTTTTTGACATAGTTTTTGTTGATTTTATTCACTGTTGTGATTGAGCGCAAAACTGATTTTATTATAATTCTATAATATAGGTTGCTTAAAAATTCAGCTCGTCTATGACAAGCCTAAAATAGTTATCTACAGGATTTTTTGGCCTGTGACAAGAAACGTACATATTATAACTTACTAAGTCAAGCAGATAAAAATACTGACCACTAAGTTACCAATAACCATGACCATCATGAAGACACATAGACACATTGCTTGTCCTGCGACCTCCATGCAGTCCCACATGGTTTCAATCCATTCTCCACACAAAACACGGAAGACAATAAGGAAGGAATGGAAAAAATCGTTCATGTGCCATCTTGGTAGTACACAATCTGGATTTATTTTACAGACACAATCCTTGTAACTTTTGCCGAATAACTGCATTCCCACTACGGCAAAAATGAAGACGATAATGGCCAAGACAACGGTCAGGTTACCCAGGGCACCAACAGAGTTTCCAATGATTTTAATAAGCATGTTTAGAGTAGGCCAAGACTTGGCTAGCTTGAAGACTCTCAGCTGTTGATAAAACACAAAATATCCTATTAATAACCTGCACATAAATATAATGATTATTTAAAGTAGTTAGGTAGTAGTGGTTGTATGCGTATATGTAATTACATAATTTTTCTTATTACAACAGAAGCAAATGTGTTTTCTAAAATATATTTATGTATTGATGCAGTTTTGAGAATGGCTATGCACCATAGCTCTGAGGACTCATGCTGGCCAAACACATGACAGTCTTCAGGCAATTTCAACAATTTTTTGGTCTTTTAAACCACATTTGGGTCACAAAAATGTATCAACTAGACCAACACAACCTAACATCAACAGTACATTGAAACCAGGAATCAACTAAAGTTGTTTTTGTATCCTCTTATTTCTGTGGGTTTTTCACATGTGGCTTATTTTCCACACATTATTTTCAAGATAAACTGCAAACTAACTTTAGACTGACTACCTGTATGCAATGAAAACTACAAGAAAAAAAATATTAGTAAACAACAAGCTCTAAAGCCTAGCTTTGAGATTAAAATGACTCTGTCATGTAAGAATATAGGGGCTGCCGTTGCAGGCCTCCTTTAAAAAATGTCCTTACCAAATAAGACAGAGAGATGTATTTGAAGTTCAGTTACTCAAAAACACAATTTAGATATCACCTTCTATTGGAATGGTTACAAAAAGCTGATTATATATGAAGGAAACCTACATTCCATTGTATGATTTTATAAAATATAGGACTGAGTTTTACATTGACATCATACTGACTTACCAATCGAAAAGACCGTAACACCGAAAGGCCTTCAACATCCTGAAGAAGCATCTCAATTAAACTGAGACTCACTATAAAGCTGTCAAATATGTTCCAGCCCTCTTGAAAGTAATAGTATGGATCCATTGCAACCAGCTTCAAAAACATTTCCGCTGTAAAAATTCCAGTAAAAACCTGCAAGAAAAGGGTATAGGCCATTATATTTGTAATGTGGACATCAATTATATGCATCAGATTGTACCAGTACAATCTGATGTATATAATTTAAAGTGTAACTTTTATAAGCCACCCGCCCGCACTCCCAGTCTCAAGTGTAACTGTCCATGATCTACTGAGATCTTGGTGGCCCTACAGAGTAATGCACAACCTTCTAACAGAAGCTTTTCCGTTGGGCTTGTGCATAGGTGCTGCACTCTCCACACAGTATTGAAGGGTTGCACAGCTCAGATCTCAGCTGATTGGGGACAAGTGACCATAAGACTGGGATAAGAGTGGGGGCTTACAAAAATAGGTGTAACTTTACTAAAGTAGCAGTTACACTAATAGATTGCTTGTATAGTCCCCACATCATCCTATTGTTTAGGAATGATGCATCAGTTTTACCAATTGGTACTATTGAGTTAGGCACTTCAAATAAGCAAACAGCCACTTTTGATTTAAGGTCCATGCACACTAGGAGCAGAAAAAATGCCAGACCGTCTGGCAGAAAAAGCAGCATAAAAATGCTCATAGTAGCTCATATTGCACAGGAGTTTAGGAGAGTTTATGGGCATTTGCTTTTACAAGCGTTTTTTTCCAAAACATTCCTCACTGCCCACTTTTCATGGTACACTTGAAAACACAAACTCTCCTAAGCTATGCGTTTAGGAGCCTTTCTGATCGTTTTTTTCTGCCTGAAAGCTGCTCTCAAAAATGCGATCTAGAAGGGATTTTTTTACTGCCTCTAAACATTGTGCTAATAATATGCTTCTGGACACATAAGATAACACGGAGCTGCTTCTACAGGCAGGAGGAAAAAACACAAAACTCCTGTAGAAGCAGCGTTTTTTTAAGCCCAGTGTGCATGGACCCTTAATTTTGTTGAATTATAGAATGTAGCATATTCCCCATTAGCATCAATACAGCAATACAAAATCATTAATACACCCCAAGTGTGTTGAGCTGCTCATGCCGCAACTGCCTAAGAAATTATGACCAAAATATTCTGTGCTCATGGCCAATCCGGTATTTGGCTCTTTGTATAAATAAAATGTACTACCTAATTTTATCAAGAGCAACAGTGCAGATACTATGATTTGGTGGGCATGTGATTTTCCACAAGTGCTGCTATATTCTTGGCTGATAATTTCCAAATGCTGATTTAAAATCATTAAACAATATATGCTACTGCTTTTATTTCAGGTCAGCAAAAATACTTATTAAAACACTCTTGCTTTGTATTGCAAAAATGAAAGGATTTTAGTCCTTACACATCTTTTTTAACACTTAAAAGATTTTACACCTTTAAGCGGAGGTTTGCTTACTCACATACTGTAGCTGCTGACTTTTAATATTAGAATCATTACCTGTCCAGGAATCCAGCAATGTCAGCACCCCAGCCGATGTTTCCATTGGCTCTCAGGTGCTGCTGCCGCCATTTGTAGTAAGGGAACCCAGCAGTGAAGCCTTTCAGCTTCACAGCCGGTTCCCTATTGCGCATGCACAAAGCGTGCTGTGCTTTCTGAATGGCCAGGCAGCAGGGTAAGGAGAAGGGGGGGCTGAACTTTGAAGTGATCTCGCTACGGTGAAATCTTTTGAGAGTGGGGACAGGTACCTGTCAAAAAGGTACCCGCTGCCTCCCAAAAGGAGAGGGGGGGGGCTGATAAGTGGAGCTTCCACTTTTGGTTGGAACTCCACTTTAAAGCACATATCTGCCGAAACCTGCAACTCCACATCTAAAAGTGAAAAACGGCTAATTGCAATCTGAACTTTCGCACTTCCACCTCAGAAAAACCTTCACAATATATCCATTCTTGTAATCAATAACAAGGTACAGAGCCACTCTGATCAGCTCTCTACATTGTGTCTGTGTTCAAAGCCGTTTCATGATGGCTCAGAACACAGCCATTAATGGGCACATTGGGCCATGAGTGTTTTCTGAACCGTCATTTACTGTATAACTGGCAGTCCAGAAATATGTGTTCACTTTTCCATCATTTTTATACAATACAGTGATACAAAGATGGTTTAAACACAAATGTTTGAGGTTAATAAAGAATTAGAAACATAGTATTTTGGCCAATTTTTGGCTTCAACTAAAAATCTTACCAAGTTTCCTACAAATAATACACCTTCAAAGTGTTCAGTCATTGGATAGTGCTCCATTGCCATGAATAAAGTATTGAGGACAATACAGATGGTTATGGCCAAGTCCACAAAAGGATCCATTACGATCATGTTTACTATTGTCTTGATCCGTACCCACAGAGGGCAGCATGTCCATATCAAATAAGTGTCTGCAAACTTGTACCAACAAGGTGGACACTTCCGCTGAGACTCTTCCAGTTCTACAAACAGAATGAATATAAAGAACATTACCACAACAAAGCCAATATCACCAAAGCACTGAAAGGAGATTTATTACAATGTTTTGTCACATTTTAGGCATACAACTACATCTTTCAAAAGCAGAAAAATCTGCCTTATTTTTCAGATTCTAAACAAAAAAAAATCATATTTGTTTAAATCTGCAATATCTATATGTATGTAATTATTAAAGAGATACTTTTTTTTAAAAAGTAACAAACATGTTATACTTACCTGCTCTGTGCAGTGCTCCTGGCCCCTCCCTCCTGTTGAGTGCCCCCACAACAAGCAGCTTGCTATGGGAGCACCCAAGCTGAGCTGCAGCTCAGTGTGCCCATTCAGACACAAAGCCCTGGCACGGCCCTGCCCCTTCTCTCTCCTCATTGGCTCACTGACTTTGATTGACAGCAGCAGGAGCCAATGGCGCTTCGCTGCTGTCCCAGCCAATGAGGAGGGAGAGTCCCAGACAGCTGAGTCTCTCATGCAACATCACTGGATCGAGATGGGACTCAGGTAAGTATTAGGGGGGCTGAGGGGGGGCTGCTGCACAGAGAAGGCTTTTTTATATATTTCTATGCATTAGGACAAAAAAACCTTCTGCCTTTACAACCACTTTAATAAAACAAAAAAAGCCAACAAATGTCCTGTGATTCTTACACTATCCATCTCACCACCAAATATCTCAAATGGTATTTGTGAAGGCATCCCCTATTTTTGTATATGACCTCTTCATAAGGAATGATCTGGTTGACAGAGTGTAGCCATTGAGATATGAAAGGTGGAGAGGTTTGCATCCACCTAAGTGCTATCATTTTTCAAGCTAAAAATAAAGTTTATCTTAACAGCATTCTGGGGTATCTGGGCTACATTTCCTCATCTAAAAATCCAAGAATCTACGATGGAGGAGCTGATACACATTACTCAAGACAGGATTTCCAGGTTTACAGCAACATGGGCTAATTGGTTTGAATTTCGATCCTCTCAGCAATATCAGGAGCTTCTACAAAATTCTACCTAATTCATGCCTTATTACTTTTGACACGCCTTGTTGATACATCACACAAGCATTCTGAACTGGGGGTCTCAGATAGCGCATCCGGTAGCGACTGGAAAGGGTAGTAGGTGGTTTCCCACCCCCACTCCTAATAGGGCTTACTACTCACCCCCTTTCTTTCCTTTTCTTTTCCTTTCTTATTTTTTTTTCTTATCTTTTCTTTTCTGTTTTTCTCTAATCTCCTTTTTCTTTCCTCCTCCTTTTCTAAGGTAACAGATGGGGAGCATAGGGTGGTGGGCGGTCTCAGTGGTCTGCCCGTTCCCCCATCCCCCCCATATCATATCATATGCAATAAACAGGAATCGGGTTGGAATGGCCGGGGGGGATTCTGTGGTCCCGGTTGCTCTAACGTGGTTGAAGTTAGAGAGATATTAATGCAAGCAATGGATATGCTCTGATTCCCTTAGGGGTAACACAGGACTACATATGTCAGGCACTTAAACTGCATTTGATGTAGGAATTATGACTAAGGCATGGTCTTTGATACATAGAGATGTGTTGCAATGTTGTTTATACCCTGTTTTACTATGAAGATATCTCTTTGATGATAACTTTTGTATTACTGTTTGAAAACTTTAATAAAATCCAAGGATATTTCTGGGGAAAATGGAACTGGTGTTGAGAGCAAAGAGTAAACCAAGTCTATTACTTGTCTCCAATACCGTGATATAACTGGGCAGGTCCACATTAGATGGCCAAAGTCCGCTTCGGGTGGAGCACACTTTAAGCAGTTAGAGTTAGAGGTTTGTTGCAAAGCGAACAGTCAGGTAGGAGTAAGGAAGGTCTGGTGTAAGATAATAACAAATTAATCCAATTATATAACTGCAGGTGAGACCCAGAGGTTTAAACAGCAAGCTTCTTCCCAGTCCTCATCCATGAGAGAAGGGAATCTGCATTTGCTATCTGGACCTGACCTGTAGAGGGAATTTACTGAGCTTGGTGTGCAACAAATGGGAGTATAGGTTGGATATCAAACCTTTGGTACCCTGCAATCTCAGTATACCTGTAGGAGAATAATTAGAAATTGCACATCTGTGACTGCTGAACTTGAGGGTAAAACTGGAAAAACTTACCAACTTTAAAAAAAAAAAGTGTGAGTCAAATTACATATTCAAGCATGGTCAAATGAATGCATAACACTATTGTCATTTACATCAGAAAGGGTGAGTAAACCCCCATGTTGTCAGAATGAGGAATCAGGTAGAGAATATTATTTTTATTAAAGGTGGGGAAATATGGGCTTACCCCAGAGCATCAGCTCAGTAGGTATGTCTGTAAAACCAGAAAGTTTTTTAGCTTCCCACTGCATGGATGTCACCAGGGTTAAGTCTGCCTTTTTTCTTACACAAAGTCACAGGTTTTTATTGTGCAACCATAACAACCTTGGGCATTGTGCAGACCAGACACTTGCATCTCAACATTTAATGACAGGATAAGGAGGACATTAGGTGCTTGCACAGCATCCTTTCTTGCCCCTCCTGCATCTCTTTCTATCAGCACTGTTAGCACAGAAATGGAGAGAAACTAAGGGAGAGGAATGCTAGAATACTAGTTAGTACCAGTTTCCAGTGGAGGAATAAACCCCTCTAATTGGGTTACCCACCGGTGTGAACACTACAACAATATGTAAAACTATTAGTTCAGTTTTTTACATTTTAGAGTGCCTTATAATGTGCATAATTTTAAAGGGTGCCTTGACTGAAAAAAAGGTTGAGAAATACTGCAAATAGGTCAAGGACAACATACCATCCTAAGAAGTAAGTAAACAATTTTACAAAAAAGATGTTGACCTGCAAGCCCCATCTACCTCCTGTGTTTCATTACTGGTCACTGAGGCCACCCATCCTATGGATAGGCCAATCGTGAGATACACAATGCCCTGGTTTTCGGGCCTCTCAGAATAGTTGGGAAGCTATTGCAAGGTATGTGCAAGCATTTGAGGATATCTGAACTTCATGCATGTTGTTTGCCAACAAATTTACTTTAAATATGACACATCAAAAACTAGTTTATACCTTCCACAAGAGTCTGTGTCAGGACACTAAGGACGCTATTAGCTCTGTGTTTCTTTCCAAATGATGCATTAAGCTGGTCAATTGACACGCGAAGAGAAGACCCTGAAGGTTTCTTTTTAATCTCTACCTCTGTTGAAGGCTGTAAAATAGCATAGTTAAATTAGGAAATTATAAATTACGTTAAAATGATAACTACATACCAGTTTTGTGATTTTGTAGACCAAAGTATGAAACTACATGTTTTGTTCTCAAAATGTCCTAGAATGACACTATAATGATAGGTTGGTAAATACTAAATGAAAACTATATAACAATATTATTAAAGCTGCAGTCTGAAGACAATGTGAGACATTCTGCATTGTGACAAAAAACTTCTCTAAATCTTTCTTAAAGCTACCTTCTGAAAAAGATCTATCTTTTTTTTTATGCAGCAATGAAATACTACTAAATATGTATCATTGTAGCCTGTTATCTGTTTTTGCAATGATGAAGCATGCACATCCGTACTGTTGTATGTTTAATAATGTAATTCCTACACATTCATGTATGTGGTTTACTTAGCAAGTTTAAAGCTGACCTCTAGGTGAACAGCAAAATGCACAAATGAAATACATACACTATATTACCAAAAGTATTAGGACGCCTGGCCTTTACACACACACATGAACTTTAATGGCATCCCAGTCTTAGTCCGTAGGGTTCAATATTGAGTTGGCCCACTCTTTTCAGCTATAACACCTTTAACTCTTCTGGGAAGGCTGTCCACAAAGGTTTAGGAGTGTGGGAATGTTTGACCATTCTTTCATAAGTGCATTTGTGAGGTCAGGCACTGATGTGGACAAGAAGGCCTGGCTCGCAGTCTCCGCTCTAATTCATCCCAAAGATGTTCTGCCAGGTTGAGGTGCAGCAAAGTCAAGTTCCTCCACCCCAAACACGCTCATCCATGTCTTTATGGACCTTGTTTGTGCACTGGTGCGTAGCCATGTTAAAACAGGAAGGGGCCATCCCCAAACTGTTCCCACAAAGTTGGAAGCATGAAATTGTCCAAAATGTCTTGGTATGCTGACGCCTTAAGAGTTCCCCTTGCTGGAAAACAACCCCACACCATAATCACCCCTCCACCAATTGATTTGGACCAGTGCACAAAGCAAGGTCCATAAAGACATGGATGAGCGAGTTTGGGGTGGAGGAACTTGACTGGCCTGCACAGAGTCCAGACCTCAACCCGATAGGTCTGGACTCGAGATGAATTAGAGCAGAGACTGCGAGCCAGGCCTTCTTGTCCACATCAGTGCCTGACTTCACAAATGCGCTTCTGGAAGAATTGTCAAACATTCCCATAGACACTCCTAAACCTTGTGGACAGCCTTCCCAGAAGAGTTGAAGCTGTTATAGCTGCAAAGGGTGGGCCAAGTCAATATTAAACCTTACAGACTAAGACTGGGATGACATTAAAGTTCATGTGTGTGTAAAGGCAGGCGGCCAAATACTTTTGGTAATATAGTATATATGAATAATGGTGGCGTTGCTGCCTTTAAAATCCCACCAGAGGGGTCTTTCCTTTTTCTATAGTATATATGGAAGCTGTATTTGTGTCATTGGATTTGCATTTCTTTCCATCTAGTCCTGAGATGTACACAGCCCTGCCGGCAGTTCAGCCAGTCCCCAGACCTGATTTGTCACTACGGCAGTTTAGTTATACATCTTAGTCTTGTCTCAATCTGTGATTAGACAGTGAAGAAGAAGCAGCAGACCGATGAGCTCATCTCTATCACTCTGCTCTCTCCTACCACAGCATGAGCAGTGCAGCACAACTGTTTGGCTTCTTGTGCTGCACTTTATCCAAAGCTAGAGAAAAACACCTTGCTTTGGGTACTGCATTAAAAGCATTACGTTAAAGCCTCAAAGTTATAATTATGATTTTTTAAATAAACAATACAATCAGCTTGTATGTATGTTTATTTATTTTTCGTTAATATCCTGGCTGACTTTTTACACACAGTGGTCACATCTGAATCAATTGTGGATATGTCCTTTCAGTTCAATTCCACAGTCAGCCACTAATGAACTGACTTTGTTATACTTGTATTTTTTATAACAAACCTACAAAATGCATAAATATAGCTGTTTTTTATGCACTGTACCCAAAGTAGTAGTGTACTGTCCCTTTTCACCCTCTTGTGCTGTTGAACACATACATTTTTACTTTGAGCTTAATTTACAGGTAAATTAAACTGAATTTGTTATGTTTTGCTAATATAATTTTTGTATATGTTTAAGTGTTCCACCCGTAGTTCTTTTCGATCCCAGTTTATGTGTTTTGCATTATTTATAAGAACATGCATCATGCTATTCTTTGAATACCCATGCTAGGTTAGAGAGGGAATCATAAATGTTACAAATTAGGCTAACATGCTATCTGGATTAGGTAGATAAATAATAACACAGCTAAGAAAGAAGATATTTCAGTCACTGGGTCTTTAAAGACACAAAAGCAAACTGGAATTTAGAAACCTAATATAGCACTGAATCATCGATTATTTATTGCGCTTTCATAAGCTTTCTTGTTTCTATATAGATGCAGACAAAAAAGGCAGCGTTGAATGTTAAAGCAACAGGTACACTTTAACCATAAATTTTAATCTCATACCGAAGCAACAGTATATATTTATGAAAAAAATGTATTACGTAAATTTCCAGCATGTTTTTGTCTCCAGGTTAGACACATTAATATAGGTTAACTGAGGAAACTAAATAACATAAAATGGCTAAATAGGATATAGTAAAAGGTTTACATAAAGGTTAGAATAGTGTTAGGAAAACCAATACTCATTCCACCAGGGAAGGATCCAGTAGTATTTTTGAGGGCGGCATACAGGAAGCACGAGGGTTGACCGCCATGCCTAGACTAAACTACTTATTGACTTTCTTACGCTGTCATCAGTAGCTGCCTTATCTATTTTCACCTCAGGCAGAAGACGTCCACCAGGAATATTGGCGCCAGGACCACCAATTATTGACACCACGCCATTGCAATCCACTGCACTGCTGCGCTTCACATTCCTTCGTAGGTTTGGAAAGATGCGCGAGGACCGACTGCCCTGGCTGTATCCGCTGTTGTAACTGTTGCGTCGGTTGTGACCTCGGACTGGTAAAAATAAAGAATCTCTTCGACCTTCACTTTCCTCCACCGTGCTATGTTCATCATCCGCAAACTCATTTTCAGTCTCAGGATCTCTGAAACTTCTCCGAAAACTAAAGATGCTACTTTTGCTATTGTGCCTGGACAGGTAGGGAGAGCCTGGGATACTTAGCAAAGACTGGAATACATAGAAAAAAAAAATTGTATGAATTAAATAAGCAAAAATACAGTATGCATACTGTATATAACACATATATATATATATATATATATATATATATATATATATATATATATATATATATATATATATATATATATATCAGCCAGCTTGCCAGACAGACTAGTCACATGACACTCTCAGACACGCCCAATTACTACTCTTCCTGCCCTCACTGTTTCCAACAAAAATATAAAAGTGCAGAAATTTTTGAAGACCTCACATGTATACACAGTGCCTTGAAAAAGTATTCATACCCCTTAAAATTTTCCCCATTTGTCATGTTACAACCAAAATCGTAAGTGTATCTTATTGGAAATTTATGTGATAAACCAACACAAAGTGGCACATAATTGTGAAGTGGAGGGAAAATAATAAATGGTTTTCCAAATTATTTACAAATAAATATTTGAAAAGTGTTACGTGCATTTGTATTCAGCCCCTTTATTCTGATACCCCTAACTAAAATCTAGTGGAACCAATTGCCTTCAGAAGACACCTAATTAGTAAATAGAGTCCACCTGTGTGTAATTTAATCTCAGTATAAATATAGCTGTTCTGTGAAGTCCTGTGGAGGTTTGTTAGAGAACCTTAGAGAACAAACAGCATCATGAAGGCCAAGGAACACACAAGACAGGTCAGGGATAAAGTTGTGGAGAAGATTAAAGCAGGGTTAGGTTATAAAAAAATATCCCAAGGTTTGAATATCTCACAGAGCACTGTTCAATTCATCATTCGTAAATGGAAAGAGTATGGCACAACTACAAACCTACCAAGACATGGCCGTCCACCTAAACTGACAGGCTGGGCAAGGAGAGCATTAATCAGAAAAGCAGCCAAGATGCCCATGGTAACTCTGGAGGAGCCGCAGAGATCCACAGCCCAGGTGGGAGAATCTGTCCACAGGACAACTATTAGTCGTGCACTCCACAATCTGGCCTTTATGGAAGAGTGGCAGGAAGAAAGCCATTGTTGAAAGAAAGCCATAAGAAGTCCTATTTGTAGATTTGTAGTTTGCGATAAGCCATGTGGGGGACACAGCAAACATGTGGAAGAAGGTGCTCTGGTCAGATAAGGCTAAAATTGAACTTTTTGGCCTAAAAGCAAAACGCTGTGTGTAGCAGAAAACTAACACTGCACATCACCCTGAACACACCAACCCCACCGTGAAAAATGGTGGTGGCAGCATCATGTTGTAGGGATTGTGATTTTCTTCAGCAGGGACAGTGAAGATGGTCAGAGTTGATGGGAAGATGGATGGAGCAAAAAACAGGGCAATCGTAGAAGAAAACTTGTTAGAGTCTGCAAAAGACTTGAGACTGGGGCAGAGGTTCACCTACCAGCAGGACAACTACTCTAAACATACAGCCAGAGCTACAATGAAATGGTTTAGGTCAGAGTATATTCATTATTATACAGGATTTATATAGCGCCAACAGTTTACGCAGTGCTTTACAATATAAAAGGGAGACAATACAGTTATAATACAATAAAATACAAGAGGATCAAGAGGGCCCTGCTCAGAAGAGCTTACAATCTAATAGGGTGGGGCAGGTTGTACAAAAGTTGTAACCGTGGGGAATGAGCTGATGGAAGTGGTAAAATATTAGTTGGAGACGTGATAGGCGTTCCTGAAGAGATGTGTTTTTAGGGATCACCTGAAGGTAGCAAGAGTAGGGGATAGCCAGACAGGTTGAGGTAGCAAGTTCCAGAGGATGGAAGAGGCTCTGGAGAAATCCTGGAGATGAGCATGGGAGGAGTAGACAAAAGAGCTTGAGAGTAGGAGGTCTTGAGAAGAGCGGAGAGGACGATTTGGGTGATATTTGGAGACAAGATTGGTGATGTAGCTTGGGGCAGAGTTGTGAATGGCTTTGTATGTTATGGTTAGTATTTTGAATTGAATTTGCTGGGTAATTGGGAGCCAGTGTAGGGATTGGAGGAGAGGGTTGGCAGACACTGAGCGGTTGGTAAGGTGGATAAGTTTGATAGACTGAAGAGAGGATAGCCTATGGAGAGGCAGGCCAAGCAGGCCAATGAGAAGGGAGTTGCAATAGTCAACAAGGGAGTGAATGAGGACCTTGGTGGTTTCATTTGTTAAAAAGGGGCGAATTTTAGAGATGTTATGGAAGTTCTACCAACTTTTGACAACGATTGGACTTAAGACTGAAATGACAAGTCAGAGTCTAGGATTACACCTACAGTAGTACCCTGGCGTGAGGGGAGGGAGTGATAGTTGCATTGTTGATTTTGATGGAAAAGTCATGGAGGGGGCACGGGCACGGGCGGGGAGGAATATTAATAGCTCAGTTTTGAGAGATTTAGTTTAAGGAAGTGGTGCGACATCCATACTGATATGTCAGTTATTAAGCTAGTAATGCGAGAGGAGACTGAAGGATTGAGGTGAGGAGTAGACAGATAGATTTGGGTGTCATTGGCTTATAAGTGGTATTGGAAGCCGTGGGCGGTTATCAAGTGACCAAGAGAGGAGGTGTAGATAGAGAAGAAAAGGGGTCCGAGAACAGAGCCTTGGGGGACCCCCCAGAAAGGGTCAATGGAGAGGAAGAGACAGAGTTGTAGGTGACACTGAAGGAGCGCTGTGATAAATAGGCAGAGAACCAGGATAGAGCAGAATCTCCGAGGCCAAGGGGATGTAGTTTATTGAGAAAGAGCGGGTGGTCAACAGTATCAAAGGCAGCAGAGAGGTCAAGTAGTAGGAGTATGGAGTACTGGCTGTTGGTTTTAGCAGCTAGTAAATCGTTAGGCAGTTTCTGTGAAGTGCTGCGAGCGAAAGCCAGACTATAAGGGGTCAAGAAGATTATTTTCACTGAGGTAGGTGCTAAGACAGCTGTAGACTAAGCATTCTAGAAGTTTAGAGGTGAATGGGAGCAATGAGATGGGTCTTAAGTTGTTCAGGTTGGTGGGGTCCAGTGAGGGCTTTTTAAGTATGGGAGTGATCTGCGCATGTTTTGGAGGGAAGGGGAAGGTGCCACTAGAGAGGGAGAGATTGAAGATGTGAGGGAGCATAGGATAGAAGAAGAGGGTGACTTAGTAGTTGTGAGGGAACAGGATCCAAGGGACAATTGGTTATGTGGGCATCTGAGAAGAGTTTTGTAACCTCTATAGTAGAAGCCAATTCAAAATAAGAGAGCGTTGAATGTGCTGTTACGCAAGGTATGTTGGGTGGGGAAGATGTACGCACAGTGGAGGTGTCTTCACGATTGCATCAAACTTGTCTTTGAAGTGATTGGCAATCTCTTGGGCAGTGAGTGCGTTAGTGGGTAGAGGAGGTGGGGGACGAAGGAGAGAGTTAAAGGTTGAGAAGAGCCGACAGGGACTGGATGACAAGGTGTTAATAGGAGAGACAAAGTAGGCTTGTTTGGCAGCATGGAGGCAGGAATTGTATTTTAGAAGGGCAGATTTATTTAGGGTGAAGTCTTGCAGGCATTTGGTTTTACGCCACAGTCGTTCAAGAGCACGGCAATGTCTCTTGAGATTTCTAGTGTTGTCAGTTTGCCAGAGTTGTAACGGTCAGGGCCTGATTCTGCGTATGGTTAGAGGAGCAAGTGCATGTAGTGATGATGAGAGTGAACTATTGTAGACAGAGGTGGCCAGGTCAGGACAGGACAGGGGAGAGATTATGTGTTATGCTGCGTACACATGCTCGGAATTTCCGACAACAAATGTTCGATGGGAGCTTGTTGTCAGAAATTCCGACCGTGTGTAGGCTCCATTGAACATTTGCTGTCGGAATTTCCGCCAACAAAAATTTGAGAGCTGGTTCTCAAATTTTCTGACAACAAAACTTGACGCAAATTCTGATCGTGTGTACACAATTCCAACGTACAAAATTCCACGCATGCTCGGAATCAAGCAGAAGAGCAGCACTGGATATTGAACCTCATTTTTCTTGGCTCGTCGAACGTCTTGTACTTCACCGCGTTCTTGATGTTAGGCATTTCCGACAACATTTGTGCGACCGTGTGTATGCAAAACAAGTTTGAGCCAACATCCGTCGGAAAAAAAAACAGGATTTTGTTGTCAGAATGTCCGAGCGTGTGTACGCGGCATTAGAATGGCCCAGTTGAAGTCCAGACCTAAATCCAATTGAGAATCTGTGGCAAGACTTGAAAATTGCTGTTCACAGATGCTCTCCATCCAATCTGACAGAGCTTGAGCTATTTTGCAAAGAAGAATGGGCAGAATTTTACTCTCTAAAAGTGCAAAGCTGGTAGAGACATACCGAAAAAGACTTGCAGCTGTAATTGCAACTAGAGGTGGTTCTACAAAGTATTGACTCAGGAGGGCTGAATACAAATGCACGCCACACTTTTCAGACATTTATTTGTAAAATAAATTGAAAACCATTTACCATTTTCCTTCCACTTCCCAATTATGTGCCACTTTGTGTTGCTCTATCACATAAAATCCCCAAAAAAATGCATCTAAGATTTTTGGGTGTAACATGACAAAATGTGGAAAATTTCAAGGGCTGAGAAAATGTTTTCAAGGCACAATGGATTTGAAATGAAACAAACATGATGTGCTTTAACTGCCAACTTTCAGCTTTAATTTGAGGGTATTTACATCCAAAGTAGGTGAAAGGTGTAGGAATTACAACAGTTTGTATATGTGCCTCCCACTTTTTAAGGGACCAAAAGTAATGGGACAATTGGCTGCTCAGCTGTTCCATGGCCAGGTGTATGTTATTCCCTCATTATCCCATTTACAAGGAGCAGATAAAAGGTCCAGAGTTCATTTCAAGTGTGCTACTTGCATTTGGAATCTGTTGCTGTAAACTCTCAATATGAGATCCTAAGAGCTGTCACTATCAGTGAAGCAAGCCATCATTAGGCTGAAAAAACAAAACAAACCCATCAGAGAGATAGCAAAAACGTTAGTTGTGGCCAAATCAACTGTTTGGAACATCCTTAAAAAGAGAGAACGCTCAGCAAAACCAGCAAAACCAAAAGACCCGGAAGACCACGTAAAAAATGTGGTGGATGACTGAAGAATTCTTTCCCTGTTGAAGAAAACACCCTTCACAACAGTTGGCCAGATCAAAAACACTCTCCAGGAGGTAGGTGTATGTGTGTCAAAGTCAACAATCAAGAGAAGATTTCACCAGAGTGAATACAAAGGGTTTACCACAAGATGTAAACCTCTGGAGAGCCTCAAAAACAGGAAGGCCAGATTAGAGTTTGCCAAACAACATCTAAAAAAGCCTTCACAGTTCTGGAACAACATCCTATGGACAGATGAGACCAGGATCAACTTGTACCAGAGTGATGGGAAGAGAAGAGTATGGAGAAGGAAAGGAACTGCTCATGTTCCAAAGCATACCACCTCATCAGTGAAGCATGGTGGTGGTAGTGTCATGGCGTGGGCATGTATGGCTGCCAATGGAAATGGTTCTCTTGTATTTATTGATGATGTGACTGCTGACAAAAGCAGCAGGATGAATTCTGAAGTTTTTCGGGCAATCTTATCTGCTCATATTCAGCAAAATGCTTCAGAACTCATTGGACAGCACTTCACAGTGCAGATGGACAATGACCCGAAGCATACTGTGAAAGCAACCAAAGAGTTTTTTAAGGGAAAGAAGTGGAATGTTATGCAATGGCCAAGTCAATCACCTGACCTGAATCCGATTGAGCATGCATTTCACTTGCTGATGTCTATGCGTTCCAGACTTTAGGCTGTAATTGACTGCAAAGGATTTGCAACCAAGTATTAAAAAGTGAACGTTTGATGGATGATTGTTAATCTCTCCCATTACTTTTTGGTTCCTTAAAAAGTGGGAGGCACATATACAAACTATTGTAATTCCTACACCGTTCACCTGATTTGGATGTAAATACTCTCAAATTAAAGCTGAAAGTCTACAGTTAAAGCACATCTTGTTTGTTTCATTTCAAATCCATTGTGGTGGTGTATAGAGCCAAAAAGATTAGAATTGTGTCGATGTCCCAATATTTATGGACCTGACTGTATATATATATATATATATATATACATACATACACACACACACATATGTGACAACACTGAAGAAATTACACTTTGCTACAATGTAAAGTAGTGAGTGTACAGCTTATATAACAGACATTTTGACTTAGGGGTGTACTTACTTTTGTTAGCAGCGGTTTAGACATTAATGGCTGTGTGTTGAGTTATTTTGAGGGGACAGCTAATTTACACTGTTATGCAAGCTGTACACTTACTACTTTACATTTTAGCAAAGTGTAACCTCAGTGTTGTCACATGAAAGGATATAATAAAATATTTATAAAAATGTGAGGGGTGTACTCAGTTTTGTGAGATACTGGGGGTTATTTACGAAAGGCAAATCCACTGCAAGGTGGAAGTGCACTTGGAAATGCAGTCGCTGTAAATCCGTAGATCAGCTTGCACATGATTGGATGATAAAATCAGCAGAGCATCCTCTCATTTCATATCTCCCCGACTGCACTTCCAAGTGCACTTTCAGTGCAATTTCAAGTGCACTTTGCACTTGTAGTTTGCACTTGTAGTGCAAAGTGGATTTGCTTTTCATAAATAACCCCCAATGTGTATATATATATATATATATATATATATATATATACACACATTCACATACACACACACGCACGCACATAATCTGATGGATGATCATAATCATAATCTGATGAATATATAAAAGACAATAAAAAGTTCATAAACTTGCAAAAAAAAGGGAAAAAAAGAAAAAAAGACGTAGGGCATAGTGTTAGTTCTGTCCACTGTCTCAGTGGACATTACCAAGAGAATGAGTTAAACCATATAAAAACCTATCATAATTTGGTATTTTGATCATTATGCTACGATCAAGCTATTGTAGAAGGTCAGGAACAGTTTCCAGTAGCTTCTTACATGAGTCTGAAATTCTAAATTGTAACCAACCAACCCATATTGTATTCTACACCTAAAAGTCAGCCATTTTTATCAACTCACAGTACCTACTCTACTACCAGGGACTGGTTGCTTTTCAATATTTAGGAAGCAGGCTTTTTGATGCATTTAAAAGATTAATGATTTTTTATTTAAGACCTGTCATAGCTGTACTATGGAAAAGGAGCACCCAGAGATCCCGCCGGTGGGTTACATTATTTGCAATATGAGAGTAATCTTTTGTTTGAAATAGTGTTGTATTAGTAAGCATGGCCACCATATACACCAATCAACCATAACTTTATGACCACTGCAGCTTAAGTGAGTAACATTAATTAGCTCATTACAATAGCACCTGAAAGTCAGTTGGATATATTAGGAAGCAGGTAAACATGTTGTCCCTCAAGTTGATGTGTTGAAAACAGAAAATATGGGCATCGTAGTTTGTTGTATATGGGGCTGCATAGAGTGCCCAGTGCAGACTGGTCAAGGTGCCCATGCTGACCCGTGTCCAGTGTCCACAGCCAAAAGCGACTACAATGGGCATGTGAGCATCAGAACTGGACCATGGAGCAATGAAAGAGGACAGCCTGGTCTGATGAATCACATTTTCTTTTACATGATGTGGATGGCTGGGTGCATTGTTTACCTGAGGAAGGGATTGCACTTGTATGGAGGCAGTATGGGAAGAAAGCAAGCCGAATGAGGCAGTGTGATGCTTTGGGCAATGTTCTTCTGGGAAACATTGGGTCCTCCTATTCATGTGGATGTTACTTGACACGTACCACCTACCTAAAAATTGTTGCTGACCAAGTACACTCCCTCGTGGAAATGGTATTCCCTGTTGGCAGTGCCCACTTTCAGCAGGATGATGTGCACTGCCACACTGCAAAAATGGTTCAAGTTTTGAGGAACACAACAATGAGTTTGAGGTTTGACTTTGCCTACAAATTCTGCAGATCTCAGTCCAATCGAGCATCTGTGGAATGTGCTGGAAAAACAAGTCCAATCCGTGGAGGTCCCCCCTTGCAACTTACAGGACTTAAAGATCTGCTGCTGATGGCTTGGTGCCAGATACCACAGCACAAAAAAATACCAGGAGTTGGTCATGTCAAAGGTAAGAACAATTACCCCAGAGGATAAAGTGAGTGCAAGGATTATAATGGCTCAGCTGCAAAGTTCCTCCCTTTGTGACCTTAATGGGCCCTCAACTTTCCAGTGATGAAAAGCACCAGAATCTAGGTCTGTAATGGGAGTAAGTGGGGAGATCTTTTAAATCTGGGATATTGAAAACATTTGACACAAGCCTAGTGGTAAAATGTTAGTTTTGATAATATCAATACATGTATGGCCTGACCATGAGAAATTTAGGCCATCCCATTCACTAAAGTCCTCCAATATTTAGCTGTATATGTTTTGGAAATTACATTTTATACAAATCAGAGTGCTTGGTTGTTAGATTTATCCACAGATAGCAGAGGAAGCAGTCTTTTCATGTAAATTAAAACTAAGTGCATAAGTGAGCTATTTTGGAGATAAGACGTGTGACGCTCACAATCTCTGATTTAGCTGCATTTATTTAGAAATTAGAAGGAGGGAGTAGTTTGAAATTCCCTTAAAAGTAGCAAAAGGATATTTCTGGGTATGTATAGTAAGAAATCACCTGCAAAGATGACCAGCTTATGTTACAAGTGCCCCAGGTGTATTCCTTTAATATCTATGGTACAGCATAATGTGGCCAGGAATGGTTCCAGAAATAAAACAAACAGCAAGGGGATAGTGGGTAGCCCTGTCTAGTACCACTGCACTGTGAGGACAAGCAATACCATTTACTTTAACTTTAGCTGCTAGTTGTTCTTACAAGGTCATGATCCTGCTATTAGGTCTCATGTCCTTGTATGTACAGTCATAAGCTGGAATGACCAGTCTACATAGTCAAATGCCTTTTGATAAAAGCAGAGGTATTTTATGCAGTTTTGCGTAATATATTAATAAAGAAGAAGATCTAAGAGAGTTATCTTGGGCTTCTCTGCCCTGGTCTGGATGGATCCAAGCAGAGTCTAAGGACAAGAATCTTAGCATACATTTTATATCCACATTAATTAGAAATATTGGCCTATAGCTCTGATAAAGCAATGGGTCTTTTCCCTCTTTGTGGATAATCATGATGTGTGTGAATTGTACTTCTGATTAGAAGGGGGGTCCAAATGTAATTGCTTTAGTGAGTTCAACAAAATAAGACAACAAAATTTGTTTAAATATAGTGTATACATATTTAAGCCTATTTAAATTGTCCATATGTATATTTGTCCATCAGTATGGATATATACACTTTATATGTTTATTTTCATATTAGGATGAGGGCAAATTATCATATTATAATACATATGCTTTAGGGCTTGAGTGTCCTTTGGCACTTAATGGGACTATTGCATCTTTATTGAATATTTTTTATTTACTTATTTTTCATGTAGATTGTATGTACTAAGCTTACACTATTGGTACCTTCTCATGGTATAGTAATAGTATATGATATAACTTTATAGTTTACACAGTAGCACTTTTGAATTTTAAAGGGACAGCCCACCCACTTTTTTGAAATAATTACTTAGAAATGCCTGACTGCCTAGTGCAGAATTTGTGATAGGACTCCCCAGGTCTGATGTTGTAAAGTAATTGGTAATAGTGAGCAAAACTTTGGTGCTATTTCTGTGGAGGATGTTCATCTGAATTTTTTTAAAACACATATGCAAAAATTTGAAAAGCAACCATAAAAATCTCTAAAGCTGGTGTCCCTTTAAGATAGATTTAAAGTGAAGCTTAAAGTGGATGTAAACCCTCACATATACCCAGTGAAGTGAACAGCCTCAGATGACACAAAGAGATGAAACAAATCATCCTACATAAGTTTTACATGTATATCTCCTGTCTTTAGCTTTATATATTCTTTAGAAAGTGCACATCGTGTTAGAGATTTTCTCTTCCTGTTCAGCATCCGAGTGGATTCTTGGCATACAGCCAAGACAGCTGATTGGAGGAAAGGCACACCCCCCCTCCACATAGGCAGAGACTTGCAGAGCTGTGCTGTGACAAGACAAGCTCTCTGCTAATCTATTTATAGCAAACCTCCCTTGACACAAATTACAGTCTGTTTTTTCCACAGTTGACAGAGAACTTGTCAGAAGTTAACATGTTGATAACAGATGAACGGAACAGCCAGGAGAAAGCCAGGGGACTTAGGGCTAAAAAGAGAGATAAGAAAACACTGCAGATATATGTGCCCATCTCAAATTTCATGAATCAGGTTCACATTCACTAACTCCTTGTAGCAACATTTTTTATCTTTTTTGGTCCTCCATCTCACCTCCTACAAAAATGTTAAAAACATAATAATATATGTTGATACCTTTGATTTTTTTGTGCAGAAAGACAGCACTTCCTGGTTTCTGGCCTAGGCCGGGCCCTGCTGCTTCCTTATATTGCTACAGCACAGCCATCCCAGAAGGCAGTGTACTGTGTATCTGTGCATGCACCAAGATTTTGGTGTATGCGCACAGCTGCCGCCAGCATTAGAGTGCCCATACATAAGAAATAGTGGTGTTCGTACACATGCACAAAAATGCCGATGTCCATTCACAGATGTACTGTTGGTCTCTACAAGGCCCCAAAATCCTGGCATAAACCGGGCAAGATGGTGGCACGGAAGAGGGATGGTGTAGGGAACAAATGCAGCAGTGACATTCCGCTTTAAACACTTCAGCCCCAGAAGGATTTGCCCCCTTCCTGATCAGAGCATTTTTTGCAATTCGGCACTGCGTTGCTTTGTACCCAAACAAAATTGACGTCCTTTTCTTCCCACACATAAAGCTTTCTTTTGGTGGTATTTGATCACCTCTGTGTTTTTTATTTTTTGCACTATAAACAAAAAAAGAGCAACAATTTTGAAAAAAAAGCAATATTTTTTACTTTTTGCTATAATAAATATCCCCAAAAAATATATATAAAAAAAAAAATTTCTTCCACAGTTTAGGCCGATATGTATTCTTCTACATATTTTTGGTAAAAAAAAAAAAAAAAAATGCAATAAGTGTATATTGATTGGTTTGAGCAAAAGTTATAGCGTCTACAAAATAGGGGATAGATTTATGACATTTTTATTATAATTTTTTTTTTTTACTAGTAATGGCGGCGATCTGCGATTTTTATCGTGACTGCGACATTGCAGCGGACAGATCGGACACTTTTGACACTATTTTTGGACCGTTGACATTTATACAGCGATCAGAGCTAAAAATAGCCACTGATTACTGTATAAATGTCACTGGCAGGGAAGGGGTGAAACATTGGGGGCGATCAAGGGGTTAAGTGTTGTCCCTGGATGTGTTCTAACTGTGGGGGGGGTGGGCTCACTACAACATGACAGAGATCACTGCTCCCAATGACAGGGAGCAGTAGATCCCTGTCATGTTGCTAAGCAGAACAGGGAAATGCCTTGTTTACATAGGCATCTCCTCGTTCTGCCTCTTCTCATCGCAATCGCTGGCTGCTGATGAACATCGAGTTCACGGGAGCCACGGGCACGCTCCCGTGGCACGCAGTGGGCACACATGCCCGCTAGGTGGGGATTTCAAAGGGACGTATGGGTACACCCTTTTGCCTGCCCGTGCCATTCTGCCGACAAAAACCGGCATGCGGCAGTCGGCATGTGGTTAAGCCAGAGAATACCACTGAACAATTTTAAATTGCTAAGGAACTTTTGTATTTTTGTAATTTTTTTTACCAATCACTTTGGGAATCTTTTGTGATTTTCTTTTCTTTTCACAAACTGGGGAAAAGATTATCACTTGGTATTCAGTGGGCTGAGATATCAACTACTGTAGAAAATCAGACTTCATCCCAACAAAACTACTAATGGAAACCCTTTTTCATACTAAAAAGTGAGTAGTGGAAAGTGAGTAGTACTGGTAGTATAGGGACCCCACAGCAAAAACGTAAAAAATGTTGATGTGCTGGAAAGGGGCAGAAACGCGCCCTTGATGTCCACAGATGTCAGAAAGTCTCCCAGGTGAAGTGAAGTGATGACATATACTGTAGATTCCATGCAGTAGTTTTTAATTCAAATGAGGAAATTGAGAACTTTCAGATCCAAGGTGTATGAGAACAGTGAACAAGTTGGAGCAAAATTCCTAAAACCTCTCCACCACAGGAACTGGGGTTAGGACAGCTTGAACAAATAGATGCAAGAGTACTAGATGGAGATCTGCTTATTTGTGTTGTGAGGTTGGAAGTTGGTGAGGTTGGTGTGTAAGTTTTAGAACTGAGAGACCAAGGAGGGGACAGGGAGCAAAACTTCAGTTTGAAGCTCTAGGATACCACCTCTTGTACCCAAGCATCGAGGATGCAAGTTATCCAAGTGTTCCCCCACTTTGGACAGTGGGGGCACACCTGCATGCCAAAAAATGCTTGTCTGAGGATTTGGCAGACTTTGAGTGCAAGTCATTGTGGGCATACTAGAAACCTGACTTGAAGGGTCTAAACAAGGAAGTGGAGAAATGAAGGAACGTTTCTTAACGGTGAGAAAGGGGGGAAGACTTAGCAGTCTATTTCTTAGGTTTCTTCCACTGAGGAAGATGGGTGCTGATGGCTCTGGTAGAATTTTAGATAAATAAAATCTAAAATCGATCTCACAAGACATTGTTCCTTAAAACAATGAGGTACAAACACTTCTTATACAAGAGTTACACAGTCCTGCACCCTAATCAAGGTGTCCACACATGAGTATCAGCAGAAGGTTCATGTGATTGAAAAAAACAGAAAACTTTTAGGTGACCAGCACAGCTAAATTTAAAAACTACAGCCAATTGTCCATGCATACTCTAAGCAGGGAATCAATGACAGCACTAGAGAAATTATTTTGAATGGAAATTGACCATTTAGTTATGGTTTGACAAGGTACAGTCTTACAGTCAAATTTTGATGTCACCGAATAAAGGAAAGAAATTGTTATATGCTTTAGTGTAGAACAACCGAGACCTGTGATTAAAGGCAGAACAGGAGCCTTCAAGTCCACTCAATGAATTATAGAGCAGACCACCGTATTAATTAGAAAAATACACCTTTTCCTATTTGGGCAAAATAGCCACAGACTGAAATCGATCCAATTTCCTACAGAGAGGACATAGAATCTACATCTAATAACAGATGCATAGAGGGATCCTGAATGAACCAGAGAGGCCCAGTGTGTTCATGTTGGATTCAGGGTAAAAAATGGATGTTAGAGATCCATGGATCAGAGGTGGTACCCAGCAGACAGCTGAATCAGAACATATGGAGCCCCCTTCACACTAGAGAAAGTGGGACAAAATTCTGCAGTTCACTTTCATATGCAGAGCGACACCAGTTCTGTTTGCCAGAAATATAAGTGAACGCCAAGCAAAACAAATCTGACAATTAAGATCCAAACTAATCCTATAACTTCCCATATGTACTACAATGCAAAAGGCATTGTAAGTGGGCTCCTGTCTCTAAAAATACTTAGTGATTACAGAGAAATGCTGGAAAGGATTCCACTGATCGCTTGAAAGTGATGAGGGGAAGCACTGTGTTGAGAATGCCAGAGTCAACATCAGGGTAGGTAGTGTTGTTTGGGAACAACTTTTACATAAAAATCCACAGAAGCTTTAACAATCAGCTGGAGGAGGTTTTTAGGACTAGACTCCTTGGGGACAAACTGACTGTGGTCTATCACTCTGTGGGCAGCAGCAGCTTGGAGCCCATGCACTTTAAGCCCAGAGGCTACTCTGCATAAAGCTGTCTGACGCATTTAAACTCCTGATTCACATGAGACTCCAAATCCTTCAAAGGATAATGGCTTGTCAGTAGTTCATACGCAAGGTGATATTTTGAGATACTTTTTGCCCTTGCATAAAAACTTAATGTCCGGTGGCAAACTGTTTGAAGAACATTTCATGCATGCAGGAAACTTCCAGACATTCGGAGCTGTCACAGAGAGAATACCAGTTTAAATTACTCTCAGTGGCTGAATGGAAAGACTTTCAGGATTTAACATATCCAACATGAAACTACCAGTGTAGTTTCAATGGCTGAATGGAGGAGAAACTTCTAAATTTGAACAGATCTAACATGAATCTACCAGCAGTTGTTGATAGAAGAGAAAATTAGCAAATAAACAGGAAACAGGAGAGCTAAAGAAGACACATCCACTGTTGTTTTTCTTGGTCTGTTAGCTTTTGTTGCTATGTTTCCCACCCTTCTTTTGGACTGCTTTTGGATGGGTTGGCCAATTTATCTTCAACTAAAACAATGCCTGCAGTGTAAAGATGCAAGTGAGTCTTCCTGTTTTGTATGAGGAAAACAAAAATCTACATGCACATACTCATAGTCATGTCAATAAAATACAATTCTAAAGACGATTCAAAATTTACTTTATATTATCAAATAGGATTTTCTCACAGTACCTGATCCATTATTGAAAACTTTCGTCCCAGCCTATTGTCAGGATACCAAATACCTTTTCTTCTCATGCCATCTTCGGATTCTGATTTGTAAACCTTCTCATTATCGCACTTTTCTTCCCCTTCAGACAATTCTTTTTGTTTTCGCTTCTTTCTACGATTCCTTCTTTCTTTTGCACTTTTAGAACTCGGTTTGGAAAATTCTGAAGAGGTCTGAGACATCCTTGCATCTCCTTCTTCATCCTCCGCTGCATCCTCAGTAACAGTACCAGCTGAGGTGGCCATCGCTGCTGCCTAAAGTAAATGAAAAACACAAAATAATGTCTCACGTGTGTAGATTGAGATCATGTGTTTCTTGCATGTGAATTTATACTACAAATTTATGCAGTGTTGTTGTTAGGTTGGCTGAACTGGAACTAAACAATCAAAACTGCATCAGTCACTAGAACCTGCATAGTGCATGTGCTTAAAAAAGGGCTCCTTTGTATGGCTTTAATCTCTAAAGCCACGTACACACGAGCGGAATGTCCGACAGAAAAAGTCAGACGGAAGCTTTTCATCGTCTATTCCTATCGTGTGTGTGCCTCATCGGACTTTGTTTTTGGAAAATTCTGACGGACCTAGATTTGGAACATATTTCCGACGGAACCAATTCCTATCGTGAAAACCGCTTGTCTGTATGCTGTTCCGATGGACCAAAAACGATGCATGCTCTGAAGCAAGTACGAGATGGAAGCTATTGGCTACAGGCTATTGAACTTCCTTTTTCTAGTCCCATCGTACGTGCTGTACATCACCTCGTTCTGGACGGTCGGACTTTGGTTGGACTTTAGTCGGACTTTGGGTTGACTGTGTGTAGGCAAGACCGCTTCAATGGAATTCCGTCGGAGTTCCGTCGGAGAAACCTTTGGAGTTTATTCCGACGGCAAAACCGGTCATGTGTAGGCGGCATAACATGAAAGCAACAAGTACGGAGGGGGTTGAGAGACAAAGAAGGGGAGAACTATCCACTTATTTAGTATGGAAAAAGGATTAGAACTGATAGATTTGTAAAACTAGCCAGACCTGTTCTTCTTGAGCTTTCTTCAGTTGCTCCAGCATTGCTTTGAATTCATTTTCCTTCTGTTCTGCCTCCTCCAAAGTTGCTTGATTTTGTTCTTCATAAGCCATGGCCACCACAGCCAGGATCAAATTCACCAGGTAAAATGAGCCAACAAAGATGACCAAAATAAAGAAGATCATGTATGTTTTCCCAGAAGCACGCAGAATCTAAATTATGAATAAGAAAGTTTTACTTTTTTGTTAATTAAGATGAATATAATCTCAGTCAAAACTCAACAAGACATTATAATTGTATTAAAAATATACCCACTTTTCTCTTGGGAGTGGTCGAGTTTACTAGGGTAATAGCTGTAAGTCACTGATCAGCTCTTTTGTAAGAAGGGATATATCCCTTTCAACTATTGCTCTCTGCTCAAAAAGGGGAGCTGTTGAGTGACTTAGAGCCTCAACAGAATAGATCTCCCCTATGAGTAATATACGTGTCTCACTGTTATAGTCACACACTGGCATAATGCTGCAGAAAACACTTTTTGATTGGAGAAGAGATTCTTGAAATAAATTGAAATAAATGAAGCAAGCAAAGTCTGAAGTACAATTGTAAAGCACATTGCTGTGTTTTATAAATTCGTTTTTTAATATTTAGTCATGGCAGTAAGTTTTTAAATGTGCCCCAAAGACTTTCACCCTTCCACTGTTAGGTCCATACAGCGTACGGATCTACAGCACTGCTTCCAGCTGGCATGGACCTCATTTCTCTTTCTGCTATAAACTCACTTCAGTGACCATAAACTTGCAGCAGAATTGTTCAGCAGACTCTGCTGAACAATCCTATAACTCTGATATAACGGATTACAATTAACTGATCAGAGTTATTCAGCTCAAATGTGACCACCCCCCTCATGCTGCCACTTCCCATTCTCCAGCCTCTCCACCTCCCGTTGCTCCCTTTCCTCTAAAAAAGCTTACCCTCCCCTATTCTTTCCTATCTCCTTATACCCCCCTCCCCCCCAGCACTGATTTCCTCCCCCCATGCCAATCCAACCCCCCCATGCAAACCCTCATGTCCTCCCCATCACTCCTATCCCCCCCACAACTCGATCCTCTGCTGCTGGGCGGCAAGTCCTCCTTCCCCTCCCGCTGCCTGCAGCTGCTGGCCGGCACTCAGCTCTGGCTAGCTGACAGGCTGAAGAACGGATGAGGTTGGGGCTGGGGGGGGCTTGGTAAACATATGTTTACCAGCCCCATCCCTGTACTAAAATGGACACAGGCAGCGATCAATACAGATCACTCCTGTGTCCATTGATAACTGAGCATTGTAGACCAAGCTTATTATGTGTCAGTTTATTTGTGAGTTTATGAATGAATCAGGAGTCTCTATACAGGCTTCTTATTCATTCATGTAATGTCCAGCTTAGGCTGCAGAGATAGGGACTTTCTTCAGTCCCTCTTCTCTGCCTCAAAAAAATGATATCAGGGGTCTGTTTAAAATTCTGATATCTCACCAAAGACCCCCCCCCCCAAAAAAAGTACAAAATATAAAAAATATATAAAAAAATATAAATGTAAAAAAAAAAGTTGAAACATTAAAAAAATAATAAAAAAACATAGTAAGGCCCATTTCACATTTCCGACAAAGAGATGCGTCTGCTCAGCGGGGGATCTGTCTGCTGATTCCTGCTGAGCAGGCGGGTGACCGGTCCGTGTGATCCCCGCTGATGCACAGCAGACATGGACACAGCTCGCTGTTCTCTATGGGGCAGTCAGATGTCCGTTTCCATCTGATTCTCATCCCATCCGATCTGCTAGATGGATGGGGAACAGATCCCCATTTGTCTGTTTTTGGCGGACTGGATTGAATCAGATGCAGGCAGGTGTAAATTGAAACATGTGCATTTACATCAGCCTCTCCACAGAAAACAATGGGTGGTCCGATCGGGTCCACCTGAAAAACGGACAGGCGGACCCGATCGGTCTGCTCGTGTAAAAGGGGTTTAAGGTCTTGTTTACACAGGGCATACTTGCATGCATCCTTGTGCAGGCAGTCCCATTGATGTCATTTGAGATGTAACAAGTGCGTGAACAGAGCTCCCAATTCAACATCCATGTTGGTCCAGGTTAATGTCCTAAATTCCCTGAGCTTACACTGTCTTCATTCGGGGTCATGCACCCACACCCACACCCACACGCATGTCAAACTGGGAGCAGCAGCTATGCCTATGCAGCCATTGAATTCCAATTGACATAAATGGAACTGCCTGCAAGGGGTTGCACGGAAAAACCTGTGCATCCTGGTGCAGGTAAACACGGTCCTCCAAGGGCATACACTTTTGTATGCCCCATGTGAATGATGCTTTAGTAGCAATTTAGCAGGAATTTGTTGTGTTTATGTGCACTAATAATGATTTTAGTGTATCTTTAGGGAAAATACCAATTTGATGAACATTTGCGCAATTATTGCGGGGCTCAAAAAATCCGTAGCACTTTTTATATTCTAAAAGTCATGTGCTTTCAGAAAATGCATGGTTTGGGGGGTCGTTTCAAATTCTGAAAGTGAAAAATATTAACCCTTCAGATTTTGTAGTAAATTGTTTTTATTTACAGTTTTGCGTACCTTCAGTTTTCACCATTTCACAAAAAGGTGAAATTTAAAATGTACATATATTTGTTATCTATTAACTCAATACAGTTTTAACTTTTATATTTAGTAGGAATTTAGCAGGAATTTTGTACATTACGCCATCTGTGATTCTACTAATGATGATTTAAGTGAATTTTTAGCAAAAATATTGATTTGATAAACATTTGTGAAAATATCACGGTGCCTTAAAAATCAGTAGTACCTTTTATTATTCTACTGGCCATGTGCTTTCAGACTCGAAAAGCTGTAAGCGAACAATGAATCCTCCAGATTTTTAGAGAAATTTTTGGTTACATCCAATTTTCACCATTTCTCAAAAAGGCACAATTTAAAATTTACAAATATTTGTTATTTACTAACTCAGTGCAGGGTTAGCTTTTATTTTTAGAAGGAATTTAGGAGGAATTTTGTAAAATTTGCTGTTTGTATCTGCTAATAATGATTTAAGTGCATTTTTAGCTAAACTATTGTTTTGGTAAACATTTGCACAAATATCACAGGGCCTTAAAAATCAGTAGCACTTTCCTTTTATTCTACAGGTCATATGCATTTAGAAAATATATGGTTTGGGGGTTCTTCTATAAACTTTGAAAGCGTTAAGGGAAAAATGAAAACCTTCAGATTTTTTGAGAAATTTACATTTTTGCGTATGTTTAATTTTCATCATTTTGCAAAAAAGACATAATTTAAAATTTACAAATATTTGTTATTTATTAACTTGATACAGGTTAAGCTTTTATATTTACTAGGAATTTAGCAGGAATTGTGTAAAATTTGCTTTGTTTATATCTTCTAATAATGATTTTAGAGTACTTTTATCAAATATATTGTTTGATAAACATATGCACAAATATCACAGGAGCTTAAAATCAGTAGCACCTTATTTTTAATCTACTGGTCATATGCTTTTAGAAAATATATGGTTTGGGGAGTCGTACATACTCTAAAAGCTGTATGAGAAAAATAAAAAAGCTATAGAAAAATTGCGCAGGGCCTGGCAGCGAAAAGGTTAAATGATTAACAAAGTCACATTAATAACATCAGATATTAATGCAGAGGATTAATCAATTTTGACACAAAACATTGTATTAGTATTAGTGAAATATTATTTTCTTATTTTGAAAATGTAACACCTGTGCATGGGGGCTCTGCACGGGGCACCGATCAAAGTGCTCTGTGTGAACAAAGCCTAACAGCATACCTCCCAACAGTCCCAGATTGGGCGGGACCATCCCGCATTTTCACCTTTGTTCTCACAGTCCCGGAGTACAGGGGCTTTGTCCCGCATTACTCCATTATATGGTAACAGCAGAGCAGGACCTGCAGCAGTGTGAAGTACATCTAGCACAGCCAGGGATTGGTGGGAAAGCTGGCTGGGGTACGGCCAGCCGCAATGAGGAAAAAGCGTAGCTGTCAAATTAATCCTCTGATGTCGGGGATAGGCGGGCCGATATGCGTTTGAGGTGTCTCGTCCCCTTTGTCAGGCAACCTGTGCTCAAACAAACTGCCTCCTGACTCCCCACAAATAGAGCGCCCCCCTGTCCCCCTCTGACCTTGCCCACCACAAGGGGGAACCCTGCTCCTCCTCCTGTTCCTGACCACCACAGAGCATCACCCTGACCCTCCTCTTGACTCCGCCCACCACAGAGTGGCACCCTGCCCCTCCTCCTGACTCTACTCACCACAGATCAGCGGTCTCCCGGTGAAATGAGGGTCAGGTGAGGTCGATGATCCTCGGTGGGCTGAAGAGGATGGATGCCGGGGCCACCAGGAGGGTCTAGAGTAGTGTGGTGACGGAGGACCCCGCAGTGTGGAGTCAGATCCTCACCCTGCAGTCTATTAACCACTGGAGTGGCTACAACTGCCAGCATTAACAACTGACAGGAGGACTACAACTGCCAGCATGAACAACTGACAGGAGGACTACAACTGCCAGCATGACCAAGTGACAGGGGGACTACAACTGCCAGCATGAACAATTGACAGAGGGACTACAACTGCCAGCATGACAAGTGACAGGGGGACTACAAACAACTGCCAGCATGACCATGACAGGGGGACTACAACTGCCAGCATGACCAACTGACATGGGGACTACAACTGCCAGCATGACCAACTGACATGGGGACTACAACTGCCAGCATGACCATACTGACAGGGGGACTACAACTGCCAGCATGACCATGACAGGGGGACTACAACTGCCAGCATGACCATGACAGGGGGACTACAACTTCCAGCATAACCAACTTACAGGGGGAGTACAACTGCCAGCATGCCCAACTGACAGGGGGACTACAACTGCCAGCATGCCCGTAATGAAAGGGGGACTACAACTGCCAGCATGCCCAACTGACAGGGGGACTATAACTGCCAGCATGACCATAATAACAGGGGGACTACAACTGCCAGCATGACCATACTGACAGGGGGACTACAACTGCCAGCATGACCATACTGACAGGGGGACTACGACTGCCAGCATATCCTGAGTTACAGGGACATTAGAAGTTCCTGTATGCATAGGATAACAAGTGACTGTATGTACGTAATGCACTCCTGAACCCTGCACTCTGTACGTAATGCATTTCTGAACCCTGCACTCTGTACGTAATGCACTCCTGAGCCCTGCACTCTGTACGTAACATACTCCTGAACCCTGCACTCTGTACGTAACATACTCCTGAACCTCACTCTGTACGTAATGCACTCCTGAACCCTGCACCCTGTACGTAATGCATTCCTGAACCCTGCACTCTGTACATAATGCACTCCTGAACCCTGCACTCTGTACGAAATGCACTCCTGAACCTCACACTCTGCACGTAACATACTCCTGAACCCCACACTCTGTACGTAATGCACTCCTGAACCCTGAACTCTGTACGTAATGCATTCCTGAACCCTGCACTCTGTATGTAATGCACTCCTGAACCCTGCACTCTGTACGTAATGCACTCCTGAACCTCACACCCTGCACGTAACATACTCCTGAACCCCACACTCTGTACGTTATGCACTCCTGAACCCTGCACTCTGTACGTAATGCATTCCTGAACCCTGCACTCTGTATGTAATGCACTCCTGAACCCTGCACTCTGTACGTAACATACTCCTGAACCTCACACTCTGCACGTAACATACTCCTGAACCCCACACTCTGTACGTAATGCACTCCTGAACCCTGCACTCTGTACGTAATGCATTCCTGAACCCTGCACTCTGTATGTAATGCACTCCTGAACCCTGCACTCTGTACGTAATGCACTCCTGAACCTCATACTCTGCACGTAACATACTCCTGAACCCCACACTCTGTACGTTATGCACTCCTGAACCCTGCACTCTGTACGTAATGCATTCCTGAACCCTGCACTCTGTATGTAATGCACTCCTGAACCCTGCACTCTGTACGTAACATACTCCTGAACCTCACACTCTGTATGTAATGCACTCCTGAACCCTGCACTCTGTACGTAATGCATTCCTGAACCCTGCACTCTGTACGTAATGCACTCCTGAACCCTGCACTCTGTACGTAATGCACTCCTGAACCTCACACTCTGCACATAACATACTCCTGAACCCCACACTCTGTACGTAATGCACTCCTGAACCATGCACTCTGTACGTAATGCATTCCTGAACCCTGCACTCTGTATGTAATGCACTCCTGAACCCTGCACTCTGTACGTAATGCACTACTGAACCTCGCACTCCGTATGCAATGCACTCCTGAACCTCAAACTCTCTACCTAATGCGCTCCTGAACCTCAAACTCTCCACCTAATGCGCTCCTGAACCCTGCACTCTGTACATAATGCACTCCTGAACCTCACACTCTGTACGTAACATTCTTCTGAACCACACACTCTGTACGTAATGCACTCCTGAACCCTGCACTCTGTACGTAATGCACTCCTGAACCTTGCACTCTGTACGTAATGCACTCCTGAACCTCACACTCTGTACGTAATGCACTCCTGAACCCTGCACTCTGTACGTAATGCATTCCTGAACCCTGCACTCTGTACGTAATGCACTCCTGAACCCTGCACTCTGTACGTAATGCACTCCTGAACCCTGCACTCTGTACGTAATGAACTCCTGAACCTTGCACTCTGTACATAATGCACTCCTGAACCTCACACTCTGCACATAACATACTCCTGAACCTCACACTCTGTACGTAATGCACTCCTGAACCTCACACTCTGTACGTAACACACTCCTGAACCTCACACTCCGTATGCAATGCACTCCTGAACCTCACACTCTCTACCTAATGTACTCCTGAACCCTGCACTCTGTACATAATGTACTCCTGAACCTCACACTCTGTACGTAATGCACTCCTGAATCCTTCCACACTTTGTGTAACACACTCTTCCACAGTGTGTGCAAAACCATTTGTAATGGAAGCTTTTTATTCTTTTTTTTTAAACTATTGTGCTGAGGTTTGTGTCTGTAAGACTCTTGTTTGTGGCACAGCAATCAAAGCAGGAAGCCGAGTTTTGTTTAACCACGCCCATAAGCCTCTCCCACCCATAATCATTTGGCCACACCCATTTTTGCTGTGGTGTGCGTAGTGACACTTCCTCTCTTAAGTGTCCCTCATACTGAAGTTCAAACTTTGGGAGATATGCTAACAGCCAGCAGGAGAATTGATACATCAACTTCCTGATGATTACAAAAGTGAAAGAACAAATTATTATTATTATACAGGATTTATATAGCGCCAATAGTTTATGCAGCGCTTTACAATATAAAAGGGAGACAATACAGTTATAATACAATAAAATACAAGAGGATTAAGAGGGCCCTGCTCAGAAGAGCTTACAATCTAATAGGGTGGGGCAGGTGGTACAAAAGGTTATAAACGTGGGGAATGAGCTGGTGGAAGTGGTAGGAGATTAGTTGGAGACGTGATAGGCTTTCCTGAAGAGATGAGTTTTCAGGGATCGCCTGAAGAGTAGGGGATAGCCGGATAGATGGAGGTAGCGAGTTCCAGAGGGTGGGAGAGGCTCTGGAGAAATCCTGGAGACGAGCATGGGAGGAGGAGATGAGAGAGCCTGAAAGCAGGAGGTCTTGAGAAGAGCGGAGAGGTCGATCTGGGTGATATTTGGAGACAAGATTAGTGATGTAGCTCGGGGCAGAGTTGTGAATGGCTTTGTATGTTGTGGTTAGTATTTTTAATTCGCTGGGTGATTGGGAGCCAGTGTAGGGATTGGAGTAGAGGGTTGGCAGACACTGAGTGGTTGGTAAGGTGGATAAGTCTGGCAGCAGCATTCATGATAGTCTGAAGAGGGGATAGCCTATGGAGAGGTAAGCCAATGAGGAGGGAGTTGCAATATTCAAGGCGAGAGATAACAAGGGAGTGAATGAGGAGCTTGGTGGCTTCATTTGTTAAAAAGGGGCGAATTTTAGAGATGTTACGGAGGTGAATTCTACAAACTTTTGACAACGATTGGATTTGAGGCTGAAATGACAAGTCAGAGTCTGGGATTAAACCTAGTACCCTGGCGTGAGGGGAGGGACTGATAGTTGCATTGTTGATTTTGATGGAAAAGTCATGGAGGGGGCACGGGCGGGGGGAATATTAATAGCTCAGTTTTAGAGAGATTTAGTTTAAGGAAGTGGTGCAACATCCATGCTGATATGTCAGTTAGTAAGTTAGTAATGCGAGAGGAGACTGAAGGAGTGAGGTGAGGAGTAGACAGATAGATTTGGATGTCATCAGCGTATAAGTGGTATTGGAAGCCGTGGGCAGTTATTAAGTGACCAAGGGAGGAGGTGTAGATAGAGAAGAGAAGGGGTCCAAGAACCGAGCCTTGGGGGACCCCAACAGAAAGGGGCAATGGAGAGGAGGAGACAGAGTTGTAGGTGACACTGAAGGAGCGCTGTGATAAATAGGCAGTGAACCAGGATAGAGCAGAATCTCGGAGGCCAAGGGGATGTAGTTTATTGAGAAGGAGCGGGTGGTCAACAGTATCAAAGGCTGCAGAGAGGTCAAGTAGTAGGAGTATGGAGTACTGGCTGTTAGTTTTAGCAGTTAGTAAATCGTTAGATATCCCTAGATATCCCTGGATATCCTTTAAAAGTCTATGTTACAGGAAGGGGGCTGCACACTGCATGTTGTAGTCTTTAGCTATGCAGTCTGCCCATCAGTTGCTATCAGACCTGCTTCTGGAACAGTAATCAAGCAATTGATCACCTTAGCATAGTTAAAGTCTGCGCCATCCAGTGGCTAGCAAGGAGGAGCAAACTCAAAGGGTTGAGGGAGATGTGCTGTCTCACTCAGGTTCATCCCTATAAAGGGAGATATTGAGAGAACAGAATTAACTGAAGACACAGGTATAAAGGAAATGGATGCAGATGGGGAGCTCTGGAATGATTCTAAGATTATAATTGGGACTAAATGTCCAAAATGTTAAAGAAACAGGATGAAACATTTGAGGATTGAAACCTGAAGCATATATGTAATTTTTGCTTTTTTTGTAACTTAAGTTACAGCTTAAATAAATCATTGATTTTAATCCAAATGCATATATATACTTTAGTTCTGTAAAAAGTGGCAGCATTAGACTCAGACTCTGCTTTTTTGGATCACAGGGGAAAAGATATAAAAAAAAGACTTCCGTTGACATATCCTGCCGACACTGCTCTTACAGTACTTACCTAACTCTCCTCATTCTCACAAGTTCAAATGCAGCCCATTGAATGGCCACCTTCAAAATATTGAAGCAGCTAATACAAATTTCTAATACAGGAAAAATGTTTAATGTCAAGGGATCATTAATTCTGTGCAACCAGCTTTGTGATCCAGGCACTCCTGCATGATAGCAAAGCAAAATCTTTAAAGCGGACCTCAACACCCCCCCCCCCCCACAACCCACTTTCTCTCATTCACCTCCTACCCCTTTCTCTTTCATAATCATATATTTTAAATTTTATTTAAATACCTTTTTGGGGACACATTCCAAAACATCCTGGTTTCTTAGCTAGGAAAGAATGATGCATTTGTCACCCGCAGCCTCCTGGGATACCCATGTCACACATCCCAGGGGGCCTGCAGGGTACTCCACTGCACGGCCACCATGGCACATCATCAGGGAAGGGTGGGGGCACATCTGCAAGAACCCAAAAGAGACATGTGGCCCCCTGAGGACAACAGAGGAAAGTGGCGGTGCAGAGTAGCGGATCACTACAGAAGCTGGGTGTGTATGTTTTTTGTGTAGAACAAAGCTATAGGGGTAAGAGAGGAAAAATGGGGGGGGGGTGAGGCTCCATTTTAACCTCCACTGCAGCAGTACAACCTAGGAAAAATCACACCCTCAAACATGAACAAAGTAACAAAAACACGCCAATTTAGCCGTTCCTTTTCCTACCCTACCACTCTCCTATCAGCATGTGCATTATCATCACATATACATGCAGAGTTCTGACTGGCTTTTAATGCTGCCTCTCACTCCCACAGTCTCAGTTCTGTGGTGCAAAGGAATTATGGAAGGCCAATTCCTAAACCAGCAAGTATAAACTTGATGAATTTTAATGAATACTGTTAATTAGTATTTTTGCATATCTGCCTGGAGTTCAGGAAATGATTGATTAATACTGTAGTAAAGTTATCATTTTTTTTTGTACACTAGCATTCCTGTAATACTAAAGAAGCCTTACGAAGCTCTAACCTAGTTTAGAAATATCTACATAATAAGAGGATTCTTGTAAGCTACCATATACTCTATGAGAGTTAATAATCTGGATAGCTGCTAGCACTGATCACATCCCATATGCTCGTGCTGACCAAGAAAACTACAGAAGAAAGTGCCGTGCTATCTTGATCTTACCATGTGACCACCACATAGGCTAGTGCTGCTATTTACATAAATAGATAAATGCTAAATCAAAATTACTATTAAAATACATACTGCAATCATTGAAGATTATGCTTCGTGATAACAAAGTGACCATGTGCAAAATATATATATATATATATATATATATATATATCCACTTATATATACAGATAGTGCTTTGTAAAGTGCTCTGATAATAAAACGAAAAAAAAGAATTATTCCAGTGCACTAAAGTGCTAATGTGCGAAATTCTTCATGCAATAATATGCGTTAAATAAAAAACATAAAGTCTATTCCAATTCAATCCAATCCACTGATTATATTGGAAATGACCAAACGTGTGCTTGTGTCCACTTGTGTGCTCCCCCTTTGGTGTATGCGCTCACCTTAGAGAGTGTGACCTTGCAGCTTATCTTGGTCAAAACACGCTTCTGAACCAACTCTGGGTTCAATGTCTGTACTTGGGTCTTGGGCTAGTTGCTTGTGCGTTTTTCCACATAAAAATATGACAAAGGTAACTAGATAGTGTAATACCGTTTTATATAATATTTATTAAAAAAGTAACAGATGTCCCTTTCATAGGGTCCTCACATTTAGTCGGTGCTGACAGGGGGACTACAACTGACAGCATGCCCAACTGACAGGGGGACACATCAGCTCAGCGTTTTTAAAGATTTTCGGCATTTGTATAGAATGGTGCACTGCAGCACCCACTAAATGTGAGTATCTTATGAAAGGGGCGTCTGTTACATTTTTAATAAATATTATATAAAACAGTATTAGCTGCAAGGTCACATGCTCTAAGGTGAGCGCATACACCAAAGGGGGAGCACATGAGTGGACACAAGCACACGTTTGGTCATTTCCAATATAATCAGTGGATTGGATTAAATTGGAATGGACTTTATGTTTTTTATTTAACACATGTTATTGAAGAATTTCGCACATTAGCACTTTACTGCCCTGGAATAATTTATTGTTTTTTTCATTTTTTATTGGAGCACTTTACAAAGCACTATCTGTACATATAAGTGGATGCACTATATGTATATATACCATATTTATCTGCATATAATACGCACTTTTTTCCCCTTAAAATCAGGGGAAAATTGTGGGTGCGTGTTATACGCTGATCCCTGCTGTCTCTGAGGGGAAGGAGGGAACGAGCGGCACCAAAATAGACCGAGCCGAGTGTACTGTGTACTCGGCTAGGCTCGGCTCCGCTCACAGTCATGCCTAGTCCCACCTCCTAGCATTTACATCCCGCCATTGGGCTGGTGTTGTTTCCATCATAGGAGCTGTGCCAAGGGGCGGGACTGAGCGGGACTCGCGAGACGAGCCGAGTACACAGGACATCCGGCTCTGTCTTTCTCAGCGGCGCTCGTTCCCTCCTTAACAGGGGAAAGACTGAAGTGCAGATGGGCACACATCATGCTCCAATGATGGGCAAGTCTGCAGATGGACACAGGGCAAGGCTGAAATGATGGGGAAGTCTGCAGATGGCCACGGGGCAAGGCTGCAATGGTGGGGAAGTCTGCAGATGGACACGGGGCAAGGCTGCAATGGTGGGGAAGTCTGCAGATGGACACTGGGCAAGGCTGCAATGATGAGGAAGTCTGCAGATGGATACTGGGCAAGGCTGCAATGATGGGGAAGGCTGCAGATGGACAAAGGGCAAGGCTGCAATGATGGGGAAGGCTGCAGATGGACAAAGGGCAAGGCTGCAATGATGGGGAAGGCTTCAGATGGACACTGGGTAAGGCTGCAATGATGGGGAAGGCTGCAGATGGACACTGATAAAGCTGCATTGATGGGCATTTAAAATGTAAGTTTTTTTTCCTTTAAACTTCCTTCCTAAAACTTTTTTTCCTTAAACTTCCCTCCTAAACTTGGGGTGCGTGTTATACGCCAGCGCGTGTTATACGCCAATAAATACGGTATATATTTTTTGCACATGGTCACCTTGTTATCACAAGGCATAATCTTCAATGATTGCAGTATGTATTATAATAGTAATTTTGATTTAGCATTTATCTATTGATGTAAATAGCAGCACTAGCCTATGTGGTGGTCACATGGGATCTAGATAGCGTTGCACTTTCTTCTATAGTTCAGAAATATGTTTTATTTTTGTAAATTTTAGATTTTTTTGTGTTTTGTCTTTATTAATAAGGGCACAACCATAAACATCAAATAGAAAATAAAGACATTATATTTACTTACTAACTGGTACAAGTTTTCCCAATAATCCTGAGTCATAAGGCGAAATAAGGCAAGAAAGGCCCAGCTAAAGGTATCAAAATTGGTATAACCAAAGTTGGGGCTCCTGCCTGCTTTCATGCACGTGTATCCCTCTGGACATTGCCTAAAAACAAAAGATAATTCAGACTCCAATATTAGTAGAACACAAGCGTTTATATCACAAAGGGTTATCTTTCATAGAATTTTCATTATTATTTTTTTAAGCTTTCAGAAACATGATTTTTAGGTCTATTTATCATATATTTATATATTCCATATCCAGTGTTCTTCTGCTTTCCCCATCTAAGTATTGTTATGCCCCGTACACACGGTCGGATTTTCCGACGGAAAATGTGTGATAGGACCTTGTTGTCGGAAATTCCGACCGTGTGTAGGCTCCATCACACATTTTCCATCGGATTTTCCGACACACAAAGTTTGAGAGCAGGATATAAAATTTTCCGACAACAAAATCCGTCGTCGGAAATTCCGATCGTGTGTACACAAATCCGACGGACAAAGTGCCACGCATGCTCAGAATAAATAAAGAGATAAAAGCTATTGGCCACTGCCCCGTTTATAGTCCCGACGTACGTGTTTTACGTCACCGCGTTCAGAATGATCGGATTTTCCAACAACTTTGTGTGACCGTGTGTATGCAAGACAAGTTTGAGCCAACATCCGTCTGAAAAAATCCTAGGATTTTGTTGTCGGAATGTCCGAACAAAGTCTGACCGTGTGTACGGGGCATAAGTGTGATCTTTATAACTGATCTAGTTGTGGTGAGATTGCCCCAACTTACAATATCAGCAGCATTGGCAGGCAGTGACTCGATCCAAATGACTTCTTGCTGATTGTAGAACACTTTAATGGAAAAGTTATATGTGCTCAGAACAGAAACTAAAGACACACTGAAAGAGGGTGGGACTAGCTATATTGAGCATCTCCTAGCTATGGAGTGAGGAAGGGACAAAATTATTTGAAGAGAAATAATCAACAATGCATGTGTACTCCCCGACGAAATCTATCATTTCAAATACTAAACAATTGAAAAACAAGTCCGAACATTGTAAGAGAAGAATATTCCTGTAACGATAACGTCTGAAAAAAAAGAAAGGGGAAGACCATGGAAGAATAATGCAAACGTTCACATATTGTAAAATTTGTAAAGTCATTAGGAGTCATTGCTGTCTGTAAGATGGCACAGAAGACAGTTTTTATGCGTATCCTAGGACGGGAAGGCAGCAAAATGCATCAGTCCTTCTTGCCTCCTGTAGAATCAAGTTCTACAGAGGAAAAGGCAGCAACATGCACCAGTTCTTCCTACCTCCCTTTGAATCAGTTTCTTCAGAGCAGTAGGCAGCAAAATGTACCAGTCCTTCTTACCTCCCTTTAAATCAAGTTGTTGGATTAGAAGACAAATCCTTTTCCTTTGGCTTACCAAACATTTCCACCATTATTTAGCGCAGTCTTTGTAATGAGACCCATAGGCCAATGGTTGTAGTAATCATTCTTTTCTTTCAAGGGGACTACTTCATTGACTTGTAGGTTGGGTTTGCTAGTTTGCCATTTGCTATGACCTTGAAGGTTGCAAAGGTACAGTTGTGCTCATAAGTTTACATACCCTCGCAGAATTTATGATTTCTTGGCCATTTTTCAGAGAATATGAGTGATAACACATAAACTTTTCTTTAACTCATGGTTAGTGTTTGGCTGAAGCCATTTGTTATCAGTCGACTGTGTTTGCTTTTTTTAAATCATAATAACAACAGAAACTACCAAAATGACCCTGATCAAAAGTTTACATACCCCAGTTCTTAATACCGTGTATTGCCCCCTTTACCATCAATGACGGCTTGTCTTTTGTGGTATTTGTGGATAGGATCTTTATCTTCTCAGATGGTAAAGCTACCCATTCCTCTTGGCAAAAAGCCTCCCGTTCCTGTAAATTCTTGGGCTGTCTTGCATGAACTGCACATTTGAGATCTCCCCAGAGTGGCTCAATGATATTGAGGTCAGGAGACTGAGTTGGCCACTCCAAAACCTGCACTTTATTCTGCTGTAGCCAATGACAGGTTGACTTGGCCTTGTGTTTTGGATCATTGTCATGTTGGAATGTCCAAGTATGTCCCATGCGCAGCTTCCTGGCTGATGAATGCAAATGTTCCTCCAGTATTTTTTGATAACATACTGCATTCATCTTGCCATCAATTTTGACCAAAATTTCCTGTGCCTTTGTAGCTCACACATCCGCAAAACATCAGCGATGCACCTCCGTGTTTCACAGTAGTAATGGTATACCTTTCATCATAGACCAAATGTTCCTCCAGTATTTTTTGATAACATACTGCATTCATCTTGCCATCAATTTTGACCAAAATTTCCTGTGCCTTTGTAGCTCACACATCCACAAAACATCAGCGATGCACCTCCGTGTTTCACAGTAGTAATGGTATACCTTTCATCACAGACCTTGTTGACTCCTCTCCAAATGAAGTATTTATAGTTGTGGCCAAAAAGCTCAATTTTGGTCTCAACACTCCAAATGACTTTGTGCCAGAAGGTTTGAGACTCGTCTCTATGCTGTTTGGCGTATTGCAAGCAGGATACTTTGTGTCATTTGCATAATAATGGCTTTCTTCTGGCGACTCGACCATGCAGCCTATCTTTCTTCAAGTGCCTCCTTATTGTGCATCTTGAAACAGCCACACCACATGTTTTCAGAGTCCTGTATCTCACCTGAAGTTATTTGTGGGTTTTTCTTTGCATCCCGAACAATTTTTCTGGCATTTGTCTCTGAAATGTTAGTTGGTCTACTTGACTGTGGTTTGGTTTCAACAGAACCCCTAATTTTTCACTTCTTGATTAGAGTTTGAACACTGCTGATTGGCATTCTCAATTCCTTGGATATCTTTTTATATCCCTTTCCTGTTTTATACAGTTCAACTACCTTTTCCCGCAGATCCTTTGACAATTCTTTTGCTTTCCCCATGACCCAGAATCCAGAAACATAAGTGCAGCACTGGATGAAAGATGCAAGGGTCTGTCAGGAGTCCAGAAACTCATCAACCTTTTATACACACACACACTAATTACAAGCAAACAGATCAAAGGTGAGGATGGTTACCTTTAATAGCCATTCAAACCCCTTTGTGTCATATTGTGTGCATGTTATCAGGCCAAAATCACCAGGGTATGTAAACTCTTGATCAGGGTCATTTGGGTAGTTTCTGTTGTCGTTATGATTTAAAAAAGAGTAGACACAGTTGATTGATAATAAATGGCTTCAGCCAAACAATAACCATGAGTGAAATAAAAGTTTTTGTGTTATCATTCATAGTCTCTGAAAAATGGCCAAGAAATCATAAAATCTGCCAGGGTATGTAAACTGATGAGCACAACTGTACTCCTTCTTTCATCAACTCCAAAATACATTGGTAAGGTACTGAACCTGTTTACACCTGAATCTGTTCATTTTTTGAACATTAGTCAAGGGCAGTTCTGTGCTTAATCTGTCAGCTGAGAGCTCTGCCATTTGCCGTTGTTGGTGCCTTCCTCCCAATTTTTGACACTTGACATGTTTGTAAAGGATGGAGGATATGCATCTTTTCATCCTGACAATCCAAAACCCTGCAGATCCAACTACTCCTTTTGTAAAGTGTACTTGGTGCTGAACTTGCTCATGGTGATGACAAACCAGCAGGGCAGTAATGTGATGTCGACCTGGAACGATTTTGGCTTGTTGCTAGGCCTGAAGTAGAGTAGTGCTGATCATTCCTTAACCACTTGCTGCCCGCCCGCTGTCATATGACGGCGGGACGGTGCAGCTGTTGTTCTGGGCCACCATCATATGACGGCGCAGCCTTCCAGGCAGCCCAGGGTCCCGGTGTGCATGCCCGGTGGCCCCGATGTCCGCCGGGCACCCGCGATTGCCCGGTAACCGAGCAGGACCGTGGATCTGTGTGTTTACACAGTCCTGTCAGATGGGAGGAGACTGATGGTGTGTTCCTTGTACAGAGGAACACCGATCGGTCTCCTCCCCTTGTGAATCCCTTCCCCCCACAGTTAGAATCACTCCCTAGCAACACATTAACCCCTACAGCGCCCCCTCCTGGTTAACCCCTTCATTGCCAGGCACATTTATACAGTAATCAATGCATTTTTATAGCACGGATCGCTGTATAAATGTGAATGGTCCCAAAAATGTGTCAAAATTGTCCGATGTGTCCGCCGCAATATCGCAGTCATGATAAAAATCGCAGATCGCCGCCATTACTAGTAAAAAAAAATTAATAATAAAAATGCTATAAATCTATCCCCTTATTTTGTAGACGCTATAACTTTTTCGCAAACCAATAAATATACGCTTATTGCGATATTTTTTACCAAAAATATGTAGAAGAATACGTAGCGGCCTAAACTGAGGAAAAAATTTGTTTAAAAAAAAAATTTGGATACTTATTATAGCAAAAAGTAAAAAATATTGTGTTTTTTTCAAACTTGTCACTATTGTTTTGTTTATAGCACAAGAAATAAAAAACGCAGGGGTGATCAAATACCACCAAAAGAAAGCTCTATTAGTGGGGAAAAAATGATAAAAATTTCATTTGGGTACAGTGTAGTATGACTGCACAATTGTTATTCAAAGTGCGACAGCGCTGAAAGCTGAAAATTGGCTTGGGCAGGAAGGGGGTGAAAATGCCCAGTATGGAAGTAGTTAATTACCTTCTTCTACTTTGCGAACCTTTCAATCATTATTTGGTGCAGACTTTATAATGAGACCCTTAAACCAATGGTTACGGCAGGCATTCTTTTCTTTCAAGAGTACTATGTCTATCACTGGCTAGTTTGCCATTTATCATGACCTTGAAGGTTGCAAAGGTATTCCTTCTTCATCAAGTCCAGAAGACATTTGCAAGGTGCTGAACCTGTTTCCACTGTCATCTATGAACATTGTTGGCTGAGAGCTCTGCCATTTGCTGTTTACCTTACTGCTCCTTCCGTAAAGTGCGGTCCTTGGTGCTGGACTTGGTCATAGTGATGTCTAACCAGCAGTGCAGTGATGAGATGTTGACATGGAACAATCAGGGAATTCTGTTTCTCACTGAACGGATTAGACTTCCATATGCAACCTCCAACTTGAAGCAACTTGTCATGATCAAGCATCGAGTTCAATTTGCAGAGCGGGCTATCCTTAGAAAGGTTAGGTCTCTTTGATATGTCAACAATCTCCCAAATAGTGACGTTTTCTGCTTGTGAAATCTCCTTGATTGTGGGAGGTACTTTACAGATGTGCTATTCACAACACTCTTCATGGTCCTCAGTATTGGTTGCAAATTGATGAGCAACATGGATAAGTTGTGCGATAGCTCCTATAACAGAGGACCACCTCAAAAAGCATTTAAAACAATGAGAACTCTGACTTACCAGAGGTGTTGAGTGTAATGGTATTAGCTCTCATTTCCTTATCAGATTTAGGATTAACCAGTTCAAACATTGAATCAATGTGAATTGTGATAGGTTCATCATTGTTGCAATACCATGGGAACCTGAGGAAGTTTCTGTTGTCTTCTTGAATGATGAAACTGTGGAATATATGCTGAATGTTGGCCATAAAAGCAACTGGTTCTTGTCTGAAGTAGAGCAAAACTCCTATAAAGTTGTTGTTCAGATTAGGCCCAGTGAAAATTACATTGTTGAGAGCACTTGAATCAAAGACCACCTTGATCTGATCTGGATTGCAAGGATGGTACACGCCAAAACATAAGCGGTACCAACATTTATGTCCTTCCCTAAGAGGTGCTGCAGGCTCAGTATGATCTCTCACAAACACCTTCTGCATAAAGTCAACAAATTGTTCCTGCATCTCAGGTTTTCTGTTTGGGGTGCATTGTAAAAAAGTTAATTGTACTTCTGCATGCTGAACATTATTTGGTAGTGTCTTTCTGGTGACACAAAATGGTAGGGATGCCACCCAACTATGTCCTGATAAAACTCCTTATTCATGATTTTTAGGAACTCCGTGTCTTTCATGGTGGCTGCCAGGTCATTGTCTTTAGTTGCTACATCAAACACTGTTGTGCTGACACTATAATCCAAAAAATCAAGGGCCTTGTTACTGCTTTGTGTGAAGATCTGTTGAAAGCCTTTACTGCAAAGACTTCTTTGCCCTGGTAGTGATATGGGCATTGCTCAAAATAGGTAATGGCATGACCCATGTTCTGAAAAAAGAAAACTGCGGAAGACCCCCTGACATTACCCAGACAGACAATGCTTATAATAACCCAGCCTAGATCCTGGCGCTGGGCAATGGCTTACCAAAAAATCAAAGGACCACATGACGTACCATATGCCCAAGCAATGGGCATATGGTACGTCATGTGGTCCTTTGATTTTTTGGTAAGCCTTGCGTACTCTTGGGATGTTTCTCCTGGGAAACAGGAGAATATTGGCATATCTGTCAAGAGCTGGTATGTGATTGGTTATGCCTCTCAAGTGTGAGTGGTGAGAGGCAGCTGCAGGAGTAAGTATCTCTTCTCTGTTGGTTGGAATCTGGTTGCACTCAATGAGAGTGGACAATGGGATTTCTATACTGCCATTCAGGGGAGCTACTACAAGACCAGTGGCTTTCCTGCCTGAAACTTCTGTAATGTCAGCACAGGTACCCAGGATGTATGGTAAGGCATCTACTGTTACGTTTAACAGGTCAAAAAGCTTTGATATTGCAAGAGACCTGTAACTCTGATCATCTAGAATAATATTTCAAGATTAGGCAGGTACTGGTGGTAGGGGACTCAATTATTGGAGGATAGATAGGGTAATCTATCACAAAGACCGAGATCGCCGAACGGTAGGTTGTTTACCAGTCGCTCAGGTTCAGTACAACGTGGACCGGATGGACAGATTGTTGGGTGAAGGTATGTTACAGACTCCCTAACCTGAAGGAAGAGGAGGAGTTGGATCTCCTATCAGAGTTGGAAATGGAGGTGAGGCAGGGCAATGTCATTATTATGGGGGACTTCAACTATCCAGATATTGACTGGGCAGAAGGGACAGTTCACTCTTTAAAGGCCCGTCAATTCTTAAATGTCTTACAGGACAACTTCATGTCCCAATTGGTGGATTCCCCGACTAGAAAGAATTGCTAGACCTATTAATTTCAAATGACTCAGATCTGGTCGCAGATGTGAAATACGGGACAACTTGGGAACTAGTGATCACAGGATAATTACATTCAGAATAAATCATAGGAAAAGGAGGCACGAGGGTAGTACAAGAACACTCAATTTCAAAAGAGCCAACTTTTCTAAACTGCGCTCAATACTACAAGAGATTAAATGGGACCAAGAAACATTAAACACTAAGGAAAAATGGGAATGCTTTAAGAACATGCTTTAAATAAAGGTATCACCCAGTGCATTCCAATGGGCAATACAAATAGACGAATGAAGGTTAAACCTGGGTAGCTAAACCATAAAGTAAAAAAGTCATATTAACCACTTCAGCCCAGGAAGATTTTCCTTCTTAATGACCAGGCCATACGACACTTCGTCGCTTTAACTGACAATTGCGCGGTTGTGCGATGCTGTACCCAAACAAAAGTGATGTCCTTTTTTTCCCCCACAAACAGAGCTTTGACCACCTCTGTGGTTTTAATTTTTTGCGCTATAAACAAAAAAAGCATCAATTTTGACAAAAAAAAAATATTTTATACTTTTTGCTATAATAAATATCCAAAAAAAAGAAAAAGAAATTTCTTCATCAGTTTAGGCCGATATATATTCTTCTACATATTTTTTGTAAAAAAATCACAAAAAGCGTATATTGATCGGTTTGTGCAAAAGTTATAGCGTCTACAAAATAGGGAATAGATCTATGGCATTTTTTTTTTTTTTTTTTTTTTAGCAGTAATGGCGGCAATCTGCGATTTTTAGCGGGACTGCGACATTGACAGATCAGACACTTTTGACACTTTTTTGGGACCATTGACAGTGCTAAATGATTACAGTGCTAAATGATTACTGTGTAAATGTCGCTGGTAGGGAAGGGGTTATTACTAGGGGGTGATAAAGGGGTTAAATGTGTTCCCTCATGTGTGTTTCTAAGTGTGGGGGGATGGGACTGACTAGAGGAGGATAGAGATATATTCATGGAAACTACAGGCCTGTCAGTTTAACATCGATAGTATGTAAATTATTGGAGAGGATGATAAGGGACTATATCCAAGAATTTGCTGATGAAAACAGTAGAATTGGTAGTAATCAGCATGGGTTTACGAAAGGCTGTTCTTGCCAAACCAACCTGTTAACATTCTACAAGGAAGTGAGCTGCCATCTGGGGAAAGGTAGGCCTGTGGATATAGTGTATCTGGATTTTGCAAAAGCATTTAATACAGTCCCCCATAGACGCTTAATCTACAAACTGTGGTATGTAGGCATGGATCATAGGGTTTGTTCTTGGATAGAAAACTGGTCACAGGGGCGCATCCAAAGGGTGGTGATAATTAACATGTGCTCAGGCTGGTCTGGAGTGGTAAGTGGGGTACCCCAAGGCTCTGTCCTGGGACCAATTCTTTTGGCCAATAGCTCATTCTCAGTGTCTGCTGACAACAGAAAATCAGGGCAATAACATCACAGCAGGACATAGAAACTGTACAAGAAGACCTCAATAAATTAATGGGGTGGACAACTACATGGCAAATAAGGTTTAATATTGAAAAATGTAAAGTAATGCACTTAGAGGCTAAAAATATAAACACGTGTTACTCACTAGGAGGAGAACCAGGATGGAGAAAGATCTGGGGGTCTTAGTTGAAGACAGATTGAGCAATTGAATGCAATGTCAAGCCACAGCAAGCGAAGCAAGCAGACTATTAGCATGCATTAAAAAGGGATAAAATGATAATCCTGCCAATTTATAAAACTCTGGTTTGGCCACATCTGGAGCATTCCGTCCAGTTCTGGTCACCAATCCTCAGGAAGGATGTGCTGTAACTGGAGAGAGTCCAGAGAAGGGCAACAAAACGATTAAGGGGATGGGAGGACCTCAATTTTGAGGAACGACTACAAGCACTAAATGTATTCTCCCTGGAGAAGAGACACTTAAGAGGAGATGTGATAGCGATATACAAATATCTCAATGGTGATCCTAGCGTAGGTAGGAAGCTATTTAGTCTCAGGGAGTGTAAGAAGATATGGGGCCACTCAATGAGATTGGAGGACAAGCGGTTTACCTTGAGCTGCGTAGGGGGTTGGATGTGGAACTCTTTTCCACAATTGGTGCTGTCAGCAGGAAGTATTGTTAGATTTAAAAGACTCTTGGACGTGCATTTTAGTGAACACAATATACAGGGATATGGAAAATGATTATCGAAATGAACACACACACACCCACACAGGTTGAACTGGATGGACTAGTGTCTTTATTCAACTTTACCAACTATGAAACTATGAATATATAGTCTTACAGCTTTTTCAGGTTGACCCTTGGAGTGTGCATGAATTAAGCATTTTTTGCCACAGGATTTGTCACAGAGTCCTTCTCCACAGACATATGTACACATAGAGAAAACTGGAGTACGAAGCACTGTTTGGTCTGTGCTCGCCTCGCCATGCTTTGCTTTGGGGGTATTATGTGTGGACAGAGTGGGACTTTTTTGAAATGGATAAAAAGCTTGCACATGATCATCATGTGCTACGCTACTTCCCCTAGTGAAACACGTTGACGTCACTAGCGTCATGTGATGCCACACACAGCAAGCCCTGCTGTAACCGGGATTAGGAGCCGAGACAAGGTGGTGCAAGCTGCCTCACAGAGTGATGGATACAAACACGAACAAACAGGATACATAGGAAGAAATGTCTCCTTAAACCTGGATGTCAATTACTGTAGGACTCTATGTTCCCGGGTCTAATAGCACTCCTGTTATGAACATTGATCTGCTACTTAACTTTGCATTTACAGTTCCCCTGAACTGGAGGATTTATATTCCTTCCTGTCCATGACCACACTTAACCCCCTGTTGACATTTAACAGATCACTAGTAATTCATCCCATATCCCATGATTGTCAGGATCACTCGCCAGCTTCTTACCCCTGGGGCCATACACAGATTGGATGTCATTCTCCTCGATTCAGGGAACTTGAAAAGTAGGACATTCCCCAAGTGATTATTCATGCATGACATCACACCTGCGTATTGATGTCGTCCGAATGTCCAGTTTGATTTATGTTTATGTCGTTTTATTTCATGTTTTTCCTTGTTTGTTGTCCATGTTCCTATGCATCCAACACTGGTGCTGATATGGATAACCGATGTTTATGTGAAGCTGTTAAACAAATAGGTTGGCAGAATTGTATACTGCTTTTTTACCTGCTTGATATCAATAAATTATATTTTTCTTAAATAACACTCTATTATGATCCTTTTGCTACCATTAGTAACCCCTATGCTTCCCAGGTCTCTTCCGCCAGGGAGTTCTTTTTGTATGATCATCATTGTTGCATTCTATGCACTTAATAGTAACCTTACAGTCTTTAGCATGTTGTTCTGTGGAAGTACAGCATTTGAAGTAAACTCCACATTTCTATAAAAGCTCTTTGCATTCTTGTAAGGGTTTCTTTCTGAAGCCGATACATTTCTTAAGTCGGTGTGGTTTATAATGTATGGGACATTGGCGATTTGAGTTCTCGATTTTCTTGTTCTGATCAGTCTTTTGAGGGACTGTATTAGGTGCAGGTAAAATATCAGCCCTTTTTACAGACACTGGACCTCTGTGGTCTCTATATGAAATGTGTGAGCTTTCAGGCCTTAGAGAAGGTGGACCGAAGAGGGTTGGACTCCTCAAAAGAGAAACTTGGGTCATTCTTAGTATCCGAAATTCTAGCAATGAACTCACAGAAGTAAGAAAAGGGAGGAAAGGAGACTTTATTTTCTTCTCTTTAACTTGATCCAAGTGATGCCCATTTTTTTCTGTATACCATAAGGTAACTTGGAGAGTATTGGGTTACCCACACGAGCAGTATCTAGGCAACTGAGGCCACGTATGTGGTTATCGGCTTTGGCGGGTTGAAGCTCCAAGAGAAGATCACTGAGCTCTTTAAACTTTAGATTGTCATTGCTAGATATTTGTGGGAAGCTTTGCAACATTTTAAATAAAACATCTTCAATGGCTTCTGGGCTGCTGGAGCTATATTCAGGTCTGCCCCAAGCAGTGTTAAGACCTGTTTCAGGATTGTAAATGCAAACAGCGTTGAGGTTTTGATACAATCAGCAGATTGAGGACCTAGCCATCTGATAAGAAGATTTTGTTTTCTTTAGTTGTGACATGTAGTTGACTGATTGTGACTTTGAAAGTCGATGTCCAACCTCTGTAGTTTTCAGGTTTCTTATTGAACTTGGTGAGACCTATCTTGGTGAACTGTTTGTGAAGCATGTATTTCACAAATGGTGATATGTCTGTGTTTTCACACTTTGGATGGACAGCTGCATGCAGAGCAAAATTTGTTTAATTGGCTGTGGAGCTGAGATTAAGCAACTTTGGGAGGTATGGTGGTGCAAAGATGTTCATACCGCCGACACTGGCTTAGAGTTGATTGTAATGTTGGGTTGCAGCTGTGGGGCAGTGCACTTGGTAGGAGGTAACAGCCCCATGGTAAGGTGTATTGTCTATTATCTGCATAGCGGTGTCTTTAGTTTGCTGCGGTGCAAGGGCCTGGTGTACTGGGGCATGAGTAGACAGATTGTCCTGAGAGGTGGTAAGCGTAGAGTACTGACCTTGGTTGAGGCATACAGCTGCTGTGACTGGGAGCTGAATCAGTAAAGTTTAAAATCCATTTACTGGAATACTTTAACACAGATACAAATGCTCTTCTTTGTTGAGTAGTACAATACATAAAGAAAAAGTACATATTGTAAATAACTAAAGCATGCTAGCTTTAACTACCGGATTAGACTATTAAAACTACTCAGATTGTTGTTAAGGTAGTTTCCTCTATGATCAAGTGCACATAAAATTACCTTCATTTACCAACATTTTACCAACAGGAAGAAGAAACAGTAGACTACTTACCCAGCATCTGTGCTATTACCACAAAGTAGTGGATCGATAGCTCCAGGCACTTTGTAAAAGTTTGCTAAAAAGTGTACAAAGAAAATATTATAGAATCTACATGTAAATGTGTTTCGAAACTGACAGCTATTCAGTTATTTAAAATGTGTATAAAATATGTGCTGCACTTATAATAAAAAAATATAAAACACATAAAATTATACATGGGAATGTGCGCAAACATACATGTACAAAAGTGAAAGGAAACTTTTTTTGAAGACATAGTCCAAAAGATTTGCAACTTGGTCCAAAATATTGTGTGACAAAGTCCATAAAAATAAAAGGAATATCCACATATCCTCATGATGTATGTCACAAACGTTCCTTCTATGCATGCACCTCTACCAACCCCTCTCAGGTGTTCTCTCACCTTGGTTAGAAGACCTTCATTACAAAGGTCAGAATGAACGTGCTCCTTTCAATTACAAGACAATACAAAGGCAGATGGAGGATATCAGCATCAAACATCTCATCAAAAGAATTCCACAACATGGATCACTGAGCCCCAGGGTTCATAACATAAAACCTCTCTTAGGCAAGTATAACTCCAGAAAGACAGAGAAGATGCATTGTGCTCACCAAATGAACTCTATTCATTAAACCACATAAAAATATACAGTATACACTCACTACAAATTGTTACCAAGCTGGTATAGAGACGAAATTGCACTGCATGTTCCCGGAGGTTGTCCCTACCTGCTGAAGGTGTAAAGCACAGGTATCCCAGCACAGTGATATTTCCACCTCACCACCCACAATCAGTCACTGGATAAAATCTGTAAATGATATTTAAGCGATGGAGGAACCTACTCTCACCCTTAGGAAGCAGGAGGTTTACATGGTTCTACTGGATGCAATTTCGATATTCTGGTGGATACAAAGATTTCTTGGCTTCCAGCTCGGGATAGACAGAGAGCTTGCAGGCTTGCAGTTCAGGATCACTACCCCCCCCCCCCCCCTTTTTTTTATTTATCCTCTAATTTCACTCTCTTATCCTTTCCTACTTTTGACTTTGCTCTTTTTTACCCACAATATAAAGTAAAATTGATGTCTCGGACAGTAATCATTTATGTCTTGGCTCAATTGCTTTTTAGGTTGACTTATGTCCTTAATATGCGTTTTTTTTATTTATCTTTGTGATATAAAGACCTGAAATGTTGCCAACCTGTCTGGCTTTAATTGTATGCTGTATGCATTGTTGCTACATGTAAAGAATTATATATATATATATATATATATATATATATATATATATATATATATATACACATACATACATATATACACACACACGCACTCACAATGCTGAATAGTACAAGCGCCAATGTTAAGAAACCGGCTTAGAGCCACACCGCAGAACTTGTGTGTGTTTTACCATACACTGCTAGAAGCCCAGAGCAGCATGCTCTCTAGCCATCCACCCCTCTGTTTGCTTCGAGATTGCAGACTCCACTCTGCTCTAAACTGGTTCCTTAACATTGTTATTTTGTGTAGTTTCATGAGTAAAGTTAAAACGGTGAGCACTATGCATCTTCTCTGTCTTTCTGGGGTTATACATGCTTGAGAGGAGTGTTTTGTGAGGAACCCTGGGGCTCAGTGATCCATGTGGTGGAATTCTTTTGATGAGACCTTTGATGATGATATACTCCATCAGCCTTTGTATTGTCCTGGAATTAAAAAGAGCACATTAATTCTGACCTTTGTAGTGAGGGTCATCTAACCAAGGTGAGATAACACCTGAGGGGTTAGTGAAGGTGCACACATAAAAATATAAATAAAAATATAAATAAAATCCTTTTCTTGGGAATACATCACAGGACACAGAGCCTTTGATAATTACTTACTGGGTTAGATAGTCACTGTCAGGTGATTGGACACTGGCAACCCTAATTACAAGGCGAGTTCCTCCCCTATATAACCCCTCCCATATGGCGAGTACCTCAGTTTTGTAGCAAAGCAATAAGTATCCCAACGTATAATCCCGAAGGGGGCGGGAGCTCTGTGTCCGGTGATGTATTCCCAAGAAAAGGATTTTACAGGTAAACTGTAGTTAAAAAATACTATTTTCTTGTTCATACATCACGGGACACAGAGTCTTTGATAATTACTTAGTGGAATGTCCCATAGCAATGTCCAAATTGAGGGGAGGGAGACACAGATCAGAAACAGACCGCCAACGGACAAGAGGACCTATACTGCTGCCTGTAGCACACTGCGTCCGAAGGCGGCATCCTCATGCCCTCTTACATCCACCTGATAGAATCTAGTGAATGTATGGACTGAAGACCAAATTGCAGCCTTGCAGATCTGAGCCATGGAGGCCTGGTGATGCACTGCCCATGAGGCACTAACTGCTCTAGTTAAGTGCGCTTTAACCTGAAAAGGAGAAATCTTCTTCTTTATACCATAAGCCTGAACAATAACCTGTCAAATCCATCTAGAGATAGTGGATTTTGACGCTGCCTGACCCTTTTTGGGGCCTTCTGGCAGAATAAATAGACAATCTTTCGTATCTGAGCCGTTGCCTGCAGATAGATTCCGACTGCTCGTACAACATCTAAAGAGTGTAACAACTTCTTCTCCGCGGACTGCGGATCTGAAAAAAAGGACGGTAGGACCACATCTTGATTCAGATGGAATCCTGAAACCACTTTAGGCAGAAAAGTTGGGTGAGGACGCAACACCATCCTGTCTTTGTGAATATACAAATATGGCTCTTTACAAGAAAGAGCTGTTAATTCTGATACCCTTCCAGCCGAGGATATGGCTACCAGAAAAAACAATTTCTTTGTCAAACGAACTAAAGAAGCATTGTGCAATGGTTCAAAAGGCTGTTCCTGTAAAACAGACAAAACCAAATTCAAATCCCATGGGCACACAGGAGGCTTAACCGGCAGATTCAAGCATAGTGCCCCCTGAACAAGGCCCGGACCAGGAAATGAGAGGCAATCGGTCTTTGATAGAATACCGACAAGGCCGAGATCTGGCCCTTGATAGTGCTCAAGGCCAGTTTCATTTCTACACCTAAAGAAAGGCAAGAATCCTGCTAATGGCATACCTTCTAGGATGCCACCCTCTGGATTCACACCAGGAAACATATGCCTTCCAGATTCTGTAGTAGATGAGCCTGGAGGCCGGCTTCCTAACATTAACTAGAGTGGATAGGACTGGCCCCCCGAGAGAGCCCACGACCCTTCAGAATGTGGGTCTTAACTGCCAAACATTCAAATTCAGACTTCGTAAGGCAGGATGGAATATTGGACCCTGTGAGAGTAGATCTGGGCGCAGCGGAAGAACCCAAGGTCTTCCTTCTGCTATCTTTACGATCTCCGCATACCAAGGTCGCCTGGGCCAAGCTGGGGCCACCAGAATCACTGGCTTTCCTTCCCTTTTGACCCTCTGAAAGAATCGTGGTAGAAGAGAAACTGGAGGGAACACATAGATCAGAGAGTACTGATCCCATGGAATCGTTAAGGCATCTGACCTTTGTGCTAGCGGATCCTTTGATCTTGACACAAAGCTGTCCAGTTTTTTGTTGAACCTGGAAGCCAACAGGTCTACATGCGGGGTACCCCATTTTCGACATATGGCCTGAAATATGTTGGGGTGTAGAGACCATTCTCCTGGACACAGCTGGGCATCCAGACACCTGGTGCCCCCTAGGTGATTGATATAGGTCACTGCCGTAGCATTGTCAGACTGTATCCGAACAGGGCAACCCTGCAACCTGTAAGTACAGACCCTGAGGGCTAGACCAACTGTCCAAATCTCCAGAATGTTGATGGGCAAGAGCTTTTTGGCTCTGGACCATCTTCCCTGGGTGGAAGCTTCTTCCAGAACCGCTCCCCAGCCTATTAGGCTGGCATCTGTGGTTATGATTTTCTAAGTAACTGGTACAAAGGATTTTCCTTTCAGTAGATTCTTGGTCAGCAACCACCAATTGAGGCTCTGGCGTACCCATGGTGATAGGCACATTGGCACAAGATCCAAGGCTTGAACTTTGTTCCAGGCAGAGAGGATGCTGCTCTGTAAAGACCTTGAGTGAAACTGAGCGTATAGAACAGCCTCGAAAGAGGCCACCATTTTCCCTAATAGTCTCATACATAGCCGAATGGAGGGATTTTTCCTTGACATGACTACCTGGACCAAATCTTTTATGGCTTTGGCTTTTGACCCGGGTATAAACACTCTGCTTTGGACTGTGTCTATGACCAAGTCCAAATACTCCAGCCTTTTTAGGGGCTGTAAGGAAGACTTCTCTAGATTGAGGACCCAGCCTAGGTACTCCAAGTACTCTACTGTGCTGAGCACATTGCGGTCTAGGCGTGCTACGGACTGTTCCACGAGTAGCAAATCGTCCAGATAAGCTGTTACTGTTATACCCCGAGCCCTTAGTTTTGCCATGGGTGGGGCAAAAACACTCGAGGTGCGGTAGCAAGACTGAAAAGGTAGGGCCACGAATTGGAAGTGGCGCTGATCCACTGCAAACCTTAGAAATCTTTGGTGAGCGGGAAATATTAGAACACGTAAGTATGCATCTTTGATATCTATTGATGCCAGGAATTCTACCCCCTGAAGGGTAGAAACTACTGAGCGGATTGACTCCATGCGGAAAGAACGAATGTCTAGAAACTGATTCAGGTCTTTTAGATCTAGAATAGGTCTGACATTCCCATTCGGTTTTGGAACCATAAAGAGGTTTGAGTAGAACCCTGAGCCCTGCTCTTCTGGGGACACCTCTATAATTACCCCTTGGGATAATAGATGTCCTAAGGCCAGAAGCAAGGGCCTCCTCTTTTCTGGATCTTTGGAGATTCTTGACCTTAGGAATCGAGATGGAGGAAACTCCCGGAACTCCAGCTTGTAGCCCAGAGACACCGTGGAGGCTACCCATTTGTTCTGAATCTCTTCCCGCCAGGTGCCTGCAAACTGCAGCAGCCTTTCCCCCACTCGGCCGAGCAGGGGCGCCTCTTCATAGGGAGGCTTTGGGGTTCTGTTTAACAGATCTTGGGCCCCAAGACTTCTTTTGCCCTTGGGTTTGGCCTTGAACCTCTCCCCTAGTATTGGACTGGGGAGGCCCTCACCACTGCCTGGTGGTCGAGGCTCCAGGGGCTGGGGAAAGAGAAAGTCTAAATGAGGGACATTTATTCTTCTTTTTAACTGGTAACAACGTGGTCTTACCCCCGGTAATCTTCTGGATATTATTGTCCATATCATCCCCAAATAGGCGTTCCCTGTAAAACGGGAACCCAGTCAAATATCTTTTGCATGAAGCCTCAGCTGCCCAACGTTTAAGCCAAAGAGACCTGTGCACGTGTACCAGCAGGAGAGAAAGGCGGCATGTTTGCTGAACAGAATCCATAATGGCATCAACCGCAAAACACAAGGCCTTAGGAAGGTCTGCATAAACCTCGACCTCCTCAATGGGAAGGAAGTTAAGCACCTGCTTCATTTGTTCCTTGAGGCACATACCAATTGCTGCGACCGCAGGATGGACCACAGTGCCAGCCATAGAAAAGGAGGCTTTAAACACAGTTTCCAGTTTTTTATCAGTTGGATCTTTGAACCCCTGAGCATTGTCCACAGGAGAGGTAAGGCTTTTATTCACACAAGAAATAGCTGCATCTATTGCTGGCACCCCCCATTTCTTGGTGAACCCTTCTTCCACTGGATAAAGCATGGAAAACCTATTAGGAGGAGAAAATAGTTTATCTGGGTGACCCCAGTCCTCATACAACAATTTCTCCAGCAAGGGATGAATTGGGAAGGTATACGCAGCCTGTGGGAATTTCCGGGATCCCAAGGAGGAAACAGAGGATATGGTAGCCTCAGCAGAGGGCAATCTGTTTGTGGTACGCACCAACTCAGTATAATATTGCACCTGTACTTTGAGGGCCTGAGAGGCAGAAGAGAGCTTCTCTTCTCCTGAATCGTCCGACTGCTCCTGATCCCCATCCCCAGATAAGGATATTTCAACATTATCAGAATGCTCATCTGAGAGGAACCCTGAGCAGAGGGAAGGGATCTACCCCTTTTTCTGCTACTCTTTAAGGAAGCTGTGATAAAGGTAGTAATCCTTCCTTCTAAACCTTCCAATGCAGCCTTCATAGTGTCTTCCATGACATATACAGGGATTGTAACATTGGAAGAGGCTGCAAAGCCTGACAGGGGCACAGACTCATCCTGTGAGGCTGCCTCCAGTCTCTCGCGTGGGATGGTATTCTGCAATCATGTCCAGAGCCACTAGATGTAGGCAGTGATTTCTTAGTGCCTCTTTTACCTCCCCTTGAAGCCCTCTTACGGGGAGACATAGTCCTAAGCTGCAAAGCAGAGGTACTAGTACAAATGTAATCAATGTTGTGCCTTAGTCTTACAATATAAACATTAGCTCAGTCTGCACAATCTGATGCCGAGTAGATGTCTTAGGTATGCCTGGATCCGAATCCACTGAGATGCTTACTGTCCACAGCTCTATGTCGCACCGCTTACAGGAGCTCTGGTGTACTCGGCTTTTAAACATAGCAGCTTTGCGCCTGTGCACTGGTGCACCGTGCATGCCGAACATGCACGGCGCCGCAACCACGCACCCCTTCCTTCCCCGCCAAAACCGCCGTAAAAGCGCACCCCCTGCATGTGCGCAGGACTGTCATGGCAGCGGCTGGAGGCGAGGGGGAGGAAGGAGACCACCTGAGGACTGCACGGGACCCCCGGACTGCGTGGGATCCCCCAATGTGTAAACTTTAGGATTGTCTTCCCTTACCATATCCCCGCTGCAGGAGCTGCTGAGAACAGACAGATTCCAACCTTTACCCATCACGGCGGGTAGCGCTGTGCCAACCTTCAGGGTTCTGGGTTCCTACTCACAGGATCCTCTTCCCTGGACCTGTAGAAGACTCTGCCAGAAAAACTTTTCACGCAACTTAAATTTGGGCACCAAAGTACTGGATCTCAGAGCCCAGTCCTCAACGAGAGACATTACAGGCAAAACCTTGTTTCTTCTCTCACGAGGCCCGGGTACCATCCATCTTAGGCGTATGTATATGGATCTGGTTGTATAGCACCTAGGCCCCCTCGGGGACCATAAAACAGAGCTTTCTTCTTAGCACATCTTTGACGTGACCAACCACCTTAGACACTGGCGAAAAAACTGAGGTACTCTCCATATGGGAGGGGTTATATAGGGGAGGAACTCGCCTTGTAATTAGGGTTGCCAGTGTCCAATCACCTGACAGTGACTATCTAACCCACTAAGTAATTATCAAAGGCTCTGTGTCCCGTGACGTATGAACAAGAAAGGAAATTTTGTGCCATACGTCACAAGGATATGTGGATATTAATTTTATTTTTCTGGACTTTGTCACACATTATTTTGGACCAAGTTGCACATTTTTGGACTATGGTGGTTATTTACGAAAGGCAAATCCACTTTGCACTACAAGTACACTTGAAAATGCACTGAAAGTGCACTTGGAAGTGCAGTCACTGTAAATCTGAGGGGTAGATCTGAAATGATTTTATCATCCAATCATGTGCAAGCTAAAATGCTGTTTTTTATTTTGCTTGCATGTCCCCTTGGGTCTACAGCGACTACACTACCAAGTGCACTTTCAGTGCACTTTCAAGTGCACTTGTAGTGCAAAGTGGATTTGCCTTTCAGAAATAGCCCCCTTTGTCTTTACAATTTTTTCTTAATTATATATTTTTTATTATACACGTGCACAGCACATATTTTGTACACATTTTGAATGATTTATTAATCAACTTGGCATTTGCAGCTTGTTTATTGAAGTTTATTGTGCACATATATTTTGTATACATATTCAATTATCTGACATTTGTAATATATTGTAGATTACCATTCTATGCTATTTCTCAAATAAGTGTATGAATAGCAACACAAATATCTAAATCAGTTTGAAGAAACTCTGCTTGCTCTACTTATGTTCACATCTGTGAGTTGTACTACACTAAAATGCTGGTCACTTATGGTGCATTGGTGTGGCATTTAAAATTGTTAACACCAGCACACTCTGGTCACCTCAGTTTACAGCTAGTGTGTGCCACACACAACTATACATGCCCTTATAATGCATGTAATCTGTGGATAGGTGTTTGAAGGACCTGCTGTTTTTCTATCATCTGCATATAGTCTGAATTTCCTTAACATTGCAAGATAGATTTGATGATACATCACTCTGTAATTGACAGCTCATCTCTCTCCTTTCCACTAGATGTGTATATTTCACAAAAGAACAGATAAGAGAATTTTCTTTAGTAAAAAAATTTCCAGCATTCTAAAAAAACTCTTGGCACAGAAAGCACTTTGCATCTGCCATATAATTTATTGGTCTAAAACCTGTAGAAGGAAATAAGCAATTTCTTTTATTATTTTATTTTTTTTAAAGGCTAAATCTGGTCCTACCTGGCTTGAAGAACACATACACATTAGTAGAAGACCATTGCTCAGTACATGTTTTACCACCAGGGCAACATTCCATATATCTATGATTACCTGCAATGGTGGCAGGCCTCTTCATTAAAAGGAGTGTATATGGTTATGATAATATTCATCCTAAAAGTAACTGCTTGCATGAAAACATATGGTCATTAAAAATGGACATTAGACTACGTACTATCATTGTTTGTGTATTCTTCAAAATCGAATCCTTTGCTGCCATTGGCTAAATACTGCTCATCCATGTTGATTGGCCAAACAACGCATTTTCTTCTTAAATGACCCATGAAAAGCTGTAGACCGATTAAAGCGAAGACACTGAGGCAAAACACTGTCAAAATCATTACATCTGACAGTTTCTTCACAGACTGAATAAGGGCACCCACAATGGTCTTCAGACCTGCAGAATGAAATCAACAAAAATATTAAACCACACTTCCCTGTATGCAGCTGTAGCTTTTTAGAGCTTTTAAATAGACTCCAATCATAAGCATTGCTCATAAAAGCTACAGGTCTCTGCATCTTTGTTCAGCATCACATAGCCTTGTAAAGCACATCCGGCAGCTGAAAAGCTGTACAGTATTGTCCCTTGAACAGAGCATGCATCTGGTACAACTGCAGTATGATTTGGGGGTTCATGTACGGTACATGGCTGCTTTGATTGTGCTTGAGTAGTGATCACCAAATTTCACTGATCCCTTATGCACATAGAAGTGTACGCAGGTGTTTGTTGTCCATATTAAAAAAAGCATATCTTATATAGAAAAAAAAACTTAGTGTATGTAAACCCTAACAATGAACTTATCTCAGTTACTCCCTTTTGATCTGTTGAATATACTTCTAAAAGGATTTTGTAACATCTGTGGGTAAGGCTAGGTTCACATTTGTGTACTGCAGGAATGAGCGCATGTTCCCTCAATGCACAAAAAAAATGTGCATTCCTTTTGCAGGTGCACTGCAGTGTTAATAATTCTTAAGCTGAATACACACTATCCAATTTTCTGTAGATTTTTTCCTTCAGATTTACCAAAACCATATAATATGAGGTCAAACCTTAGGAGTCTCAATTTGTATGCAATCAGGCAGGCCATTGTACTACATGGTTTTGGTAAATCTGAAGGAAATCAGACAACAAAAGTTGGATAGTGTGAATGGGGTCTTAATAACACTCCAGTGTTAACTATTAAGCCACATGCCTTCGCACTAACCAAAATACATAGTAACAAAGGACCATGCATTTTGGTGTGGCACATTTTTTTTTAAAAAAAAGGTCATGCACTTTTTTGTGTGATTTTGAAATTAATGGGCTACCCTAAACAAGGCATGCAAAATCAGGCAAAATCATACAAAAGTGCGCATTCACCTTTGCACCTGCATATGTGTGAGTGGAGCCTAAGTGCAAAAAATACCCAATGATCCTGTCAGAAATTCAGTGAGCTTCTTATAGTAAGCAGACAACACAGGGCTTCTGATGCTCTAAAATCAGTAGGCGCCTTATTAGCCCTGCCCAAGTTACCTCTGAATTAGAGAACACCTCCTATGTTATGAAGAAGGGGCGATGGTGTTCTGTAGTTTGAAAACATTATCTGTCCTAAGGGTGACCATGCTGCTCCTCCATACATACAGTACAGTTAGTGAGTGTTTTCACACTAGGCCAGAAAGTGAGTTACTGGTAGAATCAGCAGGTGAATATAGGGGGAAAAACAAAAACGAATATAACCACTACATCTAGGGATCAAGAAGCTGCAATATATAACATTTCTGTTGTTATATTTAAACACATTTTGAAGATGAATTAACTATAACTTATACTCTCTTTAAGGCACAATGGGTGTGTTACTTTACATTTGCCATTGTCATAAATTATGGCAACGGAAAAAAACTAATAGTGCGTACCAGGCTTTAGTGACGCCTACCACCACCGGTAAAAAAAAAGTCACATAAAAATGATTTTCTGTAAGTGTTGTTCCTTATGTTCTTGTTTTTTGGAAAAATACACACTTCTGGATTGTGTTATCCTGCCATTGTAAAAAAAAAGTAATCTCTGCTTCAAAAGGCTTCATCTGGTTAAATACTTTGTTGCCTAAAACGCAATTTAATTAAAAAATAAAAATTTATTTATTTATTAAAAATGCAATTATTAATGTTGGTTAAATAGTAGGTGGTATATACCTTTTAGCTGTTATTAGATAAGGTGCCGGGTTTGTTTATGTATCTATGTATTACATTGGGCCTGGGTATGCCCATTAGGCTCTATTTGGTATTTACATTTTTCTTTGAAACTAAATAAAAGGATTATTAACAAAAAAAAAGGTTGCCCGTCAATTCAGATCCCAAGAATGATAAATTACATAATTAAAATTATAATTCATATCAGTTTTTATTATACATAGTAATTGCCAAGCAATTATGGCAATCCATTTTAGGTAAAATAATCATAAACATAGGCCTGCAATCTTCAAATATCAAGATTTTTTTTTTTTATAGCGTTTGTTATTTACAATTCTACCCATTCACTAATCCACACAATACAAAGCATATACTGCACAGTTGTGACTGATCAGCCTTAGGGAACTAATATTGTACAGTATAGGTAAATATAACAGGCATTTTTGAGAGACAGAAATGTCCCAGTCAAAAAGGAAATACAATACTGTTACACTGGAGAGATGACAGCTTAGTAAGGAATATTATGTTTTTAGCGGAAAATGCAATTTGTCTCCAGTTAGTAATGTATACCCATTTTTCCCAGTAATCTCTTTAAAAGGGGAATCCACTGTAACAGATATCAGTACTACATCTTGTATAGGTTATTCCATGTCCAACTTTTGTTTCATAATGATAGCCAGTTTATGTGCTAGTATAATAATAGATGTTGTAATATGGCTACAACTTAAGTACTTGGTAGTTAACATATTAATAGAATATCTTATTACAAATAGTTAATGGTAACAAGTTTTGGCCATGTTTGTCCACTACAGACCCTCTTACTCCAGGCTTTAATCAGTGCACAGCACAGGTAAAGGTTATCATAAACGTGGGACAAACTGATGCAATTGATGCAAAGATAAAGTCACCTGTGGTATTGTTGCTACAAACATCCTTTTAGTGCAAATTGTGGGTACAGCATAAGCAAGACATGCGCATAAATTAAAACGTGCTCATATAAAGCATTGTTTATTCAGTTTGTCTTTGTAAACCTAGACTTATGTGGCTGTAGATTAAGATGGAGAAAAAAACAAAAAACTAAAGTTCTTTATGTAGAGACAAAGCAAGGAGCAAATGTGTAGAGTAAAAAAAACTGCACTTGGAACTGCTATGGGCCATAAAAAGTAATAGTTTAATATTTATAAAATGTTTTTTTCTGCTGCACACATAAGCATTACTTCCTTGATAAAATATAGAGGGGCCCAAAAAAATGTATACAGACTTCAACATGAAAAATATATTACGGTTACTACTAGATTTATATAAACATCAAAAGGTAGCTGTAAGTTATGTTTGAATTATGCAATCACATTAGGTGCTCAAAGAGGTCACCATTAGCATCCAGATCCTACTACATGGACAACATTGACCAGAGTTTCCACGATAATTGCTCTGCATGATGTTTAAATTTCTTCCCCTAGTGCAGTCAGTGTACGTGGCTTTTTACGGTACACTACATCCTTTAGTGTTCCCCCCAGATAGAAATCGAAGGGTGTTAAGTCTGGGGAACATGGAGGGAATTCAACAGCACCTCCATGTCCTATCCAATGTCCTGGCAGAATGTCATTGAGATAGTCGCTCACATCTCAGTGGTAGTGAGGTGGTGCGCCATCTTGCTGGAAGTAACATTTCTAATCTGCATAAACTGCACAAATGACCAGTAACATGATGACTAGACATGAGCAATTTGTTTCGTTTCGAATTAGTTCAACGAATTTCAACAAGTTTGTTAATTTGGAAATATCCGAATTAACGAAAACCCGTTTAACTAATTTTTACAAATATTCATAAATTTGAATGGTCGAAAATTCGTAGGTTCATAAATCCTTACATTCGTAAATTTTGTGCATTCGTAAATGCGTAAATGCGTACATTCGTGCATTCGTAAATTCGTAAATTAGTGAATTTGTAAATCTGAAATAATAATTAACTAATAATAACTTAACTATTACTAACTATTAAATTATAGGTATTGTAATTTCCTTTCAAATTTGGCTGTTAGTGAATGTAACACATACAAATTTATCCGAAGTTACGAATTATCCGAAATAACGAATGCCATATCCGAATAGAACGCAATGAATAATAATAAACAACAATAATAATAATAATAAAAACTTTTAATTATTATTATTTATTAATAATTTGTTCCGTTCCATTTGTTTAGATGCAGCATTCGTTATTTCGGATAATTCGTAACTCCGGATAAATTCGTATTTGTTACGTTCACCAACAGCCAAATTTGAAAGGAAATTACAATACCTATAATGTAATAGTTACTATTTCAGATTCTCGAATTTTCGGATTTTCAAATTTTTAATTTACAAATGTACGAATTTTCTGATTTACAAATGTACGAATTTACAAATATACAAATTTTCTAATTTATGAATTTACGAATATACGAATTTTCTAATTTACAAATTTACGAATTTACAAATGTATGAATTTATGAATGTACGAATGTCATTTACATAGTACGAATGTACGAATTTCTGAATGTACGAATGTATGAATTCGTATGAATGTACGAATTTACGAATGTACGAATTGCGATCATAACGAATGACCCGAAAAACAAAAAAATAAAATTAATGAATGAAACGAAAACGAACAAATTTTTTGGCAGTGCACATGTCTAATGATGACATCAAAAATGGTGCGACTACTGATATCTTTAGGGGAAACATAACACTACACATTGCTGCCATAGTTCAATTCAGGTTTTTAAAAAAGGGCATTGATAACTGTTGAAGTGTGTATACATTTTCTTTGAGCCCCTCTGTAGTGTAACTACTATGAATGTAATAATAACTTGGCCTTAATTTTAAACTCTTTCCGATTGCACTGCCAGCTCCATATTTGGTCCAAATCAAACTTAAAGTGGTAGTTAAAGAAAAAAAAAAATTCCCCTGCAAGGCAATGTCATAATTTGCTAGTATGCACCACATACTAGCACATTGTGCAAGACTTACCTTAAAACAAAGCCTTCCAGTGGTGTGCTTTCACCGCTGAGAGGGCTTCCATCTTCACCTGGTCTTCCTTCCGGGTTCGCAGCCTCCGGCTTCACGAGTGGTCGGGGGCGCGATGACATCACTGACGCATGCTTGCGGGTGCCGCCATTTACGGCACGGTCTCTGAAGGTCTGGCATGTGCCAGTGAAGTCACCAGCTGCATGCACTCTGAATATCTCCTAAACTATGCAAGTTTAGGAGCTATTCACACTACCTACAGGTAAGCTTATTATAGGATTACCTGTAGATTTAAGTCAGGGGTAAGCAACCTCGGCATTCCAGCTGTTGTGAAGCTACAAATCCCATCATGCCTCTGCCTCTAGGAGTCATGCCTGTAATTGTCAGGGTCTTGCAATGTCTCATGGGACATGTAGTTTCACCACAGCTGGAGGGTAGAGGTTGCCTACCCCTGGTATAAGTGGTAAAAATGAGTTTACTACCACTTTAAATGAAACCTGTACTGAAAGAAAGAGACAGCTACTGCTGACCTGTTTGTGAAAAAGTTATTTGCCTCTCTGCTGTTTAGCCTTAAAGTGGTATTAAACTCAAAAATGTATATTGCAGCTTGCCAATCATTAGATGTGGTGGCTGCATTCATTTTCTTTTTTAGGCTTTTTTCTCCCTCTGTTTTTACCTGGTGATCTGACCAGTAACACACCTCCTGTATTAGAGTGCCCCCATGCTGGATGAAGAAGCAACAGACACCTATTTACTAAAGGAAAATCCACTTTGCACTGCAAGTGCACTTGGAAGTGCAGTCGCTGTAGATCCGAGGGGGACATGCAAGGAAAATAAAAAACAGCATTTTAGCTTGTACATGATTGGATGATAAAATCAGCAGAGCTTCCACTCATTTCAGATCTACCCCTAATGCCGCGTACACACGACCGGACTTTACGGCATACTTGGTCCGGCGGACCGGAGTCGGTCGGACAATTCGATCATGTGTGGGCTCAAGCGGACTTTTTTTCCCCAAAAGTTCGGCAGACCTAGAAATGAAACATGTTTCAAATCTTTTCGACGGACTCGAGTCCGGACGAAAAGTCCACTCATCTGTATTCTAGTCCGATGGACAAAAACAGACGCTAGGGCAGCTATTGGCTACTGGCTATGAACTTCCTTGTTTTAGTCCGGTCGTACGTCATCACGTACGAATCCTTCGGACTTTGGTTGATCGTGTGTAGGGAAAAGTGGAAAAGTCCGCCGGACAAAGTCTGCCATAAAGTCCGCTCGTGTGTACGCGGCATTAGATTGAGAGCGACTCCACTTCCAAGTGTGCTTTCAGTGCAAAGTGGATTTGCCTTTCGTAAATAACCCCCATTGAAGCTGACCCGCAGTTAACACTTTATAAGTAGCTACAGCAAACTGTTTTTCTTTTGAGGGTTAAAATGTTACATATATAAAATCTGATCATTGTAAGCACACCTGTCAGTAGTAAATGGTTTAGCTCAACCCTGTAACTGATAAATCTGCAGAATAGCTTGTTAAAATAATGGAAATAAAGTCTATAAAAGAAAATAAATGCAGCCATCACATCTAAGAATGGGTAAGCTGAAATATATTAACTGTTTGCTTTTAGTTTTATGCCACTTTAAAGCTAAACATTGGGAAAAGTAAAAAATGACCCCACCACATATACACACACACACAATGCAAGGGTTACATGCTTGTTTTTTTTCTTCTAGAGGGAACTGAAAAAGCAGTTATACTTAGACCCCTTTCACACTGGGGTCGCCCGGGCATTAGCATTAAAGCGCAGCTGGTGTTAGCGGCGCTTTTCGACCACTAGCGGGGCACTTTTAACCCCCACTAGCGGCCGAAGAAGGGGTTAAAAACGCCCGTGTTGTGGCACTTCTGAAGCACTTTTCAGGCACTTTGGAAGCGCTACCCATTCATTGCAATGGGCAGGGGCGTTTTGGGGGCACTGTATACAGCGCTCCCAGACCGCCCTAAAGATGCTGCTTACAAAACTTTTTCTAACGTCCCTCAAGTGCACCACCCCACTCGAGCTTTCACATTCGGCGGTATAGGAGGCAATTTTTAGGTGCTTTACAGGCACTATTTCTAGCGCTAACACACCTGAAAACTGCCTCATTGTGAAAGGGCTCTAACCTTATTCCTCATTCCCCCAAAAGCCAAAGCTCTTCTCCTCTCTGTGAAGCTCCGGGCTGTGGAAGGGCCCTCGACATCCTCACTTATAATGCAGGATAGCTAGTCCTGCATTATACATGATGAAGTTATAGTTCCTGGTACTTAAAAAGCAGCAAAGAGGCTTTGAGGGATTATTTGTGCAGCTGGGAGGAAACCTGTGGGTGTAAGGGATAAGGTAACTATAGTTGTTTTATGTCCCCCCTAGTCAAAACACGCATTTAACCCTTGACTGTGGAGAGAGCCCCATTGAACTGCTAGACATTCAGCTTTAAAGTGTTACTAAAGGCAATTTTTTTTTGCAAAATAACAAACATGTTATACTTACCTGCTCTGTGCAGTGGTATTGCTCAGAGTGGCCCCGATCCTCTTCTTCTCAGGTCCCCGGCGGCGATCTTAGCTCCTCCTCTTCTTCTTAGGGTCTACCATAGCCAGCTGTTGGCTATAGGAAGAAATGTAGTCCCCGTACTCCTGACCTGTGTGTCTACAGAGCCGCACTCCAAAGACTTACACAGCTGGACTTAGGCCCCCCCCCACTTCCTCTTCACTGCATTTGATTGACAGCAGCAAGTGCCAATCGCTCCCGCTGCTGCTCGAATGCTGTGTAAAGAGGAAAAGAGGGGAGAATAGATGCAGCCGTGAACAGCACTGATCTCTTCTCCCCTCTCTTCCCCTTCACACAGGGAAGAGGGGAACAGGGAGACTGAAAACGTTTTTTACCTTAATGCAAGCAAAGGTAAAAAACGTTTTTAGGTTTAGTAACACTTTAAGTCATTTTGAATCATTTAAGTGAAACAATCATGAAGTTCAAAGAATTGATACCTTTGGATCAATATATGCGCCAGGAAAATAACATTTTCATGGACAAATCAGTAATCTCAGTCTGCTTGTTTTTCAGTGCAGTTTTTTCTGTGAATATAGATATATGGCAGTTGCCATCATGCTGGCACCACTGTGATCCTGACTTTTTTGCCCTGTAAGCCCCTGACCTAGAATACATGTGCAGAATGGCAACTGAAATTTCTTTGGCTGCATGCTTGTTCTAGGTCAATGTGTCACTAGTTAGGACAGAAACAGGATGACAGCCACAGAGATTACATATTTCATTTAATTTGTATGTAATGGCAGCTGCCATAATACTTTCCTCAATGGAATCCTTTAAAATGCATCTGTCACATTAGCTGATTTGTGCAGTACATCATGACAATGTATTACAGTGGTAAGCAGTTAGCCTAATTTAAAAGCTTAAGTTTAGGTATAGTTTCATTGGTCCAGCTTGGATCAATGTAAGTATGTGTATCTAATACCTGACTCATTCCTGTCTAAGCTGCAAACCACTGCAGTAGTTGCCATTACTACAGTGATAGCAGCAGTCTTGCAGATCTAGTGCTGAGTGTCTGCCCTTCTGCATAGTAAACACAGGGGGTCACCTGCTCAGTACTGCCACCACTCAGAGAAATGCAAGGCGTTCTCTGATTGGATGAGGTGGAGAGGCAGGATGGTGATGTCATATTGTCCAATCAGAGAAAGCCTTGTATTTAATTAAATACAACTCTTTTCTGAATAGCAAAATCAACATTTTATCCTCTGTGTAGCAAAATGGGAGGCCTCCAAAACCTCTCTCTTCAGCTCTCTCCCACATAGAGCCAAGTTTAAAGCAGCATTTAACCATCATTGCACAGTTGTTCTTTAACTGTAGCTATTTATTAGTTGTTAAAGTGATTGTAAAGTCTATTTTTTTTTTTAAACAAACATGATATACTTACCTGCTCTGTTGCAGTGGATTTGCACAGGGCAACCCAGATCCTCCTCTTCTCAGGTCCCTCTTCTGTGCTCCTGGCCTCTCCCTCCTGTCGCGTGCCCCCCAAAGCAAGCAGTTTGCTATGGGTGCACCCGAGCCAAGCTGTAGCTCCCTGTGTCCATTCAGACACAGAGGTGTGTTTCAGCCCCACCCCCTCTCTCTCCTGATTGACTAACTCACTTTGATTGACAGCAGCAGGAGCCAATGGCGCCACTGCTGTGCCTCAGCCAATCAGGAGGGAGAGTCTTGGACAGCTGAGGGCCTCGTGGACATCGCTGGATAGAGATGGGGCTCAGGTAAGTATTAGGGGGGCTGCTACACACAGTAGGCTTTTTATCTTTATCTCTTTTATAGAATGCATTAAGATAAAAAAAAAAAAAAAAAAACTCCTGTCTTTAAAACCCCTTTAAAGAAAAGTTATTTTCTTTCTAATTTTTTTTTTTTAATGTTTAAAACAATCACATATTCCCTTTAAAGCATGCCTGTGCTGTGTCTCCCTTTGCTGGGCTTCCCCAAACTTGTGGTCAGGAAGCATGCACTGTACAGGTGAGCCTACACACCAGGACTATATAATAGAAATATATTAAATTAGTTGTCCAAAGCAATATTGAAAAACAAAAGTCATATGATACAACTACATGTGTAATTGGGCTCTGTTTGATCCGTTGACGACCCTGCACAAACAGAGGATGGTGAGGAAAAAATGCGTTGGCGATAGAATAAGCTTTAAGACAGTAGCTAGGGAAAGAAAAGGTAATTTGTGGAGTGTGAGTGAGTAGTCCAAACAGAACATATCTTTTCAAATGTTTCCAGGCAGTCTCTACTTATGCAAGTCAGTCGGTATAGTGGGAGGACACCATTAATTGCTATAATCAAATTAGCATGGAAGGGGAGTACAAGTTTATATTTAACCAACTGTTTTCCTATGCCATTAGAGATGTCATAAAAGATCAGCAAGTAGCTGTATTTAGGAATTCCGGGGTCAGTTTGCATGCCAAGCAGTAGTTGTAAGAGGTCATGTCCCAGGAAGATGCCTGTGACTCTACTGATTTTGGTGACAGTTAGGTCCACAAAGTAAGGACCACTGGACAGCTACACACCAACCATATGCACTAAAAAAAAGCCTGCTACAGCTTGACATTTATAACAAGTGTCTGGAACTACTCGATTGATTCTGTGCAGCCTTCAAGGAATATAGTAGACTTGATGCAAAGACTTAAATTGCTTGTTGAGATCATTAATGTGGAGTATTGAATAATCCTATCATCTCAGTCTTCCTCTAGGAGCACAGGAATGGCAGTTTTCAATTTGTGGAATAACTGAGAAAGTTTCAAGGTGTCTTAGCCCATGACATGTAGATTCAGGAATGATAGTGGTTTTGGGAGGCTAGGTTGCATTTGTAGCAATTCCTTTGAGATGGGAATGTAGACCGCATAGTATGCCTAACCTATATCTACAAAACATTAAATTGGGCAGGTTGAAAGTTGATTTTAATGTGTTGAAATAATTATAAAGGAATGTGGTTTCCACTGTTCCACCTGCACCAGAGTGTACCAATATCTCTTTTAAACGTACCGACAAAATGAAATACCAGCTGAGACTTTAAAAGTACACATACACATGTCTTGTATTCTTTAAAATCCAAGACAATTTATTTTAAAGATTCATTAAAACATATAAAAGGCTCATTTTATAATGGCTGGTTCCAATTATATATACAGCAAGAAAACCTCCCTATCTTATCATCATAGTATGTATAACACATGAAAGTCAGTTGTTTGTCTTTAAATAGCATAACTAGCATTATTTCAAGATGTCATGGATAGTGACTTCTCAACCATTTCATGAACTATGGGTTTACGCCTCTAAATAGAGATGGGTATGGTCTCAAATGCTCTGGAGGTAAGAAAGAACAGATGTGGAGACATAAGTCAGATCTGTTCTGTAAAAGCTAATTGGGTCAGGTGTTTCCAGCTCTGGACATCAGTTAGATGTCCATCCAGACAAATCAGATGCCTCTCAAGTAGGGATGAGCTTCGAGTTCGAGTCGAACTCATGTTCGACTCGAACATTGGCTGTTCGCAAGTTCACCGAACAGCGAACAATTTGGGGTGTTCGCGGCAAATTCGAATGCCGCGGAACACCCTTTAAAAGTCTATGGGAGAAATCAAAAGTGCTAATTTTAAAGGCTAATATGCAAGTTATTGTCATAAAAAGTGTTTGGGGACCTGGGTCCTGCCCCAGGGGACATGGATCAATGCAAAAAAAAGTTTTAAAAACGGCCGTTTTTTCAGGAGCAGTGATTTTAATAATGCTTAAAGTCAATCAATAAAAGTGTAATATCCCTTTAAATTTCGTACCTGGGGGGTGTCTATAGTGTGCCTGTAAAGGGGCGCATGTTTCCTGTGTTTAGAACAGTCTGACAGCAAAATGACATTTTGAAGGAAAAAACTCATTTAAAACTACTCGCGGCTATTGCATTGCCGACAATACACATAGAAGTTCATTGATAAAAACGGCATGGGAATTCCCCAAAGGGGAACCCCGAACCAAAATTAAAAAAAAAAAATGACGTGGGAGTCCCCCTAAATTCCATACCAGGCCCTTCAGGTCTGGTATGGATATTAAGGGGAACCCCGGCCAAAATTTAAAAAAAAAAATGACGTGGGGTTCCCCCTAAATTCCATACCAGACCCTTCAGGTCTGGTATGGATTTTAAGGGGAACCCCGCGCCAAAAAAAAAAAAAAAAAACGGCTTGGGGTCCCCCCAAAAATCCATACCAGACCCTTATCCGAGCACGCAACCTGGCAGGCCGCAGGAAAAGAGGGGGGGACGAGAGTGCGGCCCCCCCTCCCTCCTGAACCGTACCAGGCCACATGCCCTCAACATTGGGAGGGTGCTTTGGGGTAGCCCCCCAAAACACCTTGTCCCCATGTTGATGAGGACAAGGGCCTCATCCCCACAACCCTGGCCGGTGGTTGTGGGGGTCTGCGGGCGGAGGGCTTATCGGAATCTGGAAGCCCCCTTTAACAAGGTGACCCCCAGATCCCGGCCCCCCCCCTGTGTGAAATGGTAAGGGGGTACATAAGTACCCCTACCATTTCACGAAAAAAGTGTCAAAAATGTTAAAAATGACAAGAGACAGTTTTTGACAATTCCTTTATTTAAATGCTTCTTCTTTCTTCTATCTTCCTTCATCTTCTGGTTCTTCTGGTTCTTCTGGCTCTTCTGGTTCTTCCTCCGGCGTTCTCGTCCAGCATCTCCTCCGTGGCATCTTCTATCTTCTTCTCCTCGGGCCGCTCCGCACCCATGGCATGGGGGGGAGGCTCCCGCTCTTCTCTTCTTCTTTTCTTCTCTTCTTCTTTTCTTCTTTTCTTCTCCGGGCCGCTCCGCAATCCATGCTGGCATGGAGGGAGGCTCCTGCTGTGTGACGGCGCTCCTCGTCTGACAGTTCTTAAATAACGGGGGGGCGGGGCCACCCGGTGACCCCGCCCCCCTCTGACGCACGGTGACTTGACGGGACTTCCCTGTGACGTCACGGGGAATACCACAGGGAAGTCCCGTCAAGTCACCGTGCGTCAGAGGGGGGCGGGGTCACCGGGTGGCCCCCCCCCCCGTTATTTAAGAACTGTCAGACGAGGAGCGCCGTCACACAGCGGGAGCCTCCCTCCATGCCAGCATGGATTGCGGAGCGGCCCGGAGAAGAAAATGAAGAAGAGAAGAAGAGAAGAAAAGAAGAAGAGAAGAGCGGGAGCCTCCCCCCCATGCCATGGGTGCGGAGCGGCCCGAGGAGAAGAAGACAGAAGACGCCGCGGAGGAGATGCTGGACGAGAACGCCGGAGGAAGAACCAGAAGAGCCAGAAGAACCAGAACAACCAGAAGATGAAGGAAGATAGAAGAAAGAAGAAGCATTTAAATAAAGGAATTGTCAAAAACTGTCTCTTGTCATTTTTAACATTTTTGACACTTTCTTCATGAAATGGTAGGGGTACTTATGTACCCCCTTACCATTTCACACAGGGGGGGGCCGGGATCTGGGGGTCACCTTGTTAAAGGGGGCTTCCAGATTCCGATAAGCCCCCCGCCCGCAGACCCCCACAACCACCGGCCAGGGTTGTGGGGATGAGGCCCTTGTCCTCATCAACATGGGGACAAGGTGTTTTGGGGGGCTACCCCAAAGCACCCTCCCAATGTTGAGGGCTTGTGGCCTGGTACGGTTCAGGAGGGAGGGGGGGCCGCACTCTCGTCCCCCCCTCTTTTCCTGCGGCCTGCCAGGTTGCGTGCTCGGATAAGGGTCTGGTATGGATTTTTGGGGGGACCCCACGCCGTTTTTTTTTTTTTTTTTTTTGGCGCGGGGTTCCCCTTAAAATCCATACCAGACCTGAAGGGTCTGGTATGGAATTTAGGGGGAACCCCACGTCATTTTTTTTTTTAAATTTTGGCCGGCGTTCCCCTTAATATCCATACCAGACCTGAAGGGCCTGGTATGGAATTTAGGAGGACTCCCACGTCATTTTTTTTTTTTAATTTTGGTTCGGGGTTCCCCTTTGGGGAATTCCCATGCCGTTTTTATCAATGAACTTCTATGTGTATTGTCGGCAATGCAATAGCCGCGAGTAGTTTTAAATGAGTTTTTTCCTTCAAAATGTCATTTTGCTGTCAGACTGTTCTAAACACAGGAAACATGCGCCCCTTTACAGGCATACTATAGACACCCCCCAGGTACGAAATTTAAAGGGATATTACACTTTTATTGTTTGACTTTAAGCATTATTAAAATCACTGCTCCTGAAAAAACGGCCGTTTTTAAAACTTTTTTTTGCATTGATCCATGTCCCCTGGGGCAGGACCCAGGTCCCCAAACACTTTTTATGACAATAACTTTCATATAAGCCTTTAAAATTAGCACTTTTGATTATTCATGTTCGTGTCCCATAGACTTTAACGGTGTTCGCATGTTCGAACGAACTTTTTTCCTGTTCGCATGTTCTGGTGCGAACCGAACAGGGGGGTGTTCGGCTCATCCCTACTCTCAAGGAAAGGGATGAAGTTTAATCAACTTGGGAGAAGGAGTTATAATAACAATCTTTTCAGTGGTATACTGAGCCACCAAGGACACTAGTTGGTGCAGGTTTTTAATGTCAGCTGGGGAGAGAGGAAGGTGAATAAAGCCCAAAGATCACTAAATGAACATTATATACCGTATACCAGCATGAAGAACAATATACCTCCTTTTAGGGTCTAATTTAGGATTGAGGAAATTAAGGGCGATTGCCTTGTAAACAAGAAAACTCACCTCCCTGGCATGAGAAAAAACGACAGCATAATAGTGATGAATGCAAAGATATTTTTTAATAGAGTAAAATACTATTAACTTGTGTTGGTAGAATGCAAAGCTTTTGCTAGGGAGAAAGCCCTTGTGGGAGGAACAGTAGCTTTGAATGGAAAGTTTCTGTGCTGCCCAGGAGTACCGACACATACAATGTTAGCATGAGGATGTTGTCCAGAGTGGGGACGAACACCAAGGGGGCTGTGATATGCCTCCTGGGAGATTCAGCAGGGCAGCATAGCCACCCTACAGCTGCTAGTATTTACACCAAACTTTATATTATATCTATCAAAGCCTATTTTTCTACAAAGGATGGCTGCATACAAAAGGGATCAGGAAATAAGCACTAGGATAAAGTATAATATATAATAGCATATTTATTTTATTTAATCGACTGTCTGATATCACTTTAAACATATTCATAGATATGTTCAGCTAGTGGCATCTATTGTAGAGAACCTATAGATATTGTGGTTGCAATTACTACCTCATCTGCCCAACCCAATTATGCATTAAATCAAATTCTTGTTCATTTTGAATATCTAATTATGTGCAGATGGAAGAGGTAAACAGAAACTTGCTTTTTACATGATTGGATAACTGAAGTGAATATTCAATTTATTAGGTGAAGTTTCTAAATTACCTGAGTAAATTAGCCTCTATTAGGGCGTACACACGGTCGGACTTTGTTCGGACATTCCGACAACAAAATCCTAGGATTTTTTCCGACGGATGTTGGCTCAAACTTGTCTTGCATACACACGGTCACACAAAGTTGTCGGAAAATCCGATCATTCTGATCGCGGTGACGTAAAACACGTACGTCGGGACTATAAACGGGGCAGTGGCCAATAGCTTTCATCTCTTTATTTATTCTGAGCATGCGTGGCACTTTGTCCGTCGGATTTGTGTACACACGATCGGAATTTCTGAGAACGGATTTTGTTGTCGGAAAATTTTATCTCCTGCTCTCCTACTTTGTGTGTCGGAAAATCCGATGGAAAATGTCCGATGGAGCCCACACACGGTCGGAATTTCCGACAACACGCTCCGATCGGACATTTTCCATCGGAAAATCCGACCGTGTGTAAGGGGCATTAGAGTTAAAGTTACTTTTTGACTCTCCAAATGGAAGCTTGTCCCTAGGTTGGGAACAGCAGGACAATGTTTAGGGGACCATGTTTTTATACTGAGTATTCCACATTATGTTTCTTTGTGCATTAACATTTAATACAACTGGCTTTAGAATGGCATCCTTTCCAGATAATCCAATGTGATGAAGTTCACAATTCATTTTGAGACTAGGTAATCTGAAAATATTTCATAGTGCATGCCATTCCATGTTGCTCAGCTTTAATATTTAATTTCCTCTTCACTAATGCAGTTTGGCATATGCTGTCATTTTTGTGAACATTTATACATTCAAAAAGTTGTTTTCTGACCTTGTATCTGCACTGTGGGTTCATTTTTATGATGACTCACATATAAAAGTATTAATCAATACCCCTTTTCTTCAAATTACATTAAAGTCTTTTTTTCAGTATGTTTCCTTTTTGCCCATCTTCATTGTGCTGGTTTATGCTGCCATTTGTGTTTGGCTTGGTAGGTGAAAGATGCATTTTAAAGAGGTAACATAGTGATGGAGAAATAAATACTTGTTTGGAATAACTTTGCCTACATCGTTCTTCACTCAATACCTTTCTAAATTTGAGCAGATAGAAATGCCTTACAGGCAAATTCTTGCAACTTTAGGGATAGTTGGAAACCACAACCTACCTTTCACTTGTTGCTCTAGCATTCTGTTAATAAATATATTACTAACATATCAGCTAAAAATCATATGACTAAACAAAGAACATTTTTCCATGTTTATCACTAGCAATTCACCAATTTACATCCTAAACAAGTCCTGATAGACCATACAGTAAAACAGCAATAGCAAATAAAACATGCAACTATATCATAACACATGAAGCAAACATTTTCATGAGTGGGGTCAAGCTTGGAAGTAGTATATTTTCATGCAAATCATTTAAACGCCAAGGCTGAACTGCTTTCAAGTCCTAAAATAAATTTGCAAATACCAATATTTCTACTAAAGTAAAATAAGTAAATTAAATAGGCAAAATCATAAAAATAATAATTGTAAATGTTTGAAAATATTTTTATAACATATATATTTATATAATGTTACAAAGATAACATTACAGCTTTATTTATTTTTTTGTTTTACAGTACACATTAAATGCTATGATTCTAACGTAATTTTTTTTGAAGGTATATTTTGAGAACTTTATTGCTAAGATGTGGACATTAGAAATATATTCCATACATTTTACCAGTTGCAAGTACCAATCAAGTGCATACTGAAAAAGACAAATACACAGCATATTTCAAAGCATTGACTATAAATATTAATATATAATTTTAATAAATATAAATATACAAGTTGTAAATTTATAAATAATGTAGATATTAAAAATTAGATTTTTCATCAATAGAATATTTGTTCTTCAATACACTAAAACAAGTTTATCGTTAAAATTATAATCATTCGTTATTTTAAAATACAATGCATGTAATGTACAATCTAAAGAATTGTTTTTATATATATTTTACTATAATAAAACAAATATTGTTATGTTAAAACTGATACAAATCCAATAACTGAGTGTAAACTATGTACTTTTGTATTTCTAATAAAACAGTTTATTTGTCTTACAGTCCACATTGATTGGGAAAAAAAAAGTTAAAGAAGAAGAAAAAGAAAGGAAAATGGCTATTCATTGAAACATGCAAGAAATCTGCATTTTAATGTTAGGCTTGGCAGTCTTAATGAGACCAAATTGGGCAATTGTCTCTGATGGTATATATGTAAAATGTGTAATCACCTCACTTTTTTGGACCCTACCTAGTGCTCCATGCCAACAAATTGACTTCATCCCACATGAAAGATGATGAAATATAAAACATTTAACTCCACTCCAGTGCTATATACATTTTATAGTTTTTACATTATGGCATGCTAGCATGCATGCATCATTAATACATAAAGTACGTACTGTCTTTTGAATTCCCAATACTGGATCCACCATTAGGAAGTGTATTGCATTGATCAGTTGTATGTAAACTCAAATGACTCTCCACTATTAGTGGTCAGTATTATATGAGCCATTTAGTATACTTGCCTGAGAGAAAAGAAGACTGCAAAGCCAGTCAAAAATGTATATCATTTTTGAAAGAAACCACAGAATGTGAATGAAAGATCAGCCTTAGTGTTTAAACGTTATCTCACCTGGAATGACAGAGATAGTTTTCAAAGCTCGGAGAACTCTGAATGTTCTCAGCGCTGAGACATTCCCAAGGTCCACAAACTCTGTCACATATCTGTAATAAGGGAGGTCACACACAAACACAATGACAAAACACAAAACAACTACAACAGGAAGTACGTCACAGGGCCTAACCAACACCTAACATCCACTGCAGGCCACCTTACCTGGAATTACAGATATAGTTTTCAAAGCTCTCAGAACTCTGAAAGTGCGCAGAGCTGAAACATTGCCTAGGTTTACAAACTCTGTTATATACCTGCAGAATCAAATCAGAGTTACTTGTAATGGTGTGGATGGATAAGTGTAGACCCTACATTATCCAGATTGATCCTAAGGAAATATTTTAAAATTTTACGTGGCCTATAGCAATTCATAGGCAAACCGATGTGCTTCAAATAAAGTTTATACAACTGGCCGATGTTAGAGATAATTTTGTATCCAAGTATGAGGTTAGTGGCTCATAATTTCATAACCTAGACTTTTTAGGAGCCTGATAAAAAGCAAAGATTTTATTTTAAACTGCATAAGTACTTAGTTACTGAATGGAAATGGCCTCTTAAGACAGCATTTGACTCATTCAATGCTATTCTTTACAGTTTGGAATTTGTAAACTGTTTGTTTACTATCGGCAATGGGTGGTACCATGTGTAGCCAACGCCCATATTCAATTTTCTTGAACTTTCACATTAAAATGAAGTCTTTTTAGAAAGAAACTATAGTTGACTCGAGTGGTTTGGATGTGTCATTGCCATCATCGCGTGTATTATTTCAAAATCTGCACAAACCTCTAATTGGGATTTTTAAGGCAATGCAAACTATTAATTTAGGTAAAAAATCATTTATTTTACATATAGATATAAATACAAAGGGCAAAAATTGATAAATAGAACTTCATCATAGTACAAACATTACAAAATATTAAAAATCACAATGCATATTGAGAAAAATGAAAGAAAGTGATACATCATACTACAAGGTACAGTCACCTGGGCGAGCCTTTGTGTCCTCTTTATTGAAGTAAGTCTCTGACCTAGGAATAACTTGACATCTGCCTTGGGAGCTCATACATATATATATATGGGGGGGGGCTTTTTATTACCCCTCTTTTTCATATATGTTTTATACAGCCATCAAGTATTTATGCTTGGAATGCCATTACAGGGATCTCTTACTATATCCAGCCATCTTGTAGAGAATATATGGCAGCTTGGGCTAGTTGTGGACTGGAACCTCTCACTCTGACACTGAGAATGCATTACTTATTGCCCATTAAATGCATATGAAAAATGTAAGTGGTTTAGCAGTCACTCTGTTTAGTCACACTACATGGGATATATGTATATAGCTTATAACATTGTGACTTTGATTTTGCCTAGATTGTGATACAATTTTCCCTGAAGAAGATTTTTCTTCAAATATGTATGTTGAAACGTGTTGGAATTCTACTACTTGATGCCACTTTTTTGAACCTGCGGTGACTGTATCTTGTAGTATGATGTATCATTTTCTTTCATTTTTCTCGATATGCATTGCGCTTTTTAATATTGTGTAATGTTTGTACTACTATGAAGTTCTAGTTATCAATTTTTGCCCTTTGTATTCATATCTATATGTAAAATAGATGATTTTTTACCTAAATTAATAGTTTTCATTGCCTTAAAAATCCCAATTAGAGGTTTGTGCAGATTTTGAAGGAAGTCTCTTTATATCCATAAGCTCAGACACTCACAAACTGATGGTTCCTGCCACTGCTATACCTGGAGTTGTATGTTGAAGAAGATCTTTGCTTGAAAGCATATGTATCCTGTCATTGAAGGTCTCCTTCTGAAAATGCTAATCATTAGCATAAAGTGATATTAAAGGCTTTCTTCTTTTCTTTTTTTAACAAACTTATCATACTCACCTGCTCTGTGCAGTGGTTTTGCACAGAGCAGCCCCAATCCTTCTCTTCTCAGGTCTCCTGCTGACACTTTTGGCCCCTCCCTCCTACTGAATGTCCCCATTCCCAATCCGCGGCTCTGTGTGTCCAGTCACACACAGAGCCATCGCTCTGTCCTGCCCCTTCTCTCACCTCATTGGCTCACTGTCTGTGAATGACAGCAGTGGGAGCCAATGGCTCCCACTGTTGTCTTAACCAATGAGGAGGGAGAGTCCCCGGAGAGCCGAGGCTCTTGTGCACATCGCTGGAACGGGATGGGGCTGGGGAAAATGTAAGGGGGGCTGGAGGGACTGATGCACAGAGAAGGTTTTTTTTTCTTCATGCATTAAATGCATGAAGGTGAAAAAAATCTTGTGCCTTTAGAATCACTTTAAATACATTCTAAGCTAAAGAATATGTAAACCCAACATTTCGTATTCCTGATATGTGCCTGCTGTACCGAATACTTGTATTGCTTCATTTGTGTAAAATATCTGCTTTGCCTGCCAGTCCCTCTGCTTTCCTATTAAAAACTGACCACACTAAGCAGAACACGTTGTGGTTAGTTCTCTAGCTATGTTGGGAACTCAGCCTGCTCTTCTCCAATTATCAGACTTGTTCTGACATGCCCCTCTGCAGAGCCTCTCACTGGGAAGATTAGTGTACTGCTGTTTCCTTTCCTTAGCTCAGAACAGAGAGAATGTGATCACTTATTAAAAAGGGAAAAAGGGTATGTTTAATGCTTATTTATATCTATACACGTTTTTTCCTTTCATTTCTAGTTTACTGAATGGGTTGTATTACAAGGTGAGAGTTTACAATCACTTTAATGAACTAGAAAATTATAAGGATCAGGGGTTCACTATGATATTACTTGCTGCTTTATATCACAGACTCAAAAAGTATTAAGGCCAAGCAGTTAGCATTTTCAAAAGGTGGCCAACAATGTCAGCCTCCATATTTCTCTTAGCACAGATCTCCTTACAGGAAGGGGGAGCCAGATGAGATAATGGTAAAATATCTTGCACTTGAATATGACAAGGTTTTTAATCTGAACTCTCAAATCATTCATCACAGATTTGGGTCACTTATCTTTATAGAGTTACTAAAAAAAATGTTTGTCTGATTTTTGCCTCAATTATCTTTAAATTTAAAGTAAAATGAAACATGTTTGCTTTGTTGACAGTAACTGACACAAATATTCTTAATTTTTACAAAGCTTTTTTTTAAAAAGTAAGGAAGGTTATCATTTAACTTACAGAATTGGAAAACATTTTATAATGTCTGAAACAGAGTAACTGGGGAGATACAGTCTGGTCATGGGTTTAAATAAAAAATGTTTTCTAAGAAGAAAACCTTGGACTAAGAAAAGTCAAATATGTTCTTTATAGAACACAAGATTGATATGTGTATTAAAATGGCTTTCTGCATTTGTGCAAAGTGTAGGAGTGTTAGGCTGGATGGTAGGCTGACAAGGCTTTTCCATATCTCAAACATAGGAAAACAACACATATTTAAAATAAGCAAAATAGCTTAAATGGGCACACTAATACACACTTGAGAAGGAATCAGCTACATATGGCTTCATTTGTTAACACAAACTAGGCAGGCCAGTATTAGATTGGGACTTAACAGTAGCCCTGGAATGCTCCCTAGTAAATCAACCCAAGGCCAGCACATTATAGTTTGGAGGGCCAGAGTTATAATGTGAATAGGCTGGAATTACTTTCCATAGTTTTAGATTTTATCACTGAGTTGGAGCAGACAACCGAAGATTATATGTCACCAACATTCTCAGACACAGCAGCTTTTTCAGGCAAATGGCAGAACTTCCAGGCTTGCAAAAGCAAAAAAAATTTTTCTGTAGGGAAAGACTATATGTACTGTAAATCGAAATAAAGGAAAGTACAGTGCCTTGAAAAAGTATTCATAACCCGTAAAATTGTCCACATTTTGTCATGTTAAAACCAAAAACGTAAATGTATTTTATTGGGATTTTATGTGATAGACAAACACAAAGTGGCACATAATTGTGAAGTGGAAGGAAAATGATAAATGTTTTTCAAAAATAAAGATGAAGATTTGGCTGCTCAATGACCAGAGCATTTTTTGGGATACGGCACTGCGTCGCTTTAACTGACAATTGCGTGGTCGTGCGACACTGTACCCAAACAAAATTTACATCCTTTTTTCCCCACAAATAGAGCTTTATTTTGGTATCACAAACACATCGGACACATCTGACACATTTTTGGGATGATTGACAATTATATAGCGATCAGTGCTATAAAAATGCACTTATTTCTGTATAAATGTCACTGGCAGGGAAGGGGTTAACATAGGGGGCGATCAAGGGGTTAACTGTGTTCCCTGACTGTGTTCTAACTGTAGGGGGAGGGGACTGACTAGAGGGGATGACAGATCGTGGTTTCTAGCTATTAGGAACTCACGATCTGTCTCTCCTCACGGACAGAACAGGGATTTGTATGTTTACACACATGCGTCCCTGTTCTGCCTCTCGTGCCAACGATCACTCGTGGCCAGCGGTCATCGCGACCATTTGCCACGAGCATCGGCACCCCCGCAGTGCAGCAGGCACGGGCGCGCACCTGCTATCCCGCTTAAAGGAGCCGACGTATAGCTACGACGGCTTGCAGGAACATACCGACTTGCCGCAATATAATGACGGCAGCTGGTCGGCAATGGGATACGCTCTATGCTAAGATCCTGGCCCACAGACTCCTCCACATCTTACTTACACTGATCAACTCAGACCAATCAGGCTTCACCTCAGGAAGACAAGCATCGGATGCCACACGTAGGGTTATCAACATCATCCAATATGCAAAATCCTGTCGAGTCCCTTCTCTGCTCCTCTCTTTGGATGCGGAGAAGGCATTCGACAGGATACATTGGGGTTACATGACACACACTCTCAAAAGATTTGGCTTTGATGGACCCATTCTTTCTGCCATTCTAGCCCTCTATTCGTCACCCTCTGCGCAAGTGTACACATCAAATATTTTATCCCACCCCTTCCACATCTCTAATGGAACGAGGCAAGGGTGCCCCCTGTCTCCCTCAATTTTCAATCATCTCATAGAACTCTTAGCTGAGAAAAATCAGAGCACACCCAAATATCGCATCTCCCTTAAGGACAAATCCCACAATATAAATCACTTTGCAGATGATATCATCCTGTTTATAAACCTCACCATCTCAATCTCTACCCCATGCCCATGATATTCTTGACAGTTTTAGCCGAATCTCGTATTATAAGGTGAATTGTTCAAAATCACTCATACTACCAATAAATAGGGCTGCCCCCTCACCTCCAATCTCAACTGAAATCTTCCTTTCCCTACTCATGGAGTCGAGATAATATAACCTACTTGGGACTTCAACTAACAGCAGACCCATCAAAATTAGCAGATGCGAATTACCTACCGCCGATAGATAAACTAACTAAAAAAAACAAACACTTACCTAAAGTCGAATTATCCTGGTCAGGTCACCTGGCCTCATTTAAAATGCTTCTACTCCCTCAAATTTTGTACATTTCTCGTACACTCCCCATCCCGCGCAAACCTACGCACCTCCGATAACTGAACTCTCTCCTCAAACAATATATCTGAAGTTCTAAACGACCCAGATGTTCCAAAGCTCTTCTAACCAAACATATATCTGCAGGAGATATGGGGTTCACTGATTTACATGATTACTGCCATGCATCTCTACTTACCCAACTCAAGACATGGTTCACAACCACATCAGAAGCTCCCTGGCGCAACATCGAGCAAGCTTTAAAGCCCTACTTGGGACCCGCGCTCCTTGTTACTACTTGACATTTGGAAACCCTTCTCCCTACAACACCTCCCTCTAACCATACAAGCCTTGTTAATAGCCTGGAGAGACTTCCATAGATCCATATCCCCACCCTCTAAAACAATTGAAGTTCCCATCCCTATTGACATTTTACCAAAGGCAATCCCCAATATTGCACTCCTTAATTGGCAGAAAAAGGCATTACTCACGTTGCTGACCTATTTCACAACAACCGCCTTAAGACTTTCAACACTCTTAAAACTCCACCCAGAGACAACTACAAATACTATCAAATCTCCCACTTTCTAGGATCCCTAAAGATCCACCACATATATCTCTATGATACATTATGGAAATTCTATACATCACCTATATCCTCCAAAGGCATCCCCCTTTTCTACAATCTCTTCCAGCACAAACTCACCTTTACTAAAATCTCCCCCTATCAAAATGGGAAGCTGACTTAGGTAAAATTTTTACACACCTGCAATGGCTAACTGCCCTCAGAACAATATACAAAGCATCCAAATGTGTTAATCATTGGGAACTTTCCCAAAAAATAGCACTGCAGTGGTACCTTATACCATACCGGATGCCCAAAATCTCCCAGACTAATTCCCCTCTGTGCTGGAGAGGTTGTGGTGCAGTGGGAAACATTATGCATGTACTCAGGTCCTGTAAGCACCTCACCAGCTTTTGGCACAGCATATTCCGACAAATCTCCTCTATTACTGGCATCTTCACTCTGCCAGACCCTGGAATAGCTCTGTTAAATGTGGGCATTGAAGCCTTCCCTCCATACTTCTGCACAGTGGTCACACATATATTTTTAGCAGCCAGATCACTTATAACGAAAAACTGGAAATCAAATTTGCTACTGAACATATCTGAAACATTCAAAACCACACAATCTCACTATATCTATGAATCATTACTGGCCAACCGCGGCTCTAGGAATAAATTTGACATGCAGTGGAAGATCTGGAGGAAAAAGCTTAATATGACCCAATGACATGTATGATCTGACAACTACACTAAACAAAAAAAATAGTTACCTTTCCTTATTCAATCGATAACTTAAGATTGTCCATCTCAATATAACCTTATCATTACTTTTGTTTTACGCCCATTATTCTTTTATTATGTTTCTTTGTCACTTATATTATTTTAATCTTAACCTACATTAGGTTTTTTTTTTTTTTTTATTATTTTAATTTCTTTATCTTATCCTACTCTATGATTACTACTACAACCAAATACTTACTGTACTGTTTACGACAGACTTTGTCAGATGTTTGTTAAGGTTATTCTTCTTATCTGTACGCTTTATACAGTTTTTTTATTTGTTTTATATTGTGAAAACTTCTCAACAAAAACAATATAAAAAAAAAATTCTGAAAAGTGTGGTGTGTATTCAGCCCTTCTGAGTCAATACTTTGTAGAACCACCTTTCACTGCAATTACAGCAAGTTTTTTGGGGATGTCTCTACCAGCTTTGCACATCTAGAGAGTGACATTTTTGCTCATTGTTCTTTGCAAAATAGCTCAAGCTCTGTCAGATTGGTTGGAGAGCATTTGTGAACAGCAATTTTCAAGTCTTGCCATAGATTCTCAATTGGTTTTAGGTCTGGACTTTGACTGGGCCATTCTAAGACATGAATATGCTTTGTTCTAAACCATTACATTGTAGCTCTGGATGTACCTTTAGAGTCGTTGTCCTGCTGGAAGCTGAACCTCCACCCCAGTCTCAAGTCTTTTGCAGACTCTAACAGGTTTTCTTCTAAGATTGCCCTGTATTTGGCTCCATCCATCTTCCAATTAACTCTTACCAGCTTCCCTGTACCTGAAGAAAAGCATCCCCACAACATGATGCTGCCACCACCATGTTTCACGGTGGGGATGGTGTGATCAGGGTGGCTTCTCGCAAACTGCAAATGGGACTTCTTATGGCTTTCTTTCAACAATGGCTTTCTTCATGCCACTCCTTCATAAACGCCAGATTTGTGGACTGCACGACTAATAGTTGCCTTGTTGAAAGATTCTCCCACCTGAGCTGTGGATCTCTGCAGCTCCTCCAGGGTTACCATGGGCCTCTTGGCTGCTTGTCTGATTAATGCTCGCTTTGCCTGACCTGTCAGTCTAGGTGGACAGCCATGTCTTGGTAGGTTTGCAGTTGTGCCATACTCTTTCCATTTTCGGATGATGGATTGAACAGTGCTTCGTTAGATGTGCAAAGCTTGGGATATTTGTTTATAACCTAATCCTGCTTTAAACTTCTACACAACTTTATCACTGACCTGTGTGGTGTGTTCCTTAGCCTTCATAATGCTGTTTGTTCACCAAGGTTCTATAACAAACCTCTGAGGGCTTCACAGAACAACTGTATTTATACTGAGATTTAATTACACACAGGTGGACTCTATTTACTAATTAGGTGACTTGTGAAGACAATTGGTTCTGCTAGATTTTAGTTAGTGGTATGTGGAAAATTTCAAGGGGCATGATACTTTTTCAAGGCACTGTATGTGTAGTTCAGCGTTATATGGCCAGTATGGTTGTTGTTTACAGCTCTACTTAGAGAAAAACACAATGCACTGTATGTCCCTATGATTAATTAGTTGCTTGCAAGGTCTAATGGGACAAGAAGAAACATTTCAGGGAAATCTCAGGCAGGGAATATCTGCCTGCTTGTAAAGTATTCCCACAGTTTGCCCTTTATGTAATTTTAGAGCTGTTGCATTTAATCATGTGACCCAAAGTTTGAGAAGATAATGAGACCACTTAACTTAATTTTCAACAATTTATATCTGCACAATTTTTTATTGCAGCCCAACACTGCAATTTGAGTGTTTTCTTTTTTTTTTTTTTTTTTTTCGGACAGTATGACATTTTTTTTTTTTTTTGTAATTGCACTATGAGTCTCAAAAGCAGTCATTGACTGCAGGGGTCACAAATGACACTTTTGCTTAAAAATTATAAAAATGGGCATGACTGGCAGTGATGACACTCTAGAACTCTATAACATACACAACTATTTACCAATGCACCATCAATCATATTACTTTTTCTGATAAGGTATATATGGAATAGTAGTATTGCCCACTGATAAGATGGTAGTAATTCCAAGCAGAAATTGGAGGGGAAAAATAATTCAAATATATATACCAATGATTTTCTCAAAGGCGAGCAAGTAGGAAAAACCAATAGTACAATACTGATTTAGACTTGTATGCATTTTTAAGGCTGCTATCATGTCTATGGATCAATGAGTACAATACAATCATAATATTCATTGTCCAATTCACTTACTCTGTCAGGGATCATAAATTAACAAAAAAGACTTATGTCCATGTATATGCCTTTTTATCCATAATTCTCTTTAGAGTCTTGTGATTGAACACACCCCTTCCAAACTGCTAAGACAAGAAAAACACTCTTTTCTAGTTTGATTCCAAAGCTTCCTGTTTCAGTTTTACTGCTTCCTGGATTACCTCCCTCTTAACTGGCCATTGCTGATGATGCCAATTCATTGTTAAATGAACAAGCAACAGGGGGGGGGAGCACAGGGAAGCTGCATTGCGAATAAAGTATATTACAGGCCTGTTTAATGTGTGTAAATCACAATTCTGAACAAAATTTTAATTCAACGGACAAGCAAAATAGTAAACATGCATTTCTGCTTGGAGCTCATTCCATCATTAATGCTGGGTTCAGACTTATACGAACTGGATGCTAATCCATATCGCATGACAGGAGACTGTGGCCGGCTCTCAATGGAGCCTGTTCACACAGCTCCGGACAACGTGGTCCTCACTAGAAAAGGGTCCTGTGTGTCTTTGGCTCTGTTTCAGGTCCAAATTCAGGCAAAAATTCAGGCCTGATTCGCACCTGAAACAGAGAACAGGGACGCACCGGGCCTGCTGCTGTGAGCCAAGGCTGCAGCTAGTGTGCACCCGGCCTAAAGGTAAGCCTAGGAGACACAGCCTACTTGGAGTGTGACCATGCTTGTTTGGCAATTACCTGTAATTAATTATAATTAAAAAAGATGTAGACCAGCTACATTTAAAAACTTGGTTCGAACATCCCAAAAACAATATGTAGAACATTTAGCACTGTGAAGAATAGAATACTTACGCCATCATAATAACGCTGAAATCTAACCAATTCCATGGATCCCGCAAAAATGTAAAACTATCTATACAAAAACCTCTTGCAATCATTTTTACAAGTGATTCAAATGTATAAATTCCAGTGAAGGTGTACCTGTGAAAAAAAAAAAACATCAAGTTTGACATTCCCAGGTATAATAAATTACCACAAACAACTGGTATATTGATTATAATTTACTTTGGTATACATAGTATATATTTCTTTATATTTTAAAGACACCTGAGATGGTGTTTAAAAGGTGCTACTTCTAGATGTGACATTTAAATGATATTTAGGCTAAATTGTATTGCATCAAACAAAAGAAGCCTGTGCATATAATTTTGCAGGTAGCTTGCCAAATGACAGTGGTATGCTTTATAGGTGAGCTGGAAATCAAGGACCCAACTGCCAGACAAAACTAACTCAATTAGTTGACCTGTGGTATGTCACTATACAGCTTTTTACTGGAGAGGTGCCCCATGGAACTGCTGAACTGTACAGTGTATACATAACTAAAAGTGGTTGTAAACTCAAAAAAACCCCAAAAAAACCCTGCAAAACAAATGCATAATGAGCTAGTATGCATCGCATACTAGCTCATTATGAAATACTTGCCTTAGATTGAAGCTGTTGCAGCGGTCCCCACACACTGGAGTTATTTCCGTGTTCGTGCTCTCCGGTGCTGTGATTGACCAGGGCCACGATGACGTCACTCCTGTGCATGCATGTGGGAGCCGCCGGTCACAGCACGACTACTGAAGAAACGGCGCGAGCAGGCGCATGTGCTGATGATGATGTGCAGCACTGTATGCGGATACAGTGAATATCTCCTAAAATGTGCAGGTTTGGGAGATATTCACGGTACCTACAGGTAAGCCTTATTATAGGCTTACCTGTAGTGAAAAGTGGTATAACAGGGTTTACAACCACTTTAAGCCTAGTACACAAGGGCTGAATGTCGGGTGGCATCGACCGGTTCAACAGATGCCTAAAACACAATGCTTTTAGACATGCAGGTGTTTTCTTTTTACTGATGTAAATGTAGCCCATTGTTATTAATGTGCTTGTACACACAGGCACGTAAATATGTGCTGCGTATAAATCAGTAAAAAAATATGCAAAAATCTGTGTTGCTGGACAGTATTTTAGGCATCTATGCATGTAGATGCACAAATACGTGTATATATGCACAAATTCACGCATACAACACATCCCAACAAAAGCTAAAAGAATGGTTACGTGCATGTGTGCAAAATCACGTGAATATGCACATTTACTACACTGCCTATCCTCGCATTTTTATGCAGGAATTTTCTCCCATGAATCTGATATTCAGACATCAGTACTGTGTATGTTTTAGGTTTAATATAGAAACTAGAACTATCATTTTCTAATTTGCACTGAAAGAATTATGCCAATACAATACTTAACAATATATTTTAGACACCAGTGGTCTTATGCAATAGTTCTAACTTTTATTAAAGATATATGAAACATAATTAGATAATAGCAAATCTGGCAACAAAAAAACTAAGCACGCTTTTTTTTTTAAATGGCTTGTATACATAAAAAGTAGGGTCATGCTAGGATGTATCTCCTTGTGTGTTATAAACTCTGCTTTACTTTGTGAACATACAGCTGCCAAACCACACAGCCTACATGCAGTAATTAAAATAGAAATAAATGAATAAAACATGTACTTACTCCACTTGTTTAGACCATTCTGGGGGATTACTAAAAGTCATGAATACGCAGTTGGTCAAAATAGTGCACATAATGATCATGCTAAATACTGTATACTGAGGTTAAGGAAGCATATGGTGTGTATTCATTCAAAAGAAAATTACATTACATCAAAAACACATTTTAATTAACATTCCATTATTTTTAAATTCAAGATTAAAGTAGATCTATGCCATACATAAAAAATTCAACTGAAAAGGAAATACGGTATGTCATAAAACAAATATGGTACCTGCCATACTGACCTCGATCTGAATATGTTAGTTACCTGTCTTGTCTTTGGTTCTGATGCATTATGAGTCAAAATTCTGGAACAAGTATGTCACAATTTAAGTCAGAGTGGAGTCCTGATTTGCATTCATGTTATTGGTCAGTAACTCAAAATATATTAAAAACAGAAATGACACAATGACAGCCAACTAGTATTTTCGTGGGAGATCAGCAATGGTATCTTCCATATTTCACTCAGTACAGGTTTCATTTAACCACCCTTTGGCCCATGGCCTCTGAGATAAAGGCGAAGACATCCCAAATACCTATCTTTCTACTTGAATCTCCTCAGTAGTTATTCACAGGACCAATTACTCATGTAACCTTGGCCAAACTAAAAAGGTATGTTTGGGCAGAGCTGGTAACTCAGCAGTTGCATAGTTAGTCAGGTTGAAAAAAAAGACACAGTCCATCTAGGTCAACTTCCAGAAAAAAAAAATAGAAATTCTCCATATAAACAATTCTATACCCACAGATGATCCAGAGGAAGGCAAAAAAAAAAACAAATAAAGCATGATCCAATATGTTCCAGCAGGGGAAAAAAAAGTCCTTCCTGATTCCCCAGAAGACAATCAGATATTTCCTGGATTAACAACCCCTGGTGTTATTAACTATAAATGCTAGTATCTAGTTATATTTAATGCATTTATGAATCCATCCAGCTCTTTTTTCAAACAATCTAACAATCTGAGCTTGCCAGAATTAGTTCTTGACTGAAGAATAAATCTTTATCTGTAGCAACCATCTGACCAATGCCTTAGTACTAGTCATGCAATTTGTTAATGAAAGGTTTCCCTTCCCTTCATGGGATTCAAGAAAAGAAAATATTTGAGATCTCTTTACTATGGCCCCTTTCAAACGGAGCGGAATCTGTCAAGTGGATCTACCTGCTCAGAGGGGGATCACTCTGCTGATCCCCGCTGAGCAGGCAGATGACAGGTCAGTGTCTGTTCCTCTATGCAGATGGACATGGACACATCCCACTATTCTCTATGGGGCGATCTGATTCAATCGGCCAGACGGATGGTTAACGTATCACAATCCGTCTGTTTTTGGCAGAAGGGATCGGATGCGGGTGGGTGTCAGGGAACACATGTCTGCTGACATTCGCCACTCCATAGAGAACAATGGGTGGTCCGATCGGGTCTGCCTGAAAAATGGACAGGAAGACCCGATCAGTCTGCTGGTGTGAAAGGCGCCTAAATGTTAAGAAACCTTACAGAGAATTTTATGTGGAAGTTATAGATCCAGTTTAAAGTCTACAACCTGCTTAAACATTTGTTGATCAGATTATATCATATTCACATTTCAAGATGTAGCTTTCTCCTTAATGGGGATTGGGGCAAAATGATTTGTACACATTCACGTGGCCCTGAATACAGGATGCAGCATGACCTATTATTGACGTTTTCCTCATCTAGAAGCATAGGAATGTGTACAGCACAATGATAAAAAGGACATCAAAATATTAGCTATTAGACAACCATAGGACTGCTTTTAATTATTTTCCTTTTAATTTTCACACTCTTACTTTAAGTGAATATTAAATATTTATATCAATAGCATGTAATGTGCCAATTATCATATGAAGAATTAAAACAAAAGCTTTGGTCTAGCCACAAAGATCCGGAAAGATTAGAGGATTATAACAGTAATGGCAAATTAACAATACAGAGTGAAAAGCAGACATTTATTCACGTTGGCTGATAATTTATTGGTAAATAATGTTATTAAACTAAGTATTCATTGCATGCCAATTTTTAAGCCAGAGTAGCTGGAAAAAGGGTGTGATAATTGGTGCTAAAATATTTTTTCATATTTTATGAATCTGTTTACTTGAGGCGCAGACAATTTCAGTGGATATCATCCATATGATTTGGAGTGATGCATGTAGCCTATCTTCTTGCCCCTCTTATACTGTACACAGTCTACAAAAATTGGGCCATCATGGGTCTGTTACTTGCAGAACTCTGTACACTAAAACAAAATCATTAACACTCAGTTGTTATCATAAAGAACTGTGCGGTATATACTAGCGTTTTTCATTAGCTGGTGGTATGACTGCAATAAAGGTCATATTCATTGACGGTTCATATGCAGCAGTGTTTGGTGTTCTGTGAACAGGTACTTGAATCCAGGCTGCATGTCCAGTTGTGGACAGGGAATAAGAGTTCAGGTAGACTATAAATGATCCTCAGAGAGTACCGCATTCCTATTCCTATATTGACAGTTAGTTATAGTACACAATAGCAGGCTACAAAAAAAACATGGTGGTGCTTGACGCACTTGTCTAGAAAAGAGAACATCATAAGTACAGCCTTTCAGCTCTTCTAATGGATTTTTGTGCCACTGTAGCCATTTTTTATAGTTTAGGATAGAGTTAGGAAGGAATACAATCTATGTCAAGTTTTTATAGGAGGAAATCCCACCTTTGACAACTGGGGTGTTCTCACCTCCTGGGATAGTGAGATAACAGCAATAAAAACCTTAACCCTTCCCTATGCCATCCAAAAACATAACATGGTTGAAATTGCACTTTAATATTAATTTCAAAGAAAAAACAAACATACCCCAAATCATATTTTATAAAAGGATATGAATGTATCAAAATTTTAATAGCTATCCTCCTTAATAGGTTAAAAGGACTTAAAATATACATGGAAGGCGTGGCACTAAATCTGAAGATTGTTTTTCCTTTGTTTAATACTATAAAGGTCTGCAGAAAGAGAGAGAGAGAAAGGCATAGGTTAGGAAATTATAACAAAAATAATACTGTTTTAATTTTTGCAGTGCGCATTATATTAGAACAAAATGTCTCCTTACCCCTTTTTTATTTACAAACCATAAAAAAGCCAGTTGGCCCAACAACTCATTTTGTATTGCCCAGTTAGTCTAAAGTGTTCTGCAAATCAGATTATACTGTATATATTGTTCATTGCTATACTATGTACACTACATATCATGGAGTGTTGCTATCCTTCTGCAGTCTCAAGATGTTTATCAACTCCCCTATTATCAACTCCCAGTCTATGAGAAATGGAAAACATAGGATTAAATTGAATTATAGTGTATCTAAACCCAAATTCTTTATTCAAATATCTTGTTGTTTTGATCCTGTAATGCAAAAAAATTTTTTTATATATATTTGCCCTTTTATTTAAAGGAGTTGTAAAGGCAGAAGGTTTTTTTTATCATAATGTATTTCTATGCATTACAATAAAAAGCCTTCTGTGTGTAGAAGCCCCCCCAGCACCACCTAATACTTATGTGAGCCCCATCTCTGTCCAGCAATGCCCACGAGTCCCTCAGCCATCCGGGATTCTTCCCCCTGATAAGCTGAGACACAGCAGTGGCTCCATTGGCTCCTGCAGCTGCCAATTAAAGTCAGTTAGCCAATCAGGGGAGAGAGGGGACACACAGAGCTGCAGCTTGGCTCGGGTACCCCCATAGCAAGCTGCTTGCTGTGGGGGCACTCGACAGGAGGGAGTGGCCAGGAGCAGTGAAGAGTGACCCGAGAAGATGAGGATCTGGACTGCTCTGTGCAAATCCACTGCAACAGGGCAGGTAAGTATAACATGTTTGTTATTTAAAAAAACAAAAAAAAACAAAAAAAAAAAAGACTTTACAATCTTTTTAAGGCCCCTTCCACGCATGCGGATCCGTTTTCACAGATTCTGCTTGCTTAGCAGGGATCGCTCCGTTGAGCCAGGAGATGAAAGGTCTGTCTCCGCTCACTTTTCAGAGACGGACCTGTCAGATCTCCACTCTCCTCTATGAGGAGATTGGGTAAAAACAGACCGCCTGTTCGTTTTCATTTGATCCAATTCGCCAGACGGATGAAAAATAGGGTTTCCATCCTTCTGGATTTAGCAGAGCGGAGCAGATCGGATCAGATGCCAGCAGACATGTCACTGCTGACATCCGTCGCTCCATAGAGGTACATGGAGCGTCCGTTCAGGTCCACCTGAAAAAACTGACAGGCGGATCTGGGCGGTCCGCATGTCTGAAAGGGGCCTAAGTCATACCAGCAAGGTGTATCCACAGACACTTCCTTTCCTAGGGCGACAATGTTTACCTTAGTTCAGCTGCTGCATTTGCATGTACACAGTGGGGGTGATTTACTAAAACTGGAGAGTGCAAAATCAGGTGCAGCTCTGCATGGTAGCCAATCAGCTTCTAACTTCAGTTTGTTCAAATAAGCTTTGGCAAAAACAATCTGGAAGCGGATTTCTATGCAGAGCTGCACCAGATTTTGCACTCTCCAGTTTTAGTAAATCAACCGCAGTGAGTTCCTACAAAGAGCCTACAAGAAGTGCATAGTGCATGGAGAGAAGTCATGAACAATGGAATGGAAAAACTTTATGTTTAACAAAAAAAATTAAAAATCCTAATTCACTCAAGCTGGCAAAATATTATTATTATTTTTTTTTTTTTTTTTTGACTGAACAAAACAGATTCCTCCATCCATGAAAAAGAGATGAATTGAGGAATCCCTCCTGCTGGGTCATTGTCAGAATACGCTGAACAGTGGCTGCAGCCGATTGGTTTCCTGAACTTCCTGAAAAAGGCAGTTGCCTGGGTGTCCTGTACTGTAGATCTAATGGCTTTAATTTCTTATTGAGCCAATGACCCAGAAAAAGAATGCAAATGAAATTCTCTGACACCACTCTAATTGCTCTGACTACATACATGTTTCAGGTCAATGACTCCAGCAGTAGTCAACAATTGCACCCTTTACAGTGCTCAAGCACATGCCCTATGATGTAAAATCTTGTCTGTACACTGTACATATGTAACAACTGTGCTAACATTTACATGCAACCAGTGTACAGCACAAATAAAGACACAGCTGGCCCGCTCTGCCTAGTGTCTTTGGTTGCTAGGACAAGAGCAGCTTCTGCCACCTACCATTTTCGGTTGCTAGGACGCAGGCACCTCCTGTCTCTTAGCATCCTAGGATGCAGGTAGATCCTGCCACTTAGCCTCCTTGATTTCAGAGTTAATAGAGGCCATTCACACTAAACACTGTGCACACATAAACGTCAGCACAAACATTTACATGTGGACTATGGATAAAGATTTTTCAAATTTTCTTCTTATGCAGCTCAAGGAAGATCCAGATTATGGAGCTTTGTGAAGCTCTGTTCATGGGCACACAGCATGGAATACAGCTGCATTCAGATCTATAAAAAAGTATGCATTACCTACCTGAACGCATCATATTTTCTTCCCATGTGCCCATCAAAATCTGCACTTAACTGTGTAGAAAAAAATTTATTGGAAATCTGAGTCCACTGTTGTACGTATGGATCATATGTAACGCTGTATGCATGTAAATATTTCTGATAAAGTTCACAGCTGTAGAGTGTTTTGTGTAAATGTAGGCTCTTGGCCCTGAATATCAAGGGTGCTACATGGCAGAAGTCAACTGCATCCCAGCAATCCAAGTGGAAGCATTCCAGCAAAGACGCTAGTTGTCTGGAACCACCTGTGTCCTAGCAACAGAGGATACTATGTGCCAGGAACCTACTGCATCATAGCAACCTAGGACATTAGGCAACAAGAGTCCTATCATCCTAGGAAGCTAGGCAGCAGAAGTAACCTAGGACGCTAGATGGTAGGTGCTGTCTACATTCTAGCAACCTAGAATGTTACGTGGCCCTGTTGAACCTTATTAGATGCCTTTAAAAGTCCTGCAACCAGGAGCAGAGTGGGAAACAGGTGCACAGAGCTGGGAACTAAAGTACATATATCTCAGCACTCCAGCTCCTGAGACATATACAAACCCAACATACCAAAAGTATATGAAATTACTCATTAAGTTCCTGCCACCTATCTGCACACTACATTTTCCATCACAAATTATATCTTAATTTCACAGATCAGATATACACTGTAAACCCAGCCTGTACATTCAAGGGATGGTTCCAAAATGATAACTATAAGAAATTACAGCAGTTTTCTTTTTATCAACACACATGCAGCATTTCAGATGAAGTTTAAATTACTCAGTCTGAACTTTAATCCTCTTATTCACCAGATGAGCCCTGGCTTTTATTTATGTGAACATCTCTAAAGGGAACCTGGAGTCCCAGGAAATGCCAGTAACTCAGACCTTGAAATATTTAATATTTATCCATCTGAGCAACACTAATAACAAAACTTTAAATTAACAGTTAAAGTCTAAGTTGAGTAAAATAAAAAATCAGCACAAGGGAAGTTGAATAAATGAAAGAGAGGGGGTCATTCCATCTAAATGTAGCTGTTTATTTAAGAAAAAGAAAGCAATAAAAACATGCATGCACTCACTGCATAAATGGGATAACAGGCATGTAATCCATACATCCACCTTCCGTGTAGCAGTTTGGTAAGGAAGTGGCCAGGAATTGCAGAGTTTGCCAGGAAAGCAACCAGTGTTAGCAGAGCTGCACAATGAAGCTGCTGGAAGACAAGTGGCTATGGTGTAGTCCAGGCTGGAATGCAAGCTGTGCAACGTAGCAGCTGGGAATTCCTGGATCGACTCAGTGCAGCACGGTGGATAAACATCACACGCTGACGTGGTGGGTTTGGCTATGCGTTTTTGGGGCAGAAATGCCCCTTTGTCAAGCTGGGTACAGGAATAGCTCTAGGCTTTATTTCCTTGAATATCAGCTACATTTAGATGGAGGCGCCCTCTCTCTTTCATTTACTCTATGTGCATTAGAGTTTTCTTAAGGATGGGTTAAGGGGAGCAGCATCCACCACACAGTGGCTGAACTGTCATTCTCACATTAAGACTTTTTGGACAATTATTGAATCCCCCCCCCCCCCCCCTCATTAAGGTTCCCCTGCTCCATGTATCACATACACTATATTATCAAAAGTATTGGGACGCCTGCCTTTACACGCACATTATCTTTAATGGCATCCCAGTCTTTGTCCGTAGGGGTACAATATTGAGTTGGCCCACCCTTTGCAGCTATAACAGCTTCAACCCTCTGGGAAGGCTGTTCACAAGTTATAGGAGCGTGTGTATGGGAATGTTTGAGCATTCTTTCAAAAGTTCATTTGTGAGGGCAGGCACTGATGTGGACGAGAAGCCCTGGCTCACAGTCTTCACTCTAATTCATCCCAAAAGTGTTCTGTCGGTTTGAGATTAGGACACTGTGCAGGCCAGTCAAGATCCCCCACCCTAAACTCACTCATCCATGTCTTTATGGACCTTGCTCTTACTCCAGAGAAGCAAACCTCTCTGGCGTGAGAGTGAGCATGGAAACTGACTCTTGAGTTTTTCGGTCTCCTTTAACTCAGCAGACATTCATCATGAGGAAGCCAGGAAGCCAAACTGACAACTATTAACTGTTTGCCGACCGCCGCACACAGAGGTGATCAAATATCACCAAAAGAAAGCTCTACTTGTAGGAAAAAAAGGACGTCAATTTTGTTTGGATACATCGTTGCATGACCGCGCAATTGTCAGTTAAAGTGACACAGTGCTTAATCACAAAAAGTGCTCTGTCAGGAAGGGGGTAAAATCTTCCGGGGCTGAAGTGGTTAAATTTAGCTTAACCTTCTACGATCAAGAAAAATGCAGTGATAGCGTTTGTCCTTGAAGGCCACAACATTTTCTGATGGTAAGGTTATATATATGGCCAATTCCACAAGGGATACACACTGACTACTAGAGGGGTGATCCCAACCCTTGAACATCTTTCATTTCAAAAGGGCTGTAACAACATACTCCAATCTTGTAGAACAAGCGCTTGATCCATCCAACATAAGGAAATTGTCAAGCTGTCCTCCGGAGGTACTTAAAATACTTCCAAAGCTTCACTTCTATTTAAAGGCATTTCACCAACCTTACCAATCTGGACAAAGGTTGCCCTGATCTTCCTGTTCATAAGAGACTGAAGAGGATTGATTGGCTTGAGAAGGCCCCGAATAGAAGACTGGACATTGCCAACATAAATGGCACTTGCAGAAGATAAATTAAATTCCTTTAGAGTGTCTTGACCATATGCTTAATTGTGACAACTTGGTCACCATCATCTTAATCACAGCCAGCCTGAACAAAGTAAGAATCAAATGTTCATTCACCTCTACTTGGGAAGAAGCTGACAAGGGTTAATTTGCCTTAGGAGGTTCTGAGACTACTCATTGGCATCATATATGACCCCTTCATAGAATGAGTGGAAACGATTCCTTTAGAGTGTATTGACGACATGCTTAATGAATGTGACAACCGGTTAGGTGTCGTCGTCATCTTTTTCTAGGTTGCTTGAACAAGACAACATTCAGTCATGTTCGTCTGTCTTCTCTTTGGAAGAATCTGAGACAGATTGTTTGCCTGGGAAGGCTTGGAGACTGCTCGGTAACCCTTTCACAGGGTGAGTGGAACACTCCTTTAGAGTGTATTGAATCTATGTGACAACCTTTTAGGTTTCGTCATCTTTATCCTTGGTTGCTTGAACAAAGCAGAATTTATGCAGTCATGTCCAGCCAGAAATTCGGAAAATAGGCTGTTTCCCCTGGTATGGCTAGGCAGCTTTTCATTGCCAGAGCAGATAGCCAGTTCAAAGGGTGAGCAGAAACCACTCCTTTAGAGTGTATTGGCAATGTGTTTATTGAATGTGACATCCTATTAGTTGTCATCCTTATCCCTGGCTGCTTGAGCCAGTGGGATACATACTGTCACACCCATCCATTTATTCCTCTTATAGAGACTGAAGAGGGATGTTTTGCTTGGGAAAGCTATGAGACTGCTCCTTGCCAGAGAATTTAACACCTTCACAGGGTAAGTGGGAATAACTCCTTTGAGTGTATTGGCCACTTGTTTAATAAATAAGACAACCTGTTAAGTATCATCATCCTCATCACTGGTTGCTTAATCAAAGCAAGATTCACACAGTCATGTTCCTCCACATCTTCCCCTTTGGAGAGTCTGAAGAGGCTGATTTGCCTGGGAAGGCTATTAGACTAGTCATTGCCAGAACATATAACCATGTAAATGCAAGACTCATACCGCCATGGTCATTCATGTCTTCTTGCAGTAAAAAGTAAGGTTAACCACTGCTAGAGGGAGATTGAAGCCTCCATCTACAGCCCTGATTCACCAGGTGGTTAATGAGCTAAACTTTGCCCTGCCAGGAATCAGGACATAATGAAAAAGTTTGATCAGAGCAGCAACAAAAAGGTAAGAATCTGCAACAGAAATACAACAATATTCTGCAATGAACACAAACCAAGGGAATTGTAGACATCATAGACATGCTCCCTCCCCCCCACCTTTTTTTTTTTTTTTTTTGGGTGAAAAACTGGAGAACACATAGAAATATAAAAGGATATCCCATATCTCAACAGGCCATAGCTGGTTCCAGTAGTCATCCACAGGTGACTCCTCTACCTTCTCTGCAAATGCTGGTCTTTTAAGGGGGTTGGCACACTGTCACAATAGTAAAGCAAACATGAGAAGCCACCAGCAGGTTATTGCCATGTGTGAACAGTCAAAGTATTACTTTGTGTACCTGTTATGCAGAGTACTCCCTGTGGAGGAGCTCAGGCTATGCATAGTGGCTGCAGGGAGCAAGGCACAACAATACCCAGCAATGCAGAATTCATTTGGATACAAAGCATTTTTCAAATTTAGTTCACCCAACCTCCGTCATCCGACCGCAAACACCGGCAAAGCGCGGGTGCGCATGCATAGGGGAGACTGCCAACACCGCTGCCCACTTTACATGGACCCAGCGAACCCCAGACAAGGCTGTTAGCAGTGATAAAAGCCGCCCCAAGGACCAGCAGCAGGGCTCCCTGGATTATGGGTCATTTAGCCAAGACACCAGGGACTGCGTCCAGCCTAATCCAAACACATGGACGGACGGACGGACAGACAGACAGACGGCCAGCCCTTTAGACCAGCCAGGTAGAGGTCCTGTGCATAGGAGGAAAAAAGAAGAACATCGAGGCTGCAGGTGGGCTCAAATTTATATGAGTTAAGTCCTGGAGGCATTCCCAGCTGTGCTGACATGGAGCTGTCAGGAAATGTGTATTGAAAAATGCTAAATGCACCTGGAATATGCAAACTGAGACCTGCATAGGTGTGAACCAGGCCTAAGACAGGAAGTGCATTACTGGTCAGATCACCAGTTGAAAATAGCCCTAAAGAATGCTACCATTAAGGCCTGGTTCACACCTATGCAGGTTGTTGTTTGCATATTCCAGGTGCATATTGCATTTTTCAATACAGGTTTTTGATCCATTGAAGTCTATGGAGCCAAAAACCAGAAAAAAAGTCCCTGACCCTTTCCATAAAATGCACATATGTGAACTACATCCCCAGGGAACCATATTAAATGGACTGTAGTGTGTTTCTGAAAAACTGAAAATGCACTAAAACATGCATAGGTGTGAACCAGACCTTAGGGATTGGTAAGCTAAATATATTAAAGTTTTGTTTTTGGGTTTAGCACCACTTGTAAAAAGTGCTCTGGTCCTGAAGGAGGTAAAACCTTTGAGAGCCGAAGTGGTTAAGTTAGGCTCAGACAAAGCAATCAAAGCATATTTTATGGGTACAAGGAAGCACTGGTTTTGTTTAACTACATCCCTTAAGCCCCTCCCACAGCTAGGTGCTTGACTACACCCACAATTTACCACAACGTAGCGAGCCACAGGTCTTTTCACTCCTCCAGTGTCCCTCATTCTGAAGTTCAAAAGTTGAGAGGTATGCATTATGCTTCCGACCAGACAGATGTACAGGAAGCAGATTATTATTATTCTTATACAGGATTAATATAATGCCAACAGTTTACACAGCACTTTAGAATATAAAGGGGGAAAGAACATATAGGAATAGGAGGGCCCTGCTCATGGAGCTTACAAACGAAAGGTTCCACAGACATAGCAGGGTGTAAAACCCAAGAATACAATGAAACTAACACAAAAGCTCAGAGAAAACTATGAAACTACTAGAGGTTAGTTTTTCAGCAATTTGTTAGACTTAAGGACAGGTACACACTTGTGTGGGTGAGGGAACTGCACCTGTTCCCTCAACTACCCATCGCCATAAGGCACTGCTCTTTTACAGACATTTTTTATTTGCGGGTGCGGGAAATCCCATGAGGCAAAAGCCCTATGCGATTTCCCTATGGTTGCGGTTTTCCTGCGTATCCCACAGATACAGCAGATTAGTCAAGTGAATGGGCTGTGCCTGTGCAAACGAGGGCTGCACAAAACACATAAATGTGAACCAAGCCTAACTAAGGGACAGAAATACACATTGGGGTTGATTTAGCAAAACTGGAGAATGCTAAATATGATACAGCTGTGCATAGAAACCAATTAGCTTCCAGGTTTTTTGCCAAAGCTTAATTGCACAAGCTTATGTTAGAAGCTGATTGGCTACCATACACAGCTGCATCAGATTTTTGTTTTAGTAAATCAAACCAATTGCATTTTCCATGCTTTAAAGATCTAGCAGTAGAATTAACAGACTCTATAGTTTGCCTATCTGCCACCTATGAACGTTACCAACAGCTGTCTGAAATATACATAGTGTTATTAAACCCAGGACCCTGCATTCACTATATCTGGTCTTCCACAGTACACAGAACATGGAAATGCAATAGTTTTAGTAAATATAAAGTGATAAATATCTTTTCTCATCAGCAGTTAGAGCAGTCTTGAGACTTCTATCAGTGTCTTGGCTTGTAGGAGTAGTTTTCATTCTCCCATGATTGTCATTTGAGGCTGCATGACTCCTGGCCCTCTGTCTGGTCAGTGCTGATTGGCCCTGTGCTGATCACATGCACTCTTCCAAGAAAACAAATATTCTATAGCAATGCACACCAAACTGAGCATGGTTTGGGGACTGTGGAAGAAGGGGAGGATCAGAGAAGACAGAATCAAACAGCCTTGAGTATAACAAACATGCTTTACTGCATATACAGACTGATTTTATTGTTGTGGGTTTAGTAACACTGTAACCACTTAAGGGCCAAGCCTATTTTTCACACTTGTTATTTACAAGTTAAAAATTTTTTTTGCTAGAAAATTACTTAGAACCCCCCCCCCCCCCAAACATTTTTTTTTTCAAACACCCTAAAGAATAAAATGGCGGTCATTGCAATACTTTGTCACACTATTTTTGCGCAGTGGTCATACAAACTCAATTTTTTGGGGGAAAAAATACACTTTTTTAAATAAAAAAAAATAAGAAAACAGTTAAGTTAGCCCAATTTTTTTCTATATTGTGAAAGATAATGTTACGCCGAGTAAATTAATACCCAACCTGTCATGCCATAGATGACGTTGAAAAATTTCTACAGGTTACCAGTTTTGAGGTACAGAGGAGGTCTTTTGCGAGAATTATTGCTCTCGCTCTAACAAACGTGGCGATACTTCACATGTGTGGTTTAAAAACCAGTTTACATATGTGGGCGCGACTTCTGTATGCGTTTGCTTCTGTGCACGAGCACGGCGGGACGGGGCGCTTTAAATTTTTTTTTTTAATTATTTTATTTGACCTCTTTAACCATTTCGCTGCCAGAGCCGCTTTTGCGTTTTTTGCACACGTTTCAAAAATAATTTTGAAGATTACACAAAACCCACAAATATTATATATTTTCTGAAGGCAAACACCCTAGAGAATAGAATAGTGGTAGTTGCAATTTTTTATGTCACACGATATTACCGCAAAGGTCTAGGAAACACAAAATTTCAGTAAAAAACATACAAACGTGAATTTTAGGGCAAACAAACACAATAAATTACCCAAATTTTTGGTAAAATATAAAAGATGGGGTTGCACTGAGTAATAGATACCCAACATGCCAAACCTTAAGTTTATGTACGCCCGTAAAATGGCGACAAACTTCAGTACCCTAAATTTTCTATAGGCAACGCTTAAACCCCCCTATAGATATCAGTTTAGTGTTACAGAGGAGGTCTGGTGTTAGAACTATTGCTCTCACTCTGGTGTACGAATGTAACACGTGTATTGCAATCAACGTTTTCACGCATAGGCACCCCGACGCATGTATTTACGTTACAGTATATGTGGGGGTGGGGGGACCTCAACATTTTTTGAGGGGGGGATTTTAGTTCTTGGGTGTAACTTTATTTTTTTTGCAAAAAATAGAAAAAAAAATTTTACTTAACTTTTTTTTTGCATCACATAGGGGACAAACAGTCCCCTATGTGATTATTTTTAGGTGACAGGTTCTCTTTATTGAGATATGTTTAGACCCTGCATGTCTCCCCTGTACTCCACTGAATGTTTTGCAATGCAGACACATCGCTTTCCGGGTCACAAGAAGAAGGGGAGGAGAGCGGACGTGTGTCTGATCTTCTCCTTCCCCTCTACCCACCGGCACCCGTCATGGAGATCCTGGACTCACCCCGCTCTGCGGCGGAGGGGGGGGGAGCGCCGATACCGGGGGTGTGTGAGAGAGCGATCGGGCGGCAGCGGAGCCGCCCAAATACTCTCACCTGACAGGCAGGAGTCTGACTGTCAGTGTCACACACAATCCCAGTGGCTGCAGCCACCGGACTGTGTGTGATACTGCACCGCCGTTAGGTCCGTACGACGCACAGACCTAGCGGCGAAAGGGTTTATGTGAGATCTGGGGTAGAAAAGACCTCAGATCTCACATTTAGCCTAGGTTCAGCTGAACTCGCACCATTTCATACCCGTATGTCAGTCCGACTTCAGGGGCAATTTCAGAGACATCTGTGTGGGTTCATGAACAGATGTCTATTGAAATCGCACCCCAAAGTCGCCAAAAGTAGTACAGAAACTACTTTTGGGAATCGGTGTGGCGCCACAAAGTCGGAGACTGAAAAAAATATCCTTTGTATTGTACCTGTGAAGTAAAATTGCGTTTAATTCAACTTTTGTGTCTCATTGGAGAGTTTACCTGTCTGTGCAGGGTGCTGAAAAAGCAGGTGACCAACCTGTCTGGACAGATTGAGCTCTTTGGAGGTATGTCAATGAATACAGAGCCATTTCAAACTCATCAGTGAAAAGCTTTTAACAGTCCACTATCTACACAGGTTTCCAATGCCTTGGGAAGCATATAGTATGTCTGTAATGCTCTAAGTGAGCACACAGCTGCACTATAGACTGATACATGCTTGTATAACACTTCCTTCAGCTTTGGAGGATCAGAATACAGTCTGCTGCATTGTTCTCACATCTCTGCACTCAATTAGAAGCTAATCTTTCTTCAGTTTGGAAAGCTGTGCATGATTTGGGGTTTCTTTGTATTGAACTGCTTGTGAAAATTCAAGGACTGAGGTTTCTGTATGTACGCCCGCTGCTGGAATTACTGTGCTGTGATAGATGGTGTTGTTTCTCACTCTGCACAAATACATGGTTTCAGCGTAAACTTTGCACACAGATTCAGCTGCCCTTCCTCATAGCTCCCAGCTGTCCCTGATTTTGAGGGACTGTCCCTGATTTGGAACAAAGTTCCTCTTTCCTCCTCATTTGTTTCTCATTTTTGGTCTGATCTATATAATTGCATATTAAATGCACTATTTATCTTTCAAAAAGTGTTTCCCAGGGTTAAGCATTCCATCCAATTTCTAAATTGCTGCATTTGTACATTTTATAAACTAGTATAAATAGAAGTGGTATAAAAAAGTACTTGTGGGTTTAAACCCTTACACACCACTTTAACCTACAGGTAAGCCTAGATTAGGGCTTACCTGCAGGTGCAAGAAATACTGTATCTCCTTAACCTACATGGTTAAGGAGATATTTTCCTAAAAACGGGCACCGATGTCTACGGCACAGGCGCGCTGTAGACAACTGTGCAGGCGCACTAAGCGTGCCATTAGTGAAGGCGAGTGAGTGACGTCATTGCTGCTCCGGCCAGTCACAGCGCCGGAGCAGCGATACCCGGAAGTCACTCCGGATATCATGGTGGTGATGGAGGAGGTGAACGAGGGTCGCTTCGGGGGCTTCGATCTCAGGTAAGTAATTCATAATGAGCTAGTATGCTATGCATACTAGCTCATTATGCCTTTGTCCTGCAGGGTTTTTTTTTAGAGGGTTTACTTCCTCTTTAACTAATCTTTTTTTTTTTTTTTTTTTCATAATTCACCTTTAAGGGGTGTGCCAAGGGGTGTGTCCTATGCCTACATACTTTTGCTAATAGGAGTCCCTCGTTTCCATCTCAAAGAGCTGGGAGGTATGCTTCCAGTATTTGCAGCAACATGTCTCATAAAGTATCTGTGCATTCTCTACAGTTTAACCCCTTGCAGTTAGAGAGAGAGCCACCTTCTCTTTCCCAGGATGCAGATTATTTGCAAAAGGGAGAAATATATGCTAGACCTAAGGCGCAGTTAAGCCTACTTTAAAGCTTAAAGAGAATTATGAAATAAACAGGACATAAATGTCTGATAATTTTTCTGATATGTGGAATAAAACGGTGCAATGCATAATTGCTGCTGATAAAACATTTAAATGATATATAGCAACTAAATAGTGCACTCTATTGAGTATCAATACAGAAGTGTCTCTGTAAAAGTTAAATAACTTTACTACAATTAAAAATACATTCCATTCTTAGATTCAAAATTAGCTTTTTTCAGCCACACCCTGGTGCCTTGAGGTTTCTTGAGGGGTGCTTTGGCAAAATGCCTAAAAATTGCCCAAAAATTTATAAAAGCCAGCAGGTGGATCAAGTCTGCCTTTTAGTTACACAAAGCCACAGGTTTTTATTGTGCACTATTTCAACCTTCCAACCGGCATCCTAACAGCCAGTGATGTCATCAGTGTTGATAAGAAGGGTGTTGATCGCCTGCATTCTTATTTGACCCTCCTCTCCCCCTCTGAGGGAGAGGAGAAACACTGGAATACTAGTCGGTATTAGTGTGCAAAAGTGTATTTGCTTTGGGAGAATAAATCATCTCTAATGTTGGGTGTCTTCCATGTGTCGATGCTGCTGCATTATGTAAAACTATTAGAATAGTTTACATTTTAGAATGGGGTGCCTTGAGACTGTCCATAATTTTAAAGGGTGTCTTGACTGAAAAAAAGGTTGCGAAACACTGTTGTAAATTATGGATAGATCACAAGATATCACATTTACATGAAATTACATATCTTTGCTCAACATCTGCAAAACACACTTATGCCCTGTACACACGGTCAGATTTTCCGACGGAAAATGTGTGATAAGACCTTGTTGTCGGAAATTCTGACTGTGTGTGGGCTCCATCACACATTTTCCATCGGAATTTCTGACACACAAAGTTTGCGAGCTCACTATAAAATTTTCCGACAACAAAATCCGTTGTCGGAAATTCCGATCGTGTGTACACAAATCCGACGCACAAAGTGCCATGCATGCTCAGAATAAACTAAGAGACGAAAGCTATTGGCTACTGCCCTGTTTATAGTCCCGACGTACGTGTTTTATGTCACCGTGTTCATAACGATCGGATTTTCCGACAATTTTGTGTGACCGTGTGTATGCAAGACAAGTTTGAGCCAACATCCGTCGGAAAAAATCCATGGATTTTGTTGTCGGAATGTCCGATCAATGTCCAACCGTGTGTACAGGGCATAAGAGATCTTCAAGATCACCTTGCTCAAAGTGTTTTACACCTAAACATCGGATTAATGGCTTATAGAGGCAACAAAGGCACAAGATCTGACAGACCAAGGCACAAATTCAAGCATAAGCCACACAGGCTGAGGCACAGGTCGCACAGGTCTAAGTACAAGCCACACAAGCCCAGGAACAGGCCCAATCACAAGCTGCATGGAATCAGGCACAAGCAAACCAAGTGCGAGCAAAGGCAATGTAAGCCAATGCAGAAGCAGAACTGGAAGGAAGAAAGAAAGGGAGGAAGCTAGGGGTTTCAGAACAAGCTGCTTCTGGGAGTGAGCTAGACAGTTCAAGTCTTACAAACTCAGATCCCATAGAGTGCACTAAGAGCTATGGCCTAAGCCAGAACAGCAGATTCTCAGGTAAATTCTGATGCTGCTGATGACACCAACATTCCTTCAACAATACATCAGCCTAATGAGACTGCACGAGCATGTGATAGACCTGTTGTCCTCTCTGCCCATCAAGCTGAAACTTTACTCTACACTATATCATCTGATTTGCAAACACAGGCCATTAACCTAGGTGTCAGCACTCAAGCTGAACCAGCACCATCTCATCAGAATAGTGACTTACCTCCTGAGAACATAACTATAGAGTCGCACTATAGAGTCTTACAATGATCTGCAAACCTGTTCCTGGTTTAAATGCCCCCACATCTCCATACTATTGTAAGCCACCTGACACTAACATATCAGGCTTTGCCAGATTTATGGTATCCTATCAACTTATGGGCTTAAAGTTTGATGACTGGTCTGAGAACCACAGAGAATGAAAGTGTACCAATAGACATGCCATTAGTGACCTGGGTATACCACCCGGGGAAGAATTTGACATGTAGATAAAATGGCTAGACCCTCAAGAATCTGAGAATTTTAAGAGACTAAAGGCCCATACACATGATCAGAAAATCGGATGAAAAATACAGCTTTCTAAGTGATCGTACGATAATCTGAGGCTTAGTACACAGCTTTTGAGAGCCGATCACGACAGTTTCCAACATCCAATATTTTAAGAAGGGACAAATGCGAAAATGCTTCTCTATGATACCAGATCGTACAATTTTCGTTTAATCAGTACGGTCTTTGTCCGAAAATACAATACAATACATGCAACACTTCTGAACTTTTAAATCTGTCGTACAAGACTTTTCGTAACTTTAATAATCTCTTCATTTTCAATATGGAGCCTAGCATGAAAAAAACAGACAGTCATGCGTCTGTTAATTTTATCGTGTGTATGAGGCATAAGAGCTGTTCACATCAGCAACCCAGCTGAAGGTCTTCATGCCTCTTGGAAGTGACTAGATAAGGGCTACTACAGTCCAGAGACTGTAGAAGATGGTCTGTTCAAAAGGCTGCAAGAAATGAAAAGATCGTCTCCTTGACCCCACCCACAGTTTGAATCCTATTGTTTCAAAGCTTCCATACAGCATTTGGGAGAAATAATCAGCTTTGGGCTCAAAGTACAAGAAATAGAACCAGGTGTCCTTTCCACCATTCTTCTATTTCTGTGCTTCATCAGGAACATTGCAGAAACTAAAAATGATCCAAGGTTCATGTACAGTGACCCTAGTTAACAGGGTTCAAACTTTCCAAAGGACAAGTTTCCTCACAATAAATTCAAGGACTCCAGGGTTCTCATGTCTGTGAAAAACCCAACTATATTACTAAGGCCTCACACAAACCCTGAAATACACAATATGTTACACAATTCTGACTCTGACAGAGATGACCACAATGAGGAGAACTTCAGGATGATCAACTTGTTCTTATGATTTAATCATTGTGACTTTAGAAGGAACTTAAAATACCCAATGAAAGAAAGGAAATTCCTACACCAGAAAATGCACTTTATTAACCTTACCTATGCCATTTAGCTGACTCTATTCTGTCACTTGACAATGATGCCAAAACCATGCTTCTGTTGGGAAGAGACATCTTGCGAGTACACAAGGAACAAGAGCAGCACAGTGGTGGGAATGATAATCTTTATGCCCAAAGGACTAACCTAATTTGGGTAAATATTGGAACCCACTGTTTATACAATGCTCAAACCTTGGGCAAAGTATGTACCAATAAAAGAATCATTATTAGAAGTTGAGGCTACACTGAAGAACCACCTTGCCATACCCCCAGTAAAACAGCACTCTAAACTACTAATGACAGCAGCATGCCTGAATCTTGAACACTGACATCCTGCACAACAATACTGATGTTCAATAGTTCATGGTGACTCTAAACCATTATCTACTTCTGTAGATGCTACAGAGATACTCACAGACTACCAGTTGCAACTTCGGGCTAGTCCTGTCATCAATGAAACCACATCTAGCAACCGTAAAATCTGTACTTGGAGAATTACAGTGAGAGCTCCAAAGACATTTATACGGCATTCCTGCAATAGAGTCTTTACCTGAGGTGTAGATTCATCTATCAAAGCCAGAGATGATATACTGTAGTTGACAGCTTGAACATTACACCCAGCACTCTGCCAGCAAAGAGAAATCTAAGAAGTTCTTTTCTCGTCATGTAAGAATGTCTCTTTTTTTTTCAAGATGGAGGCAGTCTTCTGGGCTTGTCAAAAGGTTTTTTTAACCAACAAAAGAGACTACACTGTTATCATCCATAAAGAAACTTGTAGGCTCTGTTGCAATTTCAAGTCCAGGACATTAAAGACCTAACTGGACAACAATATTTTTTTTTTTTTTTTTTTTGAAATTTGAGTCAGCTAAAGCTTGCATTATGTGGCCTCTCTGACTTGAAGATGGCTTTTAAGTGGTTGTAAAGGTAAAAGTTTTTTCACCATAATGCATTCTCTGCATTAAGGTAAAATATCTTTTAATGGGAGCACACTCCCCCCCCAGCCCCCCTAAATACTCACCTGATGCCAATCTGGATCCAGCACTGTGCACATCTGCACCAGCACTTCTCCCCTCTCCCCACTCTCACGGGCTTGGCTGAGAGCAGCGGGAGCTATTGGCTCTTGCTGCTGTCAGTCAAAATGTAAGCAGAGAGCTGGGGGCAGAATGATCTGGGGTGTGTGTCTAAATAGACCCCATAAGAGGAGAATTGGGGCTGCTCTGTGCAAAACCATTGCTCACGTTGGTTATTTAAAAAAAATAAAAACCAAAGCTTTAAAATCACTTTAAAGATTCATATGAGACTTTATTTGTAACTTATGTCATGTTTTATGGCAAAATCTCAGGCAGGGATTGTTGTGTTGAAAAAAAGGGTGCACTGGCTTAGTGCATTATGTAACAGATTTATTAAAAGATTAAGATAAAACCATAAAGATATTTACTCACAAACAAACATCAAACTTGCTCTGCAAGCCACATGAATGGCTGATCTCTCACACAATGCTTGGACTACCCCGCCAAGGAATGGGGTCCTAAATAGGACCCAGCTGGCTGACACGTTTCGAAGGACCACCTGTGATGTTAGTATCTGTTATTCCTATATATTGCATTCATGTTACTAATGTTCTGATCTATGCTGACATTTAGTATTGGATTAATACCATGGCAACTTGTTTATGTAGCATTTGGTATTTTTCTTCTGTTTTCCCCTCCTGCTTAGAGCTATATGGTACAGTTGGTTCTTCCCTCCCTGTGTTTTTCCATGTTCCCTTAGTTTCTAGTCTTCATAGCAGGCACTAGGTTGGGAGAATCATTGTCCTTTTACACTTAAGGAGACTGAAAAAACATCCTTTGTAATCTACTCTGAGAAGTAAAATTGATGGATTATACTTCCATTTCTATGAGAGACTTTAGCTGTCTGTGGAGGGTGCTGAATCAGCAGGTGACCATACTGTCTGGACAGATCGAGATCTTTGGAGATATGCCAATGCATAAACTGGCATTTGAAACAGAACCGAGAAAGTAATCCAAACTTATCATAGCAGAATTGGGAGATTCGGCTGAATGCACCAGTAAATATGTGCTAAAGCACAATGTTTCCAATGATATAGAGCCATCTTTCCTACCTCCTACTAGCAACATTGCTCTGACTCCCAATACTGAGACCTCTAATCTGCTAATGCATACGCCACTTGAGATCCACCATGTAAACACAGCAAAAGATCATACCTCCTACCATTAGCCACAGTTTAAACTACAGTCAAAAGAAACTCTACACTCTTGCAACATCATTTTACCCATTTTACCCTGGCATACCTCATACCTTATGTAGCAGAAAACAAATTAATCCATTGAGTGTAAAAGTTGTTTAACCAAAGATGGAGAGATTAGATCAGTCTAACTTAAGATTTATGATACGTTGTGAGTGCAATAATATTGGTCTTTCGAGGATCGACGACTGTCCAGAGGACTACAAGGCCTGGAGATCAACCTTTGCTGATCTCAAACTTACTGCTAAGGAGGAACATGATTTGCTTATTAGGTGGCTAGGGACCAAATCTGTAGATCGCGTCAAAAGACCAAGAACAATACAGTAGAGCTGCACAATTAATCATTAAAAAAATCACAATTCAACCCCCCTCATGATCTTAATACAGCATTTCCCAGATTCATGTTAAATAAGTGCTGAGGCAAGCAGAGCGGTCAAAAGAAAAAAAACTGAGCCGGCAAATGTTTATCAACAGCGATAAAGAGAAACAATGCATCTCTCGGTTCTTTTAGATCAAAGAAATGAACTTCCGTCTGTAAATCAGGTCAGTTTAACAACTTAAGGACTAAACCTTTTTTTGACGTTTGTTGTTTACAAGTTAAAATCTGTATTTTTTGCTAGAAAATTACTTAGAACCCCAAACATACACTTTTTTTTAGCAGTGACCCTAGAGAATAAAACGGAGATTGTTGCAATATTTTATGTCACACTGTATTTGCGCAGCGGCCTTTCAAACGCAATTTTTGGGGAAAAAATACACTTCAATGAATTAAAAAAAAATAAACAGTAAAGTTAGCCCAGTTTTTTGTATAATGTGAAAGATGATGTTATGCTGTGAGAACCGTTAGAAAATCGTGATCTTTTTTCTAAGCAAAAAAATTGTGATTCTCATTTTATCCAGAATCGTGCAGCTCTACAATACAGGCAGACTGCCAAGATGTAGGTCTCACTGCTGCATGATCAAGAATCAAGCAAACCCGTGGTAGCTGTGAAGCAATAGAAAGTGCTATATTCAAGAGACTAAATACCCTTCCAAAAATAACTAACAAGGATCATTACAAGCTTGAAGAACCAAGCGACCTCCTGATCTACCTACAGTTGGCAAAGGCAGACCCTCATCTGCCAGGACTAAGATATTTTGACAGTGTTCACGGTGTAAATCCAGTGAAGTCAAAGCTGCCATACAGCCTGCAAGAAGAGTGGGTAGCACAAGGCTCAAAATACAAAAGAGTTCATAATGTATCCTTCTCACTATGCTCATATTTTTTCCAGGATCATAAGTAATCCAGCCTGGACAAGGAACAATTTACAGTTTTAGCTTCATTGAACTCAACTTGCCACCATAATCATCATCAAGATATGACAATACAGCCGTTAAACATAGATACATAACAAGAACAGTATCTGTTAAAAAGAAAGATATTCTACATGCCATATCCTCTTCTACTGCTAAGACTGCTCCTGGTGGTGGAGATAAAGACCACAGTAGCCAGTGGCCCTTTCACAAGAAATCTTACTCTCTTAAGAAATGCTGTGGGCTTAGAACAAAGACTTAACAACAGCTCAAGGAGCTTTTTGAGAATTTTTTGGATATTCTATAGGTGCAGTGCCTCCTCGGACTGATCCATTAAAGGCTGTAAAGATGCTACAATCCACAGCATCTAGTTACATTCAGCCTTGACTCAAATCATCACAGCGAGCAACAAAGTCATGTTTCAGCTGCATCAACTCTTTCCTCTTCATGTACTAGAGACTGTGAGTAGAACCAAATCCTGTGTCTAGGTACTGTATGTCTATTCAAGATATACCCAGAGGGGCAACCAAAGAAAGACACCAGGATGTACGCCATGCTAGATGAACAAAGTAACAGATTCCTGGCTAAACCAAAATTCTTTAAACTCTTCAGCATAAAAGGAGATTCAATGCCACATTCTCGCAACACCTGTTCTGGTCATGTAGAGAATTTTGGCAGAAGGACTAATGGGTACAATGGGCTCCATTCACAAAAGCATCTTGCATGTGGTATTTAGGTGTCCAGAACATTTTGCCTAAATATCGCATGCAATCCTGAAACTGTCAATTTATTAAACTGTTTTCCCGTATTTATTGCAAAACACTGAAAACACTTGGTAAATACAGTATGAACAGGCATTAAACTCAATTCACAGAAGGAAATAAATAATTAAATGTATGTGGCATTTAAGTAGTGGTCCAGGTATACGGTATTTAAGTACTGTGTATGATTTTAACTGGTTGTTAAGGAGCGAGCGCCCCCGGCCTCCTTAACAACCAGTAACTGTCATGGTTGTTAAGGACGTGGTGGCCGGTGTTAAATTACCACAAGCTCTCACTATTAAAATTCCGCTTCAATCCATAAAAGAGGTATTTTAGTAGCATTTTTCTTGGTGAATGCCAAAAAAATTTGAAAAATGCTGAGCGGTATTTTACCGCATTTCTTAAAGTGGTAGATACTGCTTTGTGAATGGAGCCCACTGTCTCTTTAATCAAGTGAAGTATGCACATACACCTGCCAGTATTAATTGAATGTGATCAGATACCCAATAACATAGAAAACATTCCCACTCAAGAAGCTGTGTATTACCATCTTCACTTAGGGCACCTAGCTGATCAGATTCCTGCTATGAACATGATGAAATCTTAATCCCATGGGGAAGATACATTTTCAGAGTGCACAAAGTGTGCCAGCAGTGCAACAGACTTGACAATTCCCTATATGTACATGTCTGGATCTAGGTTGGGTAATAGTGGGTAATGTAAATTTGAACAAGATGTGCAAACCAACTGAGGCAAACACCTTAAAAAGTAATAAATGCTCAACATATTTCCGACCATTTAAATCCAAAAAATAAAGCGTAGTGCTTATCATCCTAACATCACACTTTCAGAAATTTACAACAAAAAAACAAAAACAAATTAAATGTCCATCCACAATCTTTCATGTGATCTTCAACACTTCTTTACAGTGCATAATTATTTCTTTTATATACTTTTCTTGCATGCGCAATCCAACAGTTGTGCTCTCATCTTATCCTTTTGATCAAAAATGGCTTGTCTTCCTTTAAATGGGGCCCTTGTGTTTCACCTCTTTTGACACTTTTTCACTATAAGAGGTATTTGGTCACTTTAAATGTAATCCTCTTGTTCCACATTAACCTACCTATTTGTCCGCTCCACTAGGTTATTTATAGGGATGCCACAAACTAGAAAAGCAACATAGTGCTTATATCCTTAAAACCATTTATTCATGCTCACTTTCCATCAATACACTCACATTTTTAATGTGCAACAGTGTACCACTTTGTATAAAACCTCACAGTGAAAAAGCTGATACCCAGCCAGTATTATGTACCGCACTTCCATGTTTCGGACAGCGTGATGACGTCATCCAAAAGCTCTGCCCCTACATGTTTCGTCACCAAACCTCCTGACTTCTTGAGGGGATTCAAGACATTTATAGTAAATTTGCACTTTTGTTTATTTCCTTGCACAGAAATAAAACTTTTTAGTAGTGAATGGAAGGTAAGAACCCCTTTAAGAATTTAAAGCCAAATGGGTTCTAATCATTCCAATACTTTATCTAAAATTTTGGGTCAATTCAATATTAAACAATAAGTCATTAAAGCAGGTGTCTATGGCCACATCTAAACACAGCCCCTAATACTACTGTACACTACTACTATACCTAGGCCCAATATTCCATATATACATTGGAATCACATTTTATTAAGCCAGACTTGATGGTTAATATAGTGTTGTCATAAGGAAAATTCAAGTCATAAAATGGCATGAATTATCACTTTAAGAAAAAAAAAAAACTATTTCACAGACACAATACAAATGTTTGAATCTCTTTACTACACTAATTATAAGAGTTTTTTCTTCGTTTTAACCAAGAGAACTGGAAAATGATATGCAGTACTTCTTTTTGAAATGATTCCAATCTGCAAACTGTGCATCTCTGTTTCCTGTAAGGTTTAAAGGAAAAGTCAGCAAAGCAGAAAGCAAAATCAATAACATTTTTGCTGACATGATAACACGTGCAGAAGAAAGACTTCAGTATGTCCCTAATGTACACATCTGAAATGCATTGCCTTAAAATCTCTGCTAGAATGCAAGCTTTCCTGCAAAACAGAATGGGATAACAATACTGGATGGGATAACAATACTGATCATCCTCATCCGAAGAAATGACCAAATAGATAAATGTTAGAAATACACCTACAGTGTACTTTTTGGTAGTACGTCTAATGCCTGGTACCACATGATTTGATTATTAGACTAATGATCGTCCTTTTTTTTTTTTTTGCATGCTAATCTCATATCGAAAATGAAGAGTTTACTAAGGTTACGAAAATTATCGTATGATATAATAAAAATTCGGAAGTGATGTAATGTTATGTAGTGTATTTGTACTGTATTTTCAATGACAACTGTACTGATTAAACGAAAATCGTACAATCTGGTATCGTGCAAGAAAAATTTTCATGCTTGTCCCATTAGATAATATCGGATGAACTGTTTGGCTTTCGAAAGCTGTGTACTAACGAACAGATTATCATACGATCGCTTCAAAAGCGGTATTTTTCATACAATTTTCTGATCGTGTGTACGGGCCATTAGAGTGATGTGCAAACAACATTACTACACACAGTAATCATCCAGAAATCAGATGTCATTGTTTCTGCATGAACAAAATTATTAAGTAATTATCCATATCTTATGTTTCAGCTTTTGGAAACTGTCTCAACTGTTAGGCTAGACTAGGGAACATATTTAATTGGGGAAGCTTGTTTTAGTGATAACTGTTTAAGAGGAACTATCCCCTCACTTTGGAAACGTCTCCTCTTAATTTGTGCTTTGTCTTGGGTACAGAGCGCATCTGCACTCAATTTTCTACTAGTCCCCTTGTAAAGTCACACAAATACCTGTTGATCCTGCCAGTGAAGTTCACCTAATTTAGCTGCCTTTGATGATGTGACAATGATGCAGCACTGCTCCTGAATTCAAAGCAGTGTTACCACACTCATTTAGACTGTGGCTGCTTGCACTACAATGGAATGAAACATTTTTGCAGAGGGCATGGTTGTTAGCAATGACACTGTTGATTTATGGGTCTGTAGCTTATCAATCAGTACCTTGCTGCCACTATTACTGCCCACTGCTTTCTGGATTGACACTGCCTCTGTTACTGAAACCCTCCCACTGTGAGCTGTGGTGTGTGCGAGGGGAAATATATGACACACAAATGAAGGAGGATTTGGCTGAGAGGGTAAAAGAAGATTTTTATTTAATTTAAAAGGCTAGTGCATTACATAGTAACTGGATTTGGGACTTGTTCAGACTGTCATATAGGAGACTTTAGTTCTTTAGTACTTTAACCATTTCCTACTCTATGCAGAACAAGGTTTTGACAGCTCACTGCTGAGAGGGGGTGAGCTAAGCAAAGGAAAAAAAAAAGTAAAAGCAAAACTGAGAAGCTTCAGCTGCAAACTTTGACCATTATTCCATAGTGAATGTAGCTATGGAGGGCAGTGAGGGCTTGTGTTACAGGCCAGTTGAACCATTATATTTCAATAATGGAATGCAATCAGGCTGACGGAAAAGTAAAAAATCTGTATTCTTTTGTTAGTGCTTCCAACCAACCCCTTCCTTCACAGTGCTTTAATCAACAATGCTGCTGCAGGAATAGGGATGAGCCCGATGTTCGAGTCAAACGTAAGTTCGACTAGAACATCGGGTGTTCGTGTCAAACGTAAGTTTGACTCGAACATCGGGTGTTCGCCCGTTCGCCGAATGTAGAACATTATGGGGCATTTGCGGGAAATTCGAGCACCCACGGAACACCCCATAATGAACTGCGCGATTGTCAATGCACTGCGAGATCGCAGTGCATTGACGGCTGCTGATTGGCCAAAGCATGCAGCTGACCTGCATGCTTTGGCCAATCACAGCGTGTTCTGCTGTGAAAGTCATGGTTGGCCAAAGGCAGGGTGCCTTTGGCCAATCGTGGCTCAGGGGGCTAAGTCCACGCCCCACACTATGTAAGGCTGCTTACATGGCGGCCGTACATAGTGTAATGAATGAGAGCAGCAAAATTACATTTCTAAAAGAAAAAATGTAATTTAAAACCGCTCGTGGCTGTAATGTATTGCCATATCCCGGCAATACACATAAAAATCATTGAAAAAAATTGTGTGGTTCCCCCCCCCCCCCAAATCCACACCAAAATTAAAAAAAAAAAAAATGGCATGGGGTCACCCTAAAATCCATACAGTCCCTTCAGGTCTGGTATGGATATTAAGGGGAACCTCGCACCATAATAAAAAAAAAATGGTGTGGCGGTCCCCCCAAAATACATACCAGGCCCTTTAGATCTGGTATGGATTTTAAGGGGAACCCTATGCCGAAATAAAAAAATGGCTTGGCGTCCCCCCAAAATCCATACCAGACCCTTATCCGAGCACGCAACCTGGCATGCCACAGGAAAAGGGGGATGAGAGAGCGCCCCCCCTCCTGAACCGTACCAGGCCACATGCTCTCAACATGGGGAGGGTGCTTTGGGGTCCCCCCAAAACACCTCAACAAGGGCCTTTTCCCCACAACCCTTGCCCGGTGGTTGTGAGGGTTTGCGGGCGGGGGGCTTATCGGAATCTGGAAGCCCCCAGATCCCGCCCCCCTATGTTGATATCGGGAACATTGTACACCTACACATTCACCAAAAAAAGTGTCAAAAAAAAAAAAATGACAGGAGACAGTTTTGGACAAGTCCTTTATTAAAAAATAAATTAAATAAAGTGTCCCGCGATGTCCATTCATCTTCAATCACAGCGTCCAACATTGAAAAAATGGGAAAACTCCGCCTCCGTGGGAGGCGTCCCTGCGACTGCAGCTTTTTCAAGATGACAGCTGTTATATAGATGTAAACAAGTGACCCCGTCCCATCTGACATCACGTGACGTCACATGATGTCAGAAGGGGGTGTGGTCACCCAGTTACGTCACCAGGTGGCCCAGCCCTCAGCCCTCAGCGATATAGCAGCTGTCAAAGCAAAAAGATGGCAGAAGCGGGCATGCCTCCCATGGAAGCGGAGATTTTCAGTTTTTATTTTTTTTCTTGGGAACGTCGGACGCTGTGATTGAAGATAAAATGGACATCGTGGGACACTTTTTTTTCTCGGGACTGACGGACGCCATAATTGAAGATGAATGGACATCGCGGGACACTTTATTTTTTAATAAAGGACTTATTCAAAACTGTCTCCTGTCATTTTACTTTTATGACACTATTTTTGGTGAATGAGTAGGGGTACAATGTACCCGATACCCACTCACATGGGGGGGCAGGATCTGGGGGCCCCCTTGTTGAAGGGGGCTTCCGGATTCTGATAAGCCCCCGGCCCGCAGACCCACACAACCACCAGGCAAGGGTTGTGGGGAAGAGGCCCTTGTCCCCTTTAACACGAGGACAAGGTGTCCTCCATTCCCATGTTGAGGGCATGTGACCTGGTACTGTTCAGAAGGGGGGACACTCTCTTGTCCCCCCTTTCCTGCAGCCTGCCAGGTTGCGCACTCGGATAAGGGTCAGGTATGGATTTTGGGGGGACCCCACAATTTTTTTTATTTCTGCATGGGGTTCCCCTTAAAACCTATACCAGACCTGAAGGAGCTGGTATAGATTTTGGGGGTTGGGGCGCCCGCACCATTTTTTTTTTTAATTTTGGCACGGGATTCCCCTTAATATCCATACCAGACCTGAAGGGCCTGGGATGGATTTTGGGGGGGACCCCCACGCCATTTTTTTTATTTTGGAGCAGGGTTCCCCCTAATATTCATACCAAACCCAAAGGGCCTGGTAATGGACAGGGGGGGCAACTCACGCCTTTTTTTCATTGATTTTATCTATATTGCCGGGATCCGACAGTACATTACAGCTGCGAGTAGTTTTAAATTACATTTTTTCCTTTAGAAATGTAATTTTGCTGTGGTACTGTTATAAACACGGGAAAGATGTGCTATTTTACATGCAGACTAAGGAGACCCCCAGGCACAATATTTAAAGAAATAATTCATTTTTATTGTTTCATTTTAAGCATTATTAAAATCACTGCTACTGAGAAAACTGTAGTTTTTAAAACTTTTTTTACATTGATACATGTCCCCTGGGGCAGGACCCAGGCCCCCAAATACTTTGTATGGCAATAACTTGCATATAAGCCTTTAAAATTAGCATTTTTCACGTTCATGTCCTATAGACTTTAACAACACAAATTTTTTGCCTGTTTGCATGTTCTGCTGCGAACTGAACCGAGAGGTGATCGGCTCATCCCTACCCAGGAAGCATAATTATTGTTGATTGGGCACTGCAGTTGTTACAATACTCCCTTTATCTCAGACCACTGTGCTCTATGTGGGAATGATGGTCTGGATCTCCAAAGTGCTGTCATCACAGAGCAGTTTAAGATAAGGGATGTTAGGTGGCACTAGAGGGATGTATACGTTCACATACAATAAGATGATGATAATGAAATCAAACAATCAAGAATTCAAAACAATAGGGAGTATAAAACATATCATATGGAAATATGACAAATGTTGTTTCAGTCCATGAGGAAAGTCCATAAAAGTTCAAAAAGAAGCACTTGATGGCAGACATCCCATACCTCCTCTTACGGCCCCTACTTTCATACATAAGCCCCAAGATAGAAATACTACTTAGACAGACTCATCACTCGAAACCTATTAATAAATGCCAAACTGCTACACAAAATAGAAATAAGCCACTCCCACAGAGTCAGACACTACCTCATTCTGGTAGCAAGAATACATCTTCTAATAACAACAATAACAACTCCACCACTCGAGAGGCCACGTCTCTACCTTCTACATCTACTACAAGTCTCGATCCTACCAACATCTCCACCACTAGGTCATATAGAGATTCCTGTACCAAGAAATCCATTGATGCCAGGTCCATTAAAATTACTCCAGCAGTAACAGGTATTACAACTACTTCACTTGTCAGTTCTCTCATGACCACTAATCTACCATTGATACCTCCTACTCCTGGTACTACATTTCTCAACTGTTCATCTACACTGATCGTGCCGGACATCTCAGTGACCGATGACTCCAAACACAATCTGAACTCAGCCTACACAGACGTACACATTTCTCCCACCATTACATCAGGTGCTTTTTTTTATGGACTACTCCCCGATCCAGCCCCAACAAAAGAAAACACTAAGAAGAGGCAGGAGAGGGGCAGATCCAAACATTCCACATCCAGACAAAATTCAGAGACTGTAATAATGTTCAATTTATCTTCCATTACATTTACTAATGCAGAACTTTCCCTGCTACAACGAGGTTTAAACTTTGCCCCAACTACCACTCGCAATCCATTCACCATTTTTAAGAAATAAATTCATCCGAAATCTCACCCTAAAGAGACACTTTAATTTACAGGCAGCTAAAAACACCATTGACAGAAATACCACTGCCAATAACGGCAATACCCTTTTGGAGACCGAAATTGTATTCAATACCTCTACAGAAACCTGAGCCTTGTGTGATCCTATGGAATTATGGGAGGACTGTGGATATATGGATATATGTGGATATATGGATATAATATTGGAATCACAACAACTGGTCTATTCCCCACCTATCTCACATATCTCATTTAAGCCCAAATCAGTATTCAACCCCACACATAACAAGGGACATAGAATCCTTCTACCAGGTGGTATATTGTGAACTACTTGACATATGTAAACACTAAATCTAAAATCTAAATCTTCACACTTTTACTCCAATCTGAACCCCTTAGAGCGTCAAGCCTTAAATACACTAAGTAAAAATGAACACATAATTATCAAAATGGCCGACAAGGGTGGGGTATAGTGATTCAGGATAGAGCCAGATATCTACAGGAATCCTATTGTCTCCTTCCTGATCACAACATCAAATTGAAAACGGTTTCCTTCCCAAAGTTTGTTAAGGAATTGACTAATTTGATAACTTCAGCCTTATGCCCCGTACACACGATTGGACTTTCCAACAACAAAACCGTGGATTTTTGTTAGAAGGATGTTGGCTCCAACTTGTCACACAAATGTTGGCCAACAATTACGAACGCAGTGACGTACAAGACATACGTGATATCTCCATTACGAACACTAGTTATACGTCCGGCTCGTACTTGAGTCTAAGCATGCTTGGACTTTTGTCCGACGGACTTGTGTACCCACGATCAGAAAGTCCGACAACAAACATTTGCTGGCAGAAAATCTGAGAAACTGCTAGCCAACATTTGTTGGCAGAAAGTTTGACAACAAATGTTCGATGGAGTATACACACGGTCGGACTTTCCGCCAACAAGCTCACATCCAACATTTGTCGTTGGAAAACCCGATCCTGTGTACGGGGCATTAGGCTTCATGTACACGGACAACCTCTCCTAAACGATTTAACTTGACAGATAGAAACCATCGTCTAAAAATGTTCATTTAGCCGCATTTACATACCGCACTTGCATCCAGAAGCGTTTAAAAAAAAAAAAAAACATTTACAAGCTGTTTGGCATTTCAAATGCCTCTCAACTGACTAGAAACGACTAGAAATGACCCTGTGTACATGTACTTATAAGATAACATAGAGGACAGTTATGGGGCAGCTGAAACGCTCCTAAGCATTCGTTTACCAGCAGAAATGTACATGAGGCCTTATCAGAGGGAATTCTCTCTAAATCTGAAGCTTCATTTTTTCACAGAGAATTTTACAACGTTCCCTATTTTTACCATCTTCCAAAAGGTACATAAGAATCTGGACAACCACCCAGGTCGCCCGATAGTGGCATCAATGGAAAGCATCACCACCAGCTATTCTCTACACACTGACAATTTCCTCCAACTGTTAGCTCAAGCCCTCCCCTCTTATATCCGCGACGGTAGTCATCTGTTGGAATTGTTGCATCCATATACCTGGAAACCCACATACACATGGCTATTTCTAGATGTTTGTTCACTATATACGTCTATACCACATGAAGTAGGTCTCCAAGCAGTTCTACATTTCCTGTCCAGTAATCTTGACCTCAGTTCTAGACAGTCCCAATTCTTCCTAGCTGCTACTAGATTTTGTCTAGAGCACAATTATTTTAAATTCGAAGATGAATTTTGCCTCCAAAAGACTGGCACAGCAATGAGTGGGAATTTCGCCCCCAGTTACGTAAATTTGACTATGGGCCTTTGGGAGACCAGGTGCATTTGGAATAACAAACCCCTTTGCGGCGCACCTGGTCTTTTATGAGCGCTATATTGATGATATCATCATAATCTGGGATGGCCCTCTCCATACCATACAGGACTTCGTCACCTACTGCAATTCAAACGACTTCAGACTTTCCTTCACCTTAGTGATAGATACCACCTCGCTTTGCTTTCTGGACTTAGAACTTAGCCATTCAGAATTTGCTATCATAGCTAAAAACTACACTAAGCCCACAGCTGGAAATTCTTTCTTCCATTTTTCTAGCGGTCATCACCCGAGGTGGGTGAATAACATCCCAAAAAACCAATTCTACCATTTACGGCATAATTGTATCAAGTTGGAGGATTATAACACACAAAGCATTCCCCTGAAACAAAAATTAATTGATAAAGGTTACCCCACAGACCTTATCAACCAGGCACATGTTTTTTTACAATACTGATGATATCTATAAGCCAAAACCATGGATACAGGAAAATTCAGATGTCAGTTTCATTACACAATACCACAACAAACATTGGAGGACTGAGAAAGTGTTCAAAAAAAATTGGTCCGTATAACAGCAAAATCCCTATCTCAAAACCACCGTCACTGTGATTCCCCACTTTGCTTATGTGCTCATGTCCAGCATGGACAAAAATAATTCAGTCACAAAGGTAGAACTTTCAATGTCAATTCTTTCCACAACCGCTCATCTGTGTTTGTGGTATATTGCCTCACCTGCCCCTGCGGCATTTTATATGTGGGCTGTACCATTAGAACTCTACATGCAAGATTTGGAGAGCATCGTAGATTTGTAGAGGCAGGCCTCCCTAAACATAGTGTCCCGCGACATTTTTTAGAGTATCGCCAAAAATCCTTCAAGGGGTTAAGAGTGTGGGTTCTTGAATCCATCCCTGACACTTTTCCCAGCAGAATGATTCCAATGCCTAACAGGAAACGTACTGGATCTTCACCCTTGATACCCTGGCACCAAAGGGAATGAACGGGGAGATTGAAGTCGGTACTGTCATCTAATTCTGTTTTCATAATACCATAATAATTTATAATACCTTATGGATAAATGTATTACTGTTTTTCAAGATCTTTACCTAAAACATCCCTTTACCAACTCATCCATCTTCTAAAATAATGTATCTTACCTCTTCCTTATTGTTATTTTCACAATTATTTATTATTTTTATCTTTCTCTTTTTATTTTTACAATTATTTTATTTTTATTTTATTTCAATTTTCTATTTTTATTGTTCATTATGATTTTTATTTTTGTTTATTTTATTTTTAATTTTTTAACATTTCTATTTCTATTTTCATTATTATTTTTTATTTTTATTTCAAGATTTTTGATTGTTTTTTAATTTTAATTTATTTTATATTTCACTTTCAGCTCCGTGATTACTTCCAATAATTCTTCATACAATTTCTCCTAGTTGAACCAGATAACTCTTTGCTTATTTTCTTTCCATTTTTCAAAGTATTTCTGTTTAACATATCCTAAGATCTGTGCAATAGCTCTCACATATGACAATAACATCATTCCTCTAGTCCAATCTCTTCCTCTATTTCCTTTCATTGATTTACACATCTGTTAGCCAATTATGCCTGTCATTTTGCTGTCTTTCTCCTATAAGAGAATGACAGTCTCACTAGCCAATCAGGTCCTAAGAAGAAGCTTGTTGTTTTGAAATGCGTTACCGCCCACTTCACGTCATCACGTCCCGCACTCCCCCCTGTTACATTACGTCCAACCCGGCGCCATCTTGCGTTCCTCGCTGGTCATGCCGCTGTCTGAAAGACACTACCTATCAGAATATGTAATGGAATTGATGTTCTAGCACGGCCATCTTGGTACACCTGCACTCGTCCGCAGTAAGCCTACAGTCAGAAGGCGGCAAGCAGACATCTTTTTACACCCACTGAAGTCTTGCATTTCACACTTAGTTATACCGGTAAAGTAGAAAATAGTGAAATACAGTATTTGGAAGTCCGTGTGACTGTTTTGATGTTTAAAAAAAACATCGGCAAGCCTGCTGATCTCACAGGTTTGCTAATCTGACAGAACACCGCTGCTTTTAAAATTCAACATCAAAACTGTTTGATGGATTTCTAAATACTGTATTTCACTATATGAGCTCAGTTTACTGGTTAAAACAAGTGTGAAAGCCAAGACTCCAGTGGGTGTAACTTCAGACTTTAGCCTTACCGAGGACGAGTGCGGGTGTATGAAGATGGGCACGCCAGAACGTCACCAAGGTTGCATTTTCTGATGGGTAGTGGCTTTCAGCATTTGGCCGCTTCCTGCTCCCATCCAGGATACACAGACTAACACAGCCTACACATGAGGCAGCCACAGCAATAGGACAATCCAGAGAAGCCATGGGACGGACATGTTTGTCCAAAATGCTTGTTTTTATCTACTATTTTGTGAGTTGCCACTTGTCTTGTTCTTTTAATTAAATCCCTGTTTTTAATGCTGCACTTAGTCTGGCGCCCCTTTGTTCCTACAGGGCAGTTTTATACAGTGCTAAAGCACTTTGACAATAATAATAATAATAATAATAAAAACACATTCTTTACTTTTAAGTCAGCCTGACTGCATTTCACTATTAAAATATAAAGCTTAAACTAGGCTTGAAGTGTTATTTACTGCTTATTAACAATATGTAAATAGTCTAGCCACAGTTCTATTTAAATGTAACCCCAAAATGTAATATCTAACCTGAATCAAACCCCTAAACTTCAGGAGTAAGTTAATATACAAAATTAATACATTCTATGTTATCATAATGTAGAACAGTGATACATGAAGCAAAAGTTCTATGGATAGGAGCTTAGATGCTGAAGATGTAAAGAGGCATTCCTCAAAAGTCATAAGTAGAATTTGAACTCTGTAATAAAATAAAAATTTGTTTAATTGACACTTTTATTTTTTAACCACTTGCTTACAGGGCACTTAAACCCCCTTCCTGCCCAGGACAATTTTCAGTTTTCAGCGCTGTCACACTTTGAACGACAATTGTGCGATCACGCTACACTGTACACATATGAAAGTTTTATCATTATTTTTTACATAAATATAGCTTTCTTTTGGTGGTATTTAATCACCACTGGGTTTTTTTATTTTTTGCAAAAAAAAAATGAAAAAAGACCAAAATTTAAAAAATAAATAAAAAACAGTTTCATAGTTTGTTATAACATTTTGAAAACAGGTAATTTTTCTCCATCATTGATGTGCGCTGATGAGGCAGCACTGATGGGCACTGATAGACTGCACTGATGGGCACTGATAGGCATTGATAAGGTGGCACTTATAAGGTGGCACTGGTGGGCACTGAAAGGAGGCACTGAGGGGTGGCACTGAAGGGCACTGATACGTGGCACTGATAGGCACTGGTAGGTGACACTGATAGGCAACACTGATGAGGCACTGGTGGGCACTGGTTGGCAGCACTGATGGGCACTGATAGGTAGCACTGGTGGGCATTGAAAGGTGGCAATGGTAGGTGGCACTGGTGGACACTGGTAGGCGGCACTGATATGCACTTGTAGGTGGCACTGGTGCACTGTTCGGGGCTGATGTCCCTCGGTCAAAAGCCGGTGAACTACTTTTTTTTTTTTGAGGGAAAAAAAAGCTGATTACCGATCTTCTGTTTACATCACGTGATCAGCTGTCATTGGCTGACAGCTGATCACATGGTAAGGGGCCGGGATTGGGCCCTTACTCCAATCTGTGATCAGCCGAGTCTTATTGACTCAGTGATCACAGAGCGCAGCACGCGCGCTCTGCATGGGGGTGCGCAGGCAACTAATGCACGGGAGGACTTCTATTGATGCCCTCCCAGCAATTAAGGCCCACGCTGTAGCCGGTATTGGGTTATAGCGCAGGTGGGAGGAGGTTAAACTGTTCACGATCTTTGTTAGTGTCGTAAGTAAATAGTCAACAGACCAAATAAAATCCAACTAGATATACAGGGCCAAGGCTTTTTTTTTGTGCAGGAACTCACCCTCCCTGGCCAACTTTACACCCCCAACCGCACCGTTCCTCAGGGAGAGAAGTAAGGCAGTGCCAAATCTGCACACTGCTCAAGACACAAAAGGCACAGATTGCGGCACTCAGTTCTAGGGCACCTATTAACATATGCACTGCTCTACACATTCCCTAAGTGCCTGGCAATAAGGCACAGAAGCCGGTAGAGAAGTGAGTAGTGCAAAAACTTCCTCTACCTGTTTTTAGTGACAGGTTGGATTGGACAGGGCTGCCGAAGGTGGTCAGCTGATAAAAAAGCCCTATACATAGCCTTTTCCAGGGAAATAAATTGGTGGCTCTAGGGCTTAGATCTATACGATTATAGTAAACCAGTTCCATACTTTTTTATTAAAAATAAGCCTGCAGGTATGATGAAAAGTGATTTAGCGTATACTTATTTTCAATATTATGTGTTTGCATTATTTCAATAATTACCCTTTAACCACTTCAGCTTCGGGAAGATTTACCCCCTTCCTGACCAGGCCATTTTTTGCGAAACTCACTGCGTTGCTTTAACTTACAATTGCACAGTCGCGCGACATTGTACCCAAATAAAATTGATGTTCTTTTTTTCCCACAAACAGAGCTTTCCTTTGGTGGTATTTGATCACCTCTGCAGTTTTTATTTCTTGCGCTATAAACAAAAAAAGACTGACAATTTTGAAAAACAAACTGTATTTTTTACTTTCTCCTATAAAATTCATCCAATAAAAAAATGTAAAAAAATCAAATTTCTTCATCAATTTAGGTCAATTGTATTCTGATACATGTTTTTGGTTAAAAAAATCCCAATAAGCGTATATTGATTTGTTTTGACAAAATTTATCGCGTCTACAAACTATGGGATAGATTTATGGACTTTTTTTTTATTGTTTTTACTAGTAATGGCGGCAATCAGTGATTTTTAGTGGGACTGCAACATTGCGGCGGACAAATCTGACACTAAGTGACACTTTTTGGGGACCAATGACACCAATACAGTGATTAGTGCTAAAAAATACACTGTCACTGTATAAATGACACTGGCAGGGAAGGGATTAACATCAGGGGCGATCAATGGGTTAAGTGTGCTCCTAGGGAATGCTTTCTAACTGTGGAAGGAATGCTGTGGCTGGAGAAAAACAGAGATCCGTATTTATGCTTAGTAGAAACACAAGATCTCCATCTTCCTCCCTCACAGAACGGCAGTCTACCTTTTTTACATAGGCAGATCGCCATTCTGCCTGTTCTGTGAACGATCAGTGGTTCCCGGTGGTGCATGTGCACCCCAGAGCCGAAGATCGAAATTACGTACAGGTACGAGATATTGAGCTTAAGGGCCACCCTGCCACAGTATATGTACGTGGGGCGGTACTTAAATGGTTAAAGACTAACTCCACTTGAAGGGAGAACAACAGTACTAGGGACGAATGTTCTAATCTATCTAATGAACGTTTCACTGCCACCATTAGAATGGGATAATTGCTTGATACAGCCAAAACAGCCACAATGGCTATGCTTTCCTCATGCCCATGGACTGATTAAAGTAGAGCTTTAATATCTCAATCAATATTAACTATTTTAAATTATATTATATGTAATTGTTTTACATTCCATGAGTCTTCATGGGCATTTTTTTTTCTTTCATCTGGAGGGGCTTTCTCAGCTAAGTACACCCTAGGGTGCTAGGGCGTGTTTCAAAGCGATTTCAGGGAGATGTGGATGGATGTGTGAGTTTGCTGTGAATATTAAGAATGAAATAACATTTTCAATTGGGGTGATAAGATAAAGTTTAGTTCTGCTTTAAGTCAGTGTGTCACCTGGTTTTAAAAAAGACTCAGAAAAAGTGATGCAATTGAGTATTTTAAGGTAATTTACAGTTAAGAAGTGATACCACAACTGCCAGAAGAGCAGGCAAATAGCAGATGTTTAAGGCAGGCCAGACAGTGCAAGTTTCTTTCATGCAAACACGGGTTGCAGGAAAGAAATTCGCATGATTCCCCCATCAACACTGATAGTGCTAGCAGGGGAATCCCTCCTGCCATGCAATATGTCAGCTGAACTGGTCGAGATTCGAACAGTCTATGGCCAGTATATGCCAATTAGAGATTTCACCATGTAACCAACAATTGAAATAAAACATATTGTCAAATATTTGCAATCTTTGTTTCTTAGGTGAATGTAGCCAAAATATCCATAGAGCTGTACATCACAAATGCTCCTCAAAGGAATTCTGAAATACCATCTTCTGTCTGCATCAACCACACATAGTTGAAACAAGACGACCCCTCTTTAATGCCTACAGCTAATTTTCTAATTTTCTCATTTCTAAGTGCTAATTTTCTAATGCTCACATCCCATTGTCTCAAGCTGACTCATTTGTACAAGTTACAATCTTCAAAACATCTCTGAATTGTTTAGCTTCCTGATATGCTTTGGTTCATTTTAAAGAGCCCCACATAATAATGTATGACAGGACAGAACAGCAAAGGATGCGCCAAACTCAAAAGACTGTAAGCTATACGTGAACTTAGATAAATAGTAAAAATTATTACCAAGAAATATTCCATTTCAAAAGATTGCTATCCTTTCTGACAAAATGCACTTATCCTTTTTGACCTGTCTATACCTAAAGTACCTTACTCTTACCTACCTACCTACATGTAACACTTCTGAGGTCATTCAAAGTTTATCATCAATGCAATGAATGGAGGCAAGACCAAGAGGCACCACATCCCTTAAATTAACTCAAGAATCTCAACCAAAAAGAAATGGGACTTTTAAGGTGCCAGTGAAAAAACATAAATTTTACAATAATCTAAAAAAAAACAAAACAAATTTTATTATACAACATCAATACATAATAATGGTGCTGGTTTAAAATAGTGAAAATAATCACAAATGAATTATTAATTATTATTTAATATTAATAATTGTGATTATTTTCACAGCACCATACAGCACCATGATGTTGTTTGAAGTTGTATAATAAAATAAAATTCCTTTATATTACTGCAAAATCTACTGTATGTTTTCTTCATGGACACTGTAAATCTCATTTCTTTCTGGTTGAGATTCTAAACTGAATCAGAGTTTATTGACAGGTGCATCTGACCTGCAGTTGATGGCCTTTTAAACTGCAGCTGACAACTTTCTAAGCTGCACCAACCTGCATGAGAGAAGCAGTTCTAACGTGAACAAAAGCATGTCAACATTGGACCTCATTACCATTGTGGGTACACATCACACCCATCACAACTTCATCTGCAGAAGAGCCTTTATCAAATGACTTTTAATTAGTTTCAAGTTGGAGTACAATCTGGTAAAGGACCACCCTTTCTTAACCAGAAAATAAGAAACAGATGCTGCAAGTTTCTAGGAGCAAGTCTGAGAACCTATTTATAACCCTTGCGGTAAATATATCAGTGCACTGCATGTTGGCATCTTAGAAAATTAGGGATTAGGAAAAACGTGTAAACAATTTCAGCTAAATACCCAATGCATTTCCTTCCAGCTTTGAATGACAACCTATTTGCTTTGGGTCACAGAACCTATTGTAAAGACCCACTCTTCCCTTTTTAATACTGCGATTTTTAGAAAGAAAAATGCACAAGCATTTCAAAGCCTAATTAATTCACCCAGCTGGCACAAAGACCCCCCCCCCCCCCCACCCAATTCCTTCTGTTGCAAACTATTAGACAAATAGAAACACCTACCAGCTCTCCCTGTCTAGCTATTTTACAGACACATTTCAGCAAGCTAAATTAATACATTTGGAAAATTATAACAGAATACCAAATAATAATTGCTCCTGTTAAAATTAAAACCTTTGTCAAATACATTCAGCAGGCTTTATACTTGTTATCATTTGTAAAAAGAGATCACACGGTAATGGCACAGAGTATCTGACGCTGTCAGCAGAATTCTGCACAAGACTAATAAAGTTGGAGTGTGCTGTAGCTTGGCAGACTCAACTTGCTTTGGGGCAATTTCAAATGGGTGCATGAGAAAGCCAGACTTTCCTTGACTCGGACAATGCTTTCTAAAGCACTAAAACAAAAAGCCAAACCGGACAACAGTGCAGACATCATAATCAAATTCTGGGAAAAAAATGCATACTATCATGCTATCCATCCACTTTTACGACACAGCCTTACTGACAAAATAGTGCCTGAGCTAGAAATCACTAAGCTGACTTTAATTTCTTCCTCCTTAAATCCCTTTGTGAAAAGAAAAAACTCAGATCTACTCCCTCTATCCCAAGTCACTGACTGTCCTCCTTTAATTATGACAACATATAATGGTTTTACATACCACCATCATTATTTAAGGAAAAATGCAAGTGATTAGTGCTAGAGATCCTTACCATCTACTTCCCAACAACTGTTTTTCCCTACTTTAAATTTGGACCAGATTATTCATAGTTCAGTGATGTTTAGTAATTGTTGGATTAGCATTTTACAGTGTTTCTGATATTGTGATACAATGATTATGACAACACATTTAGGATCACTAGCGGAGATGCCAAAGTAAGAATGTTAGGGACACAAGTATTACGCAGTGGCCCCATAGGATTGCGAGCCCTTAGCACCCCTTGTTAAAATGAAGGCCTGTTTTAGTTGTTATTGTCAATAGGGTCTTTGTACTGGACAGTTTCTTGACTCTCCTTTTGTTTCAGATACCCCCTTTACTGTACCCAGGCAGAATTTTAGCTATAAACTGTTGCTAGGCAGATCACTTAGTTGCTTTTCAGCCTTTGACTGGCTAAGGGGTTTCTGAGTTAAACCTGTCATCCAATCGGGATTCACACTCACCTATAATATCTTCCCCCTAAGGTGTTTGTCAGCATTTAGACCTCTAATCACGATAAGCTGTCCTGCCCTCCCTTACTTTTGTCGCGGCTATCCTTTTTGGAGGTATTGCCACTCACTATTGTGGGTGGACAGTGTGGTTAAAGACTTTAATGTACTGTTGCATTCAGCTTGATTCTTGGTGATTGGGCTTTGGTGTTTTGATATTTATTTTAAAATAATTATTGGTCTGTTTATGTTTATAAAGTTTGAAGAAAGTTTATTTTACTCATATGCTTTTAACCTCAAAAAAGGATTGTGACCTAATATTTTCCAAGATGTTTGTCTTTTGTGTATAAGGCCAATGTGGTGCCTATATTTAAAAAGGGGTCAAAGTCTTTACCAAGTAACTATAGACCTGTTAGTTTAACTTTTATAGTTGGGAAGGTACTGGAGAGTTTAATAAAAGACCACATAGATTCGTTTTTGCTAGAAAAAAAAGCAACAGACAGCATGCATTAATGAAAGACAGAAATTTTCAGACAAATCTTTTTATGCGGAGGCGAGCAAAACCTTGGACAGAGGGGTGGCTGTGGACGTGGTATACTTAGATTTTGCAAAAGCATTTGACACAGTTCCCCACACACGGCTAATGTGAAAGGTAAAGTCTACAGGCTTGGAAAAATCAGTTTGTAAATGGATAGAAAACTGTCTGAAAGATCGTATTCTGAATGGTCTAGGGTTGCTAGTGGTGTACCCCAAGGTTCAGTGTTGGGACCCTTGTCTTTTATTATATTTATAAATGATATAGGGTCTTCGATTAAAAGTAACTTAGGGCTTGTAGTCATTCCTCATAATTGAGGTCCTCCAGTCCCCATATTAATTTAGATGCCTTTCTCGGGATTCTCTCCAGCTTCAGCAAATCCTTTCTGAGGATTGGTGACCAGAACTGGAACGAATACTCCAGAATTCAAACCAGAGTTTAATAAAGTGGCTGAATAATCGTTTTATCTCTGGAGTAAAATTCCTTTAATGCATGCTAATATTCTGCTGGCTTTGGTAGCCACTGCTTGACACTGCATGCTAATTCTCAGTCTGTCTTTTACTAGGGCCCCTAGATCCTTCTCCATCCTGGAAGCCCCTAGGGGTTCTCCCTCTAAAGAGTAACTTGCATTTATTTTTTTACCCCCCAAGTGCATTATCTTACATTTACCAATGTTAAATTTAATTTGCCATGCAGTAGTCCATTCCAATAACTAATTCAGGTCCTCTTGTAAAGTTTCTATATCCTGCGGTATAAAATAAATACTGCGCTTACACTAATTTACATGAGCTGCGACTAAAAAGTAGTAAACCATATAATCTAATAAAATTCAAAAAGTCGCACTAAAAAACTGAGAGTGGCAACAAGCAAGTGCTCAAAAGCCTCATAAAAATATGAGGATAAGTAGTGGTCACTGAGCAAATATTTCAATGCTAGTCAGTGTATGAATGCACCATAATAAAAATAAATATAAATTTGTAGGACACAGATAATGCTTCCTATGTCCGTGAAAAAAAGGAAAAAAAGAAAACAGAAAAAAGAAAAAGAAACACTCAATAATGTGTGACTAGATGCAAACAAGTGAATGTCTCAAAACACTGAGGCAAAATATAATAATGTGACAAATATATATCTGTGCCAAAACATAAAATGAATAATCAGTGTAGAGATAAACAAAATTATAAAACCCAAAAAAAGTCCATGGCTGTACAGAAACGATAATGATTATAGTCCGTACATGCTTTGTAACACGCATGCAAAACAAAATGATAAGTGTCCCCAAGTCCTGAGTAAATACTGGAACAAAAACTTGCTGTAGTGAAATAAGGTGCGTAGACAGACCTCCACCTCTCAAAAACTGCTGCCTCTTACCAGAAAAAATTGGTCTCTTAGTTATAGGAGACCTGAAAGGGGGATGGCTACAACCCCAGCCAGGGATCTGTACATCCTCTAGAGATGAACACATGGAGACAGACACATCCTATCCATGGTGATGTGATTGGTGGAGAGAGTTCTTGGATTCGGATGACAAGTGCCTGTTGTACAGATCCCTGGCTGGGGTTGTAGCCATCCGCCCTTTCAGGTCTCCTATAACTAAGAGACCAATTTTTTCTGGTAAGAGGCAGCAGTTTTTGAGAGGTGGAGGTCTGTCTACGCACCTTATTTCACTACAGCAAGTTTTTGTTCCAGTAGTCACTCAGCACTTGGGGACACTTATCATTTTGTTTTGCATGCGTGTTACAAAGCATGTACGGACTATAATCATTATAGTTTCTGTACAGCCATGGACTTTTTTTGGGTTTTATCATTTTGTTTATCTCTACACTGATTATTCATTTTATGTTTTGGCACAGATATATATTTGTCACATTATTATATTTTGCCTCAGTGTTTTGAGACATTCACTTGTTGTTTGCATCTAGTCACGCATTGAGTGTTTCTTTTTGTTTTTTCTGTTTTCTTTTTTTCCTTTTTTTCACAGACATAGGAAGCATTATCTGTGTCCTACAAATTTATATTTATTTTTATTATGGTGCATTCATACACTGACTAGCATTGAAATATTTGCTCAGTGACCACTACTTATCCTCATATTTTTATGAGGCTTTTGGGCACTTGCTTGTTGCTATATCCTGCTGTGTTGTTACTGCCCTGCATATTTTTGTGTCATCAGCAAACTTTGAGACCAAACTATTTATCCCACCCTATATAATTTATAAATATATTATACAGAATTGATCCCAGGACAGAGCCTTGGGGTACCCCACTAACCACTCTAGACCATTTTGAGTATACGTTATTTATCACAACCCTTTGGACACACCCCCTTAGCCAGTTTTCTTTCCAGCTACCTACCCTATAATCCATGCCTACAGACCTCAGCTTGTAGATTAAGCGTTTGTGGGGGACTGTATCAAATGCTTTTGCAAAATCCAGATACACCACATCCACCGTCCTACCTTTGTCCAGATGGTAGATTTCTTCCTCGTTGAAATTTAATATTCTGGCTGGAGGAACATTACACTCCACAGATCGTCTATCTAACAAAGAGAAGCTGGCTACTTAGTACCATCCAAAAATGTAAATACTTTATTAGCTACATAATAAAGTCGAGTAGTAGAGAAGGCTTACGCGTTTCGGCTAAGAATCCTTGTTTATAGCACAGCCCACGACACACTAAGCACATATTTATACAATTATACACTTCCCTCCCATTAAAGAAGGTGGGGGGAAGCAGGTGAATAAATTTAAAAACAAATAATAAACTTGCAAAGTGTCATGTTATAAAAACAAATATACACACACACACACACAGGTACATCCAGATAATTCAAAAAGAAAATCAAGGAGAAAAGATATGGCACCTACAAGTTAGGAGGAATGATATCTGGTCAAAATGCCTTAAAAGTCCCTCGTCTTAGGAAAAGATCTACATTCCACCTGTGATTGAGGCCAGATGGTACCATTGTCTGTAAAGTATAAATCCACCAGATTTCTTTCTTGAGCAGTTTCCTGCGTGCATTTCCCCCTCTAGGTAACTTGAGTATACACGCCACACAATAAAATGAAAAGTATATACTTGTGTGTGTAAATATATAAACAACCAACACAAACACACACACACACACACACACACAAAACATAACAAATGTATATCCGAAACCTGCCCTTCCACTGGACTTCATTATGTAGCTAATAAAGTATTTATATTTTTGGATGGTACTGAGTAGCCGGCTTCTCTATGCAGAGAGAAGTGTTGTTATTGTTAAAGAAGCTTATGTCATGATATTAAACACTTAATATTGGCAAATACAATATATGCAAATTTAAAAAGTGAGAGAATTTCAATATTTGGTAAAAAAAAGTCACTAAGCAATGTGCTATTTAAAATCATTTATGTTGACCAGTAAGGATAAAATACAGCAGTCTCTGTCTTTGTCAGCTTGTAACTATGTAAGGTGCACATAGAAGGCATATGTAAAAATAGTTTTATGTTTTGCCAATTCATTGATCAAAAGGATCAATGCACATAAATTGCTTACTGAGTATAAATTGATACGAGGTAAAAAAAATAAAAATAAATAAATAACATTTTAAAAAAAATATTTGGAGTAAAATGCCAAAAAAATTAAGAATTGGTCTATGAAAGATATATATTTTAGATTTGGGTAGATTCTGTTAATGTCATCCATTACTTGCTTTCTTACTTGCTTTCAATTATTGATTTTGTGCTCCCAGGTGGGCCTACCTGTCACAGTCATTAGAACCACTTGATGAACCTGTCATATCATATTATGGAAAATAGATGAGTGAAAACACCAAAAAGAAATAGGATAAACTCTTCACCAGCTACTGATTAAACATATTTATGTAAACTGTATGCGAACAGAGGGGTAGGTAGGGAGGGAGGGGGGATATGGCCACTCCCAATGACACAGGGCAGAACACTAGTTATTGATTGAGGTTTTCCAGTTTGTTCAATCAATTGTTCACCCGTAAAGCATTCAGCAAGGTCACATTTTCTTGACGCATCATGAGACCATTCCCTGATTCAGCCATGTATATGGACAATATTGAGTACATTTTTCATAGACGCATGGCCTCTTCTGTCACACATACTAATATTTATTGTAAAAAGTGAAACTAAGTCACTTTGCAAGCACCCCGAACCATACATTCCACCAAACAATAGTCCAAAAAGAAAGCAGATGTTTGTTACCTGACCTGCTGTAACTATTGTATAATAATATCTCTACAGCTCTTGCATTTCCCTGTCTTTAGGTCTGATGTTGGCTTTAATAATAAAGGGCAAAAACCAAAAAAGGCAGGAACAAATAGAAAATAATTATGGCTAACGATTCTCCCAAAATATGGATTTTTGGGGGCTCTGTGTGGCTCATAACATGTTGATATATATTACAAACATTACTTACATAACAGATCAGCATTTGGTAACAAAGGTGGCAATTGAGGTAAGTATTCACTTTTTTTACATGGAGTTTATTTACTGGCATTTTGATTTTGGCAACAATTCTGCTTCAACCTCAGGTGAAGTCTCAATTTTACACTCTTTACTGAACGAACAAGCTACTGTAATTCTGTAACTCCAAAATGGTTAGGGATATGTTATCTCTGGCATAATGTTAGTTGCAAAGACTGCTTAAAAAAAACTGTCTAACCTATATCATTTTGATATTTCTACACAACTGTACAACTGCATGCAAGGATACAGCAAAGCAGCTAAGAAAGTGCTTACTAAGGAAACCACTCTCAAAATCCTGTGCTGCACACTTTTCTGCTTGTACCATTCAACTCCACTAGCACAATTCCCAAGCTGCTCCTTAAAGTGTATCCAAAGCCTAAGCATGTTTTTCTTTAGTTTTAGAAAAAGTCTGCAAAAATGATAAAAGAGGAAGCTAGCTAAATGAGTGATACATAAAATCCTAACAAAAATATTAATACTTAGTGCTGCTATTTGAACGTTATTATTATTATGCATATGCATTATCACAATTCATATTGTGAATGGGGCCTTTGCACTGCGGTAAAGCAGACAGTGGGAGTGACCAGTTGTTTCGGAATTCTGCAATAAACTCATCACAATGGTAACTGTTGGTTTACATCTCACACACTGGTACATTTGCTGAATTGCTTGTGGATAAGATGAAGAAACACATCCCTGCCATTCACTATGTTATTTTCAATGAAAAGCTGCTCTCTCTAGGAAACACGTTTGGGATCTATATAGAAAAAAAAACACAGCGAATGTTTGTTTAGTGGAAAAATGCTAACTTGTAATAATTGTACCTTTAGAATAGTAAACCTCCTCTGTGTTAGCCAACTCTGTTGTACTGGCAAAATGCAACAAACAAAAATTTGACAAGAAAATAAAAAATGCAATAAGTTAATGACTATTCTAAAGGCTAGATGGTCCACCAATGCCTTAAAGTGGTTGTAAAGGCTGAACGTTCTGTATGCTGCCCCCCCAACAGCCACCCTAATACTCACCTGATATTACAAAACAAAAACTCTGGTAAAGAAAACTAGGGAGGCATAGGGGTTACTATAGATGTCACAAGGATCATAATAGAGTGTTATTTAAAAATTATTAATTTATTAGTATCAAGCAGATAAAAAAAAACTAAATATACAGATCTAATTTTTTGGGCTATAGAAACAATAAATATGAGCAGCTGACACAATATTGTTGGGTACAATAAAAAATATGTGGAATATACAGTAGGTGTAGTGCTATAAAGAGATCATATTCAAAAAGTCCATAAACCAAAAAGATTCCAAGTATTAAGGCAATCAAAATCAGTTCATAGTGAATCTCTGTAGATGTAAAAGGAGAAAGAGCCCATCACCATCACCCAAACACACTGACCCTTACCATCAGCAAATGGGTTATACAGCATAGCATTATTATATGGTAACCACAAAAAAATGCTTCTCATTGCCCAGAGCTCCTCACTCCAATAATAGACTGAGAAATGCGATAGAGGCTGTTAGCCAAGATGGTTAAACCAAAGGATACACTCCAGAATTGCAGCAAGATATTTGGATATACACATTCCAAAATAGAAACAAATTTATTCAGCACCAACTCACAAGTAAAAACTCACACATGAGCAATGAGTTAAAAGCAGATATGGAAAGCGACCAGCGCTTCCTACCACTGAGACAGCTGCAGCTTCTCTGTCTTCTCCGATGCGTCGCTCGTCCCTAAGCTCTGCCCTGGGCAGAGACAGTAGTGAGAGTCATTGGCTCCCATTGCTGTCAATCACAACCAGTAAGCTCTCTCGTCTTCTCCTCCCATGCTTGTCTCCAGGATTTCTCCAGAACCTCTCCCACCGTCTGGAAGTCGCTACCTCCACCTGTCCGGCTATCCCCTACTCTTGCTACCTTCAGGCGATCCCTGAAAACTCATCTCTTCAGGAAAGCCCATCACGTCTCCAACTAATCTCTTTTACCACTTCCATCAGCTCATTCCCCAAAGTTACAACCTTTTGTACCACCTGCCCCACCCTATTAGATTGTAAGCTCTTTTGAGCAGGGCCCTCTTAATCCTCTTGTATTTTATTGTATTATATCTGTATTGTCTCCTTTTTATATTGTAAAGTGCTGCATAAACTGTTGGCGCTATATAAATCCTGTATAATAATAATTATAATAAGCCATTGAGGAGAGAGTGGATGGCGGGGCTGAGCCATGGCTCTATATGTCTTATGGACACACAGAGCAGGGCTCGAGAAAGAACACACACCAATGTCCCCATAGCAAGCGGCTTGCTATTGGGGGCATTGGTCGAGGGGGAGGAGCCAGGAGCGCTGGCGGGGAACCCAAGAAGAAGAGGATCGGGGTTGCTCTGTGCAAAACCATTGCACAGAACAAGTAAGTATGACATGTTTGGGGTTTTTTTTGTTTTGTTTTTAAAGCCAAACCTTTAATACCACTTTAAGGTAAATATGATCCTGGCAGCACAGTTCCTTCTGTGTTAAAACTTTAAAGAATAGAGACTGATTACCTCAAAATGTTGGTGTTAAGAAAAGAAGAGAAAGTAATGGCATAGTAATGAAAAGAAAATAAAGTATAATGCAATTTAACTTTGGATAAAGAGGGGAAGCATTAGAAGCTTTGATGGATTTTTCCTGCTATCTGGAGCTCCATTACAGAGATGTTTTCTCGCTAAGAGCCTTATTACAGCTGTGCGGTATGTTATGTTGCATGTTAATTTGCACGGCATTAAGGTAGCCTATTCATTTGAATGGTCTGTCTAATGCCCCCAAATTCACAAAAAAGGTGTGTGCACCCTTTTTAGCAAAGCGGCACACCTTTATGCACAACAGTGCATTAGCATTAATTACAGTTTGCTGCAATGAATAATGCAGTAATGAATAGCACCGCAGCACAACAGGGCATTACCCTAATGCAAAAGTGTGAATCTGGCTTTATGGTAATGGTGACAGTAGTTTCACCAGACAGGAAGTGGGAAAATCTGCAATAGAGATGCAGAAAGCAGTAAAACAGTTTCTAGGCTTCAGGAGGGCAGTATTTTTAATATGAAACCAAGAACACGTGGACATGAACTCAAACTATCAAGAGGAAAGCTCCAATCTTAAAAGCATTATTTTATATAAAGTGTAGTTGATACTTGGAACAAACTTTCTGCAGAGGTAATGCATCAGTCACCCGTAAGTGGATTCAAATATGCTTGGGACAAACATAAATCTAAAAAAAAAAAAAAAAAAAAAAACTACAAAAACATTTATAAATTTTATAAATTTAAACAAGTGGGGGCAGACTCAATGGACCACTAATGCCGCGTACACACGATCGGAAATTCGGCCAGCAAAAGACCGATGACAGCTTTTGGTCGGAAAATGCGACCATGTGTATGCTCCATTGGACTTTTGCTGGCCGAATTCCAGCCAGCAAAAGATTGACAGCATGTTCTCAATTTTTTGGTCGGAAAAAGTTCCTATTTGAAAATGCGATCGTCTGTAGCAATTCCGACGAGCAAAATTCCTACGCATGCTCAGAAACAATTTGACACATGCTCGGAAGCATTGAACTTCATTTACTTGGTTTGTTGTAGTGTTGTACGTCACCGCGTTCTTGACAGTCGAAAGTTCAGCGAACTTTTGTGTGACCGTGTGTATGCAAAGCCATCATATCTTTTTCCGACCAAAATCCCGGTGTGTACGCTGCATTAGTCTCTTTTCTACCATAATTTTTCTATGTTTTAATGTTCCTATTACTGAAAAAAAAAAAATTATGCTGATGTTACAGATTTTGGCTCACTTATTGTCTGGTAAGACCATTGTCTCCCAAGGGGAAATCTCTAAAGGGGCACCAGATAGCAAAATACCAATTCAACCAGGGTTCTAATTCTTCCACACTTTACTAGAAAAAATGTTTGACTGGGCATATGTATCCCTGAAAATGTGTCTGCTTTCTTTATCTCATGTTATGCTCATATGCTACTGCTCAGTGTTTCTTTCTTTTCTCTAGAATAGTCCTCAGTATATTAATTGACGTATATTTTTCTGCTTTACCTTGCAAAAACCCCATGCTATGTTACCACGTTAGGATGTGCGTAGACAGTAGTTTAAGATGTCCAAGTTTGCAATAGGTTGTACTCAGCTGTTTTGTCAAGCTTAATGCAAAGCCTGTGAGTAAGACGTATTGCCAATGGGCTGCTTTCAACAATTGTTGATAAAAAAAAAGCCAAGCACAGCCATTCTGTGGGGACTAGTGTTCTATGAACTCTAACAAAAATGGGGGAAGGAACTAAGGTTGATGCAGTAAGGTTTCAGGCTTCCTCTTAAACAGCCATTTTACATCCATAACAATCAATGAAGAGGATTTTATTGGGTTATTCTGTTAGAACTGTCCACACACTGATGTGCATGTAACCATACTATCAGTGGGTTTAATTTAGGAGACCGGGAACTCACTGCTTTTCTGCATTATCTTTAAAGAAGTTTGGTAAGACAGACACATGAAAGCTGGCATTTCTATGTTAAATCTGCAGGCTCCTGGGCTGTCATTCTAATCCAGGCTTCATTATTTAATAAATTACTAACATGGAACAAGCAGCCACTGAATTCTGAGAAGTCTGAACCTCTATTCTGCAGACTTGTGTAAGGTAAAAAAAAAAAAAAGACTCAATAGGCAGTAAAAGCAAGATCCTGGAATCATGCACTAATAAAAAACACATTAGCAGTAGTACTGTCCACATTTCTACCTGGACATGTTCCTCCTTGGCCCCAATGCTAATTTTTACACTAAAATGTTGTTAAATGAAATGCATAATGTTGCAAACATATATCTAAATGACCAATGGATAACCGTACAAAAAAGGAAAACATAGCAAAAATAATAAAGGTGTACAGTACTGCGCAAACATTTTAGGCAGGTGTGAAAACATGCTGTAAATTAAGAATGTTTTCAGAAATAGAAGTGTTAATAGTTTATTTTTATTAATTAACAAAATGGAAAGCAAATGAATAGAAGTCCAAATCAAATCAATATTTGGTGTGCCCGTCCTTTGCCTTCAAAACAGCATCAATTCTTCTAGGTACACTTGCACACAGTTTTTGAAGGAACTCGGCAGGTACAGCGTGAAAAATAACGATTTGATCGCTGCAGATTTGTTAGTTTGCCTACTTACAAAGAAATAAAGGATCTATAATTTTTATAATAGGTGTGTTTTAACCACTTCCCGCCCGCCATATAGCAGAATGATGGCCGGAAAGTGGTTGCATTATCCTGACTGGTCGTTATATGACGTCCAGCAGGATAAGCCGCGGTGGGCACGCAGCGTGGCGATCGGTGGCGTGGTGTGAGTCTAAAACACTGCATCTCCAATCCCTGTAAAGAGCCTGATGTAGGCTCTTTACTGTGTGATCAGCTGTGTCCAATCACAGCTGATCACATGGTAGCTAGGAAGTGTAGTTGATTGACGTTTCCTCTATTCGCGCTGACAAGGCATGAGTAGAGGAGAGCCGATCGGCTGCTGTCCTGACAGGAAGGCGGGCTGCGCAGTGATTATCAGTGCAGACCCATCGAGGGTGCCCAATAGAGCCCACCAGGGATGCCAATCAGTGCCCATTGAAATGCCAATCTGTGCCCCTCAGATGCCTGTCAGTGCCTCCCAATCCATGCCATCTATCAGTGACCAGTGCTGCCCATTAGTGCCACCCATCAATGCCCATCAGTGCAGCCTATCAGTGCCGCCTATAAGTGCCCACCAGTGCCATCTATCAGTGCCCACAAGTGCTGTCTATCAGTGTCCATCAGTGCCACCTACGAGTGCCCAGCAGTGCTGCCTATGAGTGTCCAGCAGTGCCATCTGTCAGTGCTGCATATCAGCGCCCATCAGTGCTGCTCATCAATGCCGCCTATCAGTGCCCATCAGTGCTGCATATAAGTGCGTCATCATCAATGCCCATCAGTGCCACCTCATCAGTGCCGCCTCATCAATTGCGGCATGCGCTTTCAGAGCTTTGATAAAGCGTATGCGCGCAAAACATGTAAGCTATGGCAACCTTTTCAGCTTGCGGTTCACCACTACATACAGGGTTTTTGCTTCTGGAGCAGCGCTGATGTCATCTCACGCACCCGGGTCCAGTTGCTACACTCGGCTTCCCCGGCTCCATCCTCCAGCAGTGGCAGACACACTACACCCCAAACAGCTTGGCACAACGCTGTTGGATCACTGAGGTCAGTTCCAGTCATCATCGCAGCCAGCCAGCATCTCCCTGCTTACACTCTATTCCTCTGGATTCTGACAGTACCTGACCTCACGTCAGAAGTAAGAGGCTGTCCATCACCCCACTTTCTTCAATCGGGATAACACCATTCCCCACATGCTTTGGGATGACCTCTCTCCGCATGTGACTGGCGAGCCTCCTGAAAGCATGTAACCCCTTCTCATCCAGACATCATGGTGGTACCGTTTTTAACATAATATATTTACATAGCTATATACTTTTTACTATCTGCTGCAGTCTGTACCAGCACTAACAGCCTTTTGTAATTTTCTGGGTAACTGTCTACAGTGCAATAAACTAACTTTAAATCCAGACCATGGTTTACACACACACACACACACACACATACTTCCAGGACACCTTGATCTTCTTTACGCTGACCTACAGGTAAGCCTAGATTAAGACTTACCTGTAGGTCCAAGAAATATCTCCTAAACCTACACGGTTAGGAAATATTTGCAAAAAGACAGGCACCGTTGACAGGATCAACTACAGGTCAAATACATATGTGAAAGATGGAGTCCACCATTTCAAATTGATCTAAAAAAACAAGCTAAATACACCTGAATGCATGCTACATTTCCATAACTAAAAGCCTAAAGAAGTCTATGACCTGTATTTAATATAGAGTTGGACAGCTATACTATAGTGTTGGACAGCTACTGTCATACAACTTGGAGACTTGAAACACCATAAGACAGTGTTTCTCAACTCCAGTCCTCAAGGCGCACCAACAGGTCATGTTTTCAGGATTTCCCTCAGATGAAACAGCTGTGGTAATTACTAAGGCAGTGAAACTGATCAAATCACTTGTGCAAAATAATGGTAGGCCTGAAAACATGACCTGTTGGGGCGCCTTGAGGACTGGAGTTGAGAAACACTGCCATAAGATAACCCGCCTAATAAATATCATGGTTATCAGGAAACAATGTACCTCTAAAAATACTACTTGGGGGAAAAAAACAGGTTGATTTGCTACTTAAGGTTATTGCTAGCTCTTCAGCTAATAGCAAAAGTATAGACGCATAAAAAAAAAAAAAAAACTCACATAGCAAAATCTGTAAGGCATTTCCACTGTAGAGAACTATGTTGTTAAAACCAAATAACTGCAGTATGTTATACATATTGTCCACAAAACATTCAATCAAAACATCCTGAATTTTAAACACGTTACTTGTATCCAACATTTAAGCCATCAGGTGCCTGTATCTTTGAAACATCCAATTGTCTGCATGGCCTTCTGGCTGCCCTGCTGGACAACGCTGAAATCTCATGTTGTCAATAGCTACAGTTACTCTGTTATGTAAAATATTTGGCACAACTCTTCAAAGACAGTGACCTTTCTTGGAGGGCCCCATATTGCCATTGTTACAATGTTTTTTTTATCTATTGACCCTTTGATTGTCTTGGCTTGTAATGCCATATTGGCTGTAGTTTCAAAGTTTAATTCTATAGCACTGGTGATGTAAGCAGTACAATTTCTTCAGTCAGTTATAGTTCATTCCAATATACACTATATTGTTAAAAGTATTGGGATATCTGCCTTTACAAACACATGAACTTTAATGGCATCCCAGTCTTAGTCTGTAAGGTTCAATATTGAGTTGGTCCACTCTTTGCAGCTAGAACAGCTTCAGCTCTTCTGGGAAGGCTGTCCACAAGATTTAGGTGTGTGTCTATGGGAATGTTTGACCATTCTTCCCAAAGCGCATTTGTAAGGTCAGGCACTGATGTTGGATGAGAAGGCCTGGCTCACGGTCTGTGCAAAATAAAGCGCTGCAGCACCAAATAAATGTGCGTGACAGGTACAGCATCCCTTGAAATGCAGACTCACCAGTTATAGTGCGGTTTCTGAGACTTGGAGCTATGACAAAAATAGAAATACAGGGGGAGAGAGACCCCCTGAAAAGGAGGTCACTGCCATGGTGTCGTTACCGACAACGACACCACGGCAGTGATGTTTTTCATGTCACGTCAGCGCAAGCGCACTACACACCATGAGGACAGCAGGAGTCATCTTCATGTAAGGAATCAGGACGGCGTGCCTAGATGGCTCAACAGCGCCACAGCGCCACCAGTGGACCTGCATTGTGATACTCCCTGGAGTTCCGCATTGCAATCGAGTAGCCTGGATGACTGGATCTGGGCAGTGTGAGACTCTCCTATAGACGGATTCTCACGGATACACCCGGGACACCTGTCAGCTATCAGAGACTTCTGCCTATACAGTCGGGTGAGCAGACCATTGGTCCTTTGACTGTCTATATTCTGCACAATTATCTCAGTCCTGACCTGCAGATAACTTCCACCCACTGCCCTATTCACTAAACCTCCCACTGGGTTACCCCCATTAATACGGCGTGGCCTGAGGCTGCAGATCTGAATTATCGACTGTTGGTGGCTATATGCCACCCTCTATAGTGTTTATCACAAGTTGGACAATAATCAATTGAGCTAACCCAGCAGCATTGGCTTCATAGGGCTTATCACTCAGTATGTTGGTTTTAAATTTCTACACCTCTATATCGCCCAGGCGGGGGTACCCAGTTTTTGTGTTCCTGTAATTACTAATTGTGCAATAAAATTCCCTTAATAAGCCGCTTGATTACATATAGTTACATAGTAGGTGAGGTTGAAAAAGACACAAGTCCATCAAGTCCAACCTATGTGTGTGATTATATGTCAGTATTACATTGTATATCCCTGTATGTTGCAGTTGTTCAGTTGCTTATCTAATAGTTTCTTGAAACTATCAATGCTCCCCACTGAGACCACCACCTGTGGAAGGGAATTCCACATCCTTGCTCTTACAGTAAAGAACCCTCTACGTAGTTTAAGGTTAAACCTCTTTTCTTCTAATTTTAAGGAGTGGCCACGAGTCTTGTTAAACTCCCTTCTGCGAAAAAGTTTTATCCCTATTGTGGGGTCACCAGTACGGTATTTATGAATTGAAATCATACCCCCTCTCAAGCGTCTCCTCTCCAGAGAGAATAAGTTCAGTGCTTGCAACCTTTCCTCATAACTAATATCCTCCAGACCCTTTATTAGCTTTGTTGCCCTTGTTTGCTCTCGCTCCATTTACAGTACATCCTTCCTGAGGACTGGTGCCCAGAACTGGACAGCAAACTCTAGGTGCGGCCAGACCAGAGTCTCCCCCTAGTGTATAGATTGCATTCATATTTTTGCCACTCAAATGCATTATTTTACATTTTTCTACATTGAACCTCATTTGCCATGTAGTTGCCCACCCCATTAATTTGTTCAGATCTTTTTGCAAGGTTTCCACATCCTGCGGAGAAGTTATTGCCCTGCTTAGCTTAGTATCGTCCGCAAATACAGAGATTGAACTATTTACCCTGTCCTCCAGGTCGTTTATGAACAAATTAAATAGGATTGGTCCCAGCACAGAACCCAACTTGTCTGCTCGTGACTTCCTTTTCAGGGGGTCTTTCTCACTGCATTTCTATTTTTGTCCTGGCTCACAGTCTGTGCTCAAATTCATCCCAAAGGTTTTCTATCGGCTTGAGGTCAGGACTCTGTGTAGGCCATTCAAGTTCCTCCACCCCAAACTTGCTCATCCATGTTTTTATGGACCTTGCTTTGTGCACTGGTCCAAATCATTTGGTGGAGGGGGTATTATGGTTTGGGGTTGTTTTTCAGGGGTTGAGCTTGGCCCCTTAGTTCTAATGAAGGGAACTCTTAAGGCGTCAGCATACCAAGACATTTTGGACAATTTCATGATCCCAACTTTGTGGGAACAGTTTGGGGATGGCCCCTTCCTGTTACCACATGACTGTGCACCAGTGCACAAAGCAAGGTCCATAAAGACATGGATGAACGAGTTTGTGGTGGAGGAACTTGACTGGCCTGCCTCAAACTGATAGAACACCATTGGGATGAATTAGAGCAGAGACTGTGAGCCAGGCCTTCTCATTCAAAATTCAGTGCCTGTCCTCACAAATGCATTTCTGGAAGAATGGTCAAACATTCCCATAGACACACTCCTAAACGTTGTGGATACCTTCCCAGAAGAGTTGAAACTGTAAAAGCTGTAAAGGGTGGGCCAACTGACTACTGAACCCTACAGACTAATGCCCTGTACACACGGTCAGATTTTCCAACGGAAAATGTGTGATAGGACCTGGTTGTCGGAAATTCCGACCGTGTGTAGGCTCCATCACACATTTTCCATCGGATTTTCCGACACACAAAGTTTGAGAGCTTGCTATAAAATTTTCCAACAACAAAATCCGTTGTCGGAATTTCCGATCATGTGTACACAAATCCGACGCACAAAGTGCCACGCATGCTCAGAATAAATAAAGAGATGAAAGCTATTGGCTATTGCCCTGTTTATAGTCCCGACGTACGTGTTTTACGTCACCGAGTTCAGAACGATCGGATTTTCCAGCAACTTTGTGTGACCATGTGTATGCAAGACAAGTCATCCGTCGGAAAAAATCCTAGGATTTTGTTATCGGAATGTCCGACCGTGTGTACAGGGCATAAGACTGTTCACGTGCGTGTAAAGGCAGGTGTCTCAATACTTTTGACAATATAGTGTAGTTTGTAAGGCAACATTTACACTGGCACTTTCTGACCTAACTTTTCTATGTCACAGATTTATCAAAAGTAGGTGAAGTAATTATTAAAAAACATACTGTGACATAGATAAGCATTCAAAATAAAAGTTCACTATTAAGTCATATTTGCTGTACACATAGTTGCCTGGCTGGAAGACAGAGAAAATGAACAAATCATAGGGTACCATAATGCCCTTTTCTCTGTTCAGGCCAGTAGCAGTGAATGATGAGTGTAGTTCTCAATGCACTTATAGTCTTTGCTCTTTAATCTGTTTTCCCTCTCCATTTTTTATGTGATATATGAAAATAGTGAAAACATTAGCCCAACCCCTAAGTGTAAATTTTATTTCTTCACGTCAATTCACAATATTGCAATTCTACAGAAAAACTGCACTATGTGCTTATAAGAAAAATACCCAGCACATGAATAATACCAGCATCTCATGCATCATTTCCATTATCCTGCTTCCACAAAATGATCCTCATCCTTTTATTTACTCCATTCATCCACTGCAGTTGCAATACTGCTCCTGAAAAGAAAAGGTCTCTACAAGTTGCGCCTTCCATTATAACCCTACTTGGTTCTAACTGCCTTTTTAGATGCCAAATGTAAGCACCCTAATCATCTGGACCTGTAATCCCATTGAATTATTTCCCTTGGACTCACTTTCTTGTTTAAATAAAAAGGGTCTAAGTCTTCGATTGGCACAGCAATAAGGTTCGGATTAACATCGCCGTAGATAAATGGCAAACTTTTGCCTGCTTCCAGGTCAGAGTTTGGTGCAGGTTTATTTTCTTCATCATCGTCTCTGTGGCTACTGTCTGGCTTTGATGGCTTTTTTTTCTTCTCTTCTGCTATACGTTTTTCAATGGCAGCCAGTGATTCACGAGTAAATGCTTTGAAGCTGTCAGGGCCAGGTGGTGCCATAAGCGGAGCTGCCATCTTTTCATCCTGCAGCAAATTCTTTTATTTAAATAGCACCCACGACAGTCAAACTCTGAAGGGTAAGAAAAGGAAGAAAATGTAAGAAATGTAGATTTGTCAACCTGAATAACAATATACATAACAGGCTATGCTTCAACAAATATAGTTTGTATCAATCTATTAGCAAAAATCTAGAGCAGTTGGAGGAAGGTCTCACCTACTTAGGAAGAGCATTAGGGGTTAAGCACTTAGTATAGGGCCTTACAGAAGTACTGACATGCGCAATCAATGTTAATATGTGACATCATATACCCAGAAAAATTCCACTAACAGGGCGCATTTGATAACTCGCCCAATTCTATATTTACAATTAAGGCATAGATTCAAAGATTCAGATCTAGTAAAGGAGACACATCTCTATGACAGAGTGAAGGCCAATCAATAATAATAGAATAAACCAGGATTTTGACAATACATCATGCAGAATGATAGACCAAATTGCACACTCAGGGCCAGTTATGGTTGCAAGCTCTGCAATCCCTGCTCCGGCATCTTGCTGGAGAGATAGCAGCCCTGTACCAAATTAGTCACAGATGTATGTATGTATTACCCATGGCAAGGTACCGTATTTATCGATGTATAACATTCATTTTAAGAGGGAAGTTTCAGTAAAACAACTTGAATTTTAAATAAGGAACTTTGAAGCAAAATAAGGGTCAGTGCCCACCTGCGGCCTCACCATTGCCATCAATGCAGCCTGATCAATGTCCATCTGCAGCCTCACAAGTGCCATCAATGCAGCCTCATCAGTCCACATCAATGCATTCTCACAAGTGCCATCAATGCAGCAGCCTCACCATTGCCATCAATGCAGCAGCCTCACCATTGCCATCAATGCAGCAGCCTCACCATTGCCATCAATGCAGCAGCCTCACCATTGCCATCAATGCAGCAGCCTCACTATTGCCATCAGTGCAGCAGCCTCACTATTGCCATCAGTGCAGCAGCCTCACCATTGCCATCAGTGCAGCAGCCTCACCATTGCCATCAGTGCAGCCTGATTGATGCCCATCTGCAGCCTAGAGGGGACAGAGGGGGGGCAGGACGAGCGCAGACAGATTACATACAGTGAGAAACTCTTATGATAGATAGAACAGTGGTCCAATGGCGGCCCAGGAGACGGGACTTCCTATTACAGAGGCCGCCAAGAAAACAGGAGATATTCACTGTATGTAATCTGACGGCGTTCGTCCCGCCCCCCCTCCGAGGAAGCTAAAATTTAAGTAATTGGAATATAACACGTACACGCTATTTGCACCTGATTTTCAGGGTGAAAAAGTGTGTGTTATAGGCCAATAAATACAGTATTTAAAGTACAACTGCACTTTTACTATAAATTATACATTGGTACTTGCAACTACTGCCAAAAGTGCCATAGTATTGCAAAATGAGTAGTAACCTGTACTGAAGATAATTACTGTTTCTTGTAGCAAGACCTGTCTGTTTACATCCAAATTTGCTTTGTATGGGGTCATCTCCCTAGGCTGGTGATGCTTGGGAGATGGCAATATAAAACTCTGAGAACCCACTACACAGCCTTGGCCAACATTGAAGAGGATTTCAGCTGGAGAGGCTATAAACATTAGATCAGATCATGGCTGTGCTACTGGGGTAGGGGAGAAACTGGGGTTGAAGAGTTTTAGTGTTGTTGAGAAGGTAAGATACAGTTGTTTCCTAACAAGCTAGAGTCGTACTGAATATCTGAATAAATCCTGATATATCAGCATTGGATATTGGATGGCCTGGTATTCAGAAGTTATTCACCACTGTGGAATGTATGCTTGCCACACACTTGCATATTCTGTGTAAGTGAATGAAGAACATTTTGTAGCAACCCTACAATGTGCTTTTAGCAACTGGTTCAAACCTAGCAGCGCTGACATGCCTTTTTGGTGGGGTCAGCTGTTAAGAAGAATTGTGTAGGATTTTGAACTTTCCTATCTTTACTTTAACCATCATGGGCATATTTGAGAATGAGCATGTACAAATATGAGTTATTTTGTCTTATGTTATAGTAACAAAAGTGTACCCATTTCAGGATTATGGGATTGTGGGACTGGTAGAATTCAATATTTACACAGCAAATCCACAGAGCTGTGAACAGGCCTTCTATTCAGTTATTATGTCCTGAGTATTGACTAGTAGTACCGCAAAAGTTAACAGCTCAGCAATGAGATATTGAGGGTGTTTTGAGACATTCACTAATTGTTCCTTGTACTGTAGACACAATAAGCTACAATAATGTCATAGACTGCTGTGCCTCTTGTGTAAAATGGGTTATCCCAGGGGGGTCCTTTCATTCCTTCACCATATCTATTCACAAGATTTGTTCTGGCTGACTGTTTTTTTTTTAGCTGACAGGACTCTTATACCATCCGTCTAGCATGTTAGTCCACTGCCACTTTTCCTTACATGTTTAATGCAAGATTTCACATCATACTTTTGAAAATGCCCTTACTGACAGTTTTTAAAATGTTCTTTTATGGTTACAGTTTAAAGAAAAATAATTTGCCTATGGAGTGATTAAGTACCAAATACACCTTGCTTTATGTAGTTAAAGCGGTAGTAAACTGCTGGCTTTTTTTCTTTTAAACCTGCATCGCATACTAGTACATTATCTGAAACTTACCTTAGAACGAAGCCCTCCAGCGGCGTGCTGTCACTGCTAAAGGAGCTTCCTTCTTCACCAGGTCTTCCTTCCGGGTTCCAACTGTGTGAGTGACCGGAGCCGCAATGACATCACTCCCATGCATATGCACAGGGGCCACCGTTTACGGCACAGGACTCTTAAGGAATGGCACGGGTATGCCGTTCCTTCAGAGCGCATGCGCCTATGATGGTACCGGCTGCATCTACGGTAAATATCTCCTAAACGGTGCACTATTTACCTTGGACCCTTTATAGGCTTACCTATAGGTAAAATTCATGCATGGGAGTTTACTCCCACTTTAAGCGGTCCAGCCAGAAACTAAAAACTATTAGAAAAGTTTGCATTGCCAGTAACCTGCTTAAAAACATGCAGATGAAGCTGTGATAACAGGCAGTGGCACAGAATGGGAACAGTAAAGGAAAGCAGACATGGGAGCTGAATCGGCCTGATAGAGAATAGAAATTCTAAATAGAAAAAAAAAAGGGGGCAACAAAGTGTGAAAATAGGTATGTTTGTTGGTTTATTGGTTTGCACTACAAATTGTACAAAAAAGGGCAGCAAAGTGTGAAAATAGGTATGTTTGTTGGTTTGCACCACAAATTGCCCACCTTGTAGTTGCCTACCTTTTTCACCTTCTGTATTCTTTCTGTTATATCTCAGGTTTATTTTATAAAGTATAGCATTGAAAAATGTTGGCCTTTAACATATTGTATTCCTAAGCTTAAAATTGCTATAGCTTGGACAGAAGACATCAAAGAGAGGAGAAAGTATTTCATATGGTAAACAAGGAAATTAAGAGGAGCTTGTATCTAGTGAGTGAATAGTTGAGTAAAGCCAAGGGGAGTAAAGAGTGTGAGCCAAAAGATCAGGAGGAGAATGCAGGAGTGTTCACCACTGAGGGGGAGACAGGAGAGAAAACAGATATCTGTTTTTATTAATCTACTGAGTGAGGTTCACACTGTGACATAATTTTGATCTGACTTTCAGTGCCATTAGGTAGTGCTACTTGGATGCAACTTTGATGAGGTTTCTATATTCTATGGGACCGAAATCACACTGCAATTGCACCAAAGTAGTACAAGAACCTTTTCAAAAATTGCTCCATGCTGAGTCACATTGATGTGAACGGACGCCATTGAAAACAATGTGATTTCCCTTGCCATGTGATTCCGTGCGACTCAAGTCACATCTGAAATCACACTCGTGTGAACCAGGCCTAAAGGATAGCATGGGATAGCATGGTATGATGACAATGCAGTTGATTTACTAAAACTGGAGAGTGAAAAATCTGGTGCAGATGTGCATGGTAGCCAAACAGCTTCTAACTTCAGCTTGTTCAATTTGGCTTTGAAAAAAATCTGGAAGCTGATTGGTGCCTATGCAGAGATGCACCAGATTTTGCACTTGCCAGTTTGTGTTGAATAACCAAAAACTCACACAAAAGACCTAGGAACAAGCTAGAGGGGCAGGAGGGAGGCTGGTCATATTTTATTCTGTTTTTCGGTCATTCACACTACTAGTCCAAAAAAAAAATAATAATAATGATCTTACCTATACCTAAACAATACATTAAAACTATATTACATTGACTAACAAGATGTTAGCATTGTTGTTTGTATGAATAATCCATTTACATACATGGCTTACAGAATTTTGTCTTAAATCTATGTCTAAATCTATCTATCTCTTCAATGATTGCCAGTGTTCCACATACTAATTACTGCTGTTTGACCAGCAATGAAGAAGTTAAATGAATAATACATTATTTATCTGCTTACACTACAGGAAATGGGCCTAAATTTATAAAACCATTTATGAACTGTAGCCTTCATACCATTTATAACGGTGCCAAGAATCCTTACCTCTATGATATCATGAATGAGCAATTTGCTTTTACCATCACAATATTTCAATAACCACAAAATGCATGGCCTGTCTTACTCAGTTCCGTGATTTAAGAGGAGTCTTTCCCTACTTCTGATCCTAAGTGAACATGAACAGATCATGTTTTGCACACTTTTGAATAGAACATGGAAATTCATAACCATTTAAAGAAGCACATTAATAATAGGATTTATGTACAGGTACTCCTCACTTAATGACCAGGTTCCGTTCCAACGACCAGGTCATTAAATGAATTGGATGTTAAACGAGAAAATCACAAGTAATCAATATTTTAAGCATTCTTAACCACTGTACTGTACTGTATTGTATTGTGATAAAAAAGGGCCTGAACACAAAACTCCAGCTCAATAACGTTGTTTTAATTTGCATAAGTACAGGAAAAAAAACAGAAAATTCTGAACCGTACAATAAAATGATGTATATACGCGACATTAGATTGGGGAGAGCCGGTAGTAGGTCCAAGTAGTCATTAAACGGGTAAGTTGTTAAGCTAGGACTATCTGTATTTCTATTATATTACTTTCAAAGTCTTTATGCTTTTGAGTTAGTATCTTATGAATCAATATAATTTGAAGATGTACCTTTTAACTTAAAGCGGAGTTCCACAAAAAGTGGAACTTCTGCTTTAAGCACTCCTCGCCCTCTGACATGCCACGTTTGGCATGTCATTTTTTTTGGGAAGGGGGGGTGTGTACCCTCTTTTTAGTGGGACTTCCTGTCCCACTTCCTCCTTCCCGTTCTTGGCCGCCTAGGCGGCTCCTCCTCTCGCCCGAGGCAGCCCCTCCCTGCCAGCGATCTTCTGGGACACAACACAGGTCCCAGAAGATTGGCTGGCCAATAGCAGAGCACAGCACGACTCGCGCATGCGCAGTGCGCGCCCGGCCACAAAGCCGTAAGCTGTCACGGCCGGGTGCCCACAGTATCAATGGAGGAGTCGAGGAGAGGAGGAGGAGAGGAGCGAGGCTCCGGGCGGCCGCTTCGCTGGACCGTGGGACAGGTAAGTGTTGGTTTATTAAAAGTCAGCAGCTATGCTTTTTGTAGCTGCTGACTTTTAATAAACTAAAAAACAGGTGGAAAATCTAGATTTTGTGAGAAGGCTAGGGCCTCTGAATACGTGTAGAATGGCTGGTGGAAGAAACCACAGTGCGAAGGAGAGGACCAGGCACCTGACACATCCAGAAGCGTGTTGGATGCAGAAGATTCTTTGGAACACATAGCTTTTCAACAGACTGGAGAAAAGACTTACCCCCTGTTGGGGAGGTAAGTATTATTGCATTTTTATTCCAGGCTGCTTTTTCTTTCAGCAACAGTATCTCTTTAACTGAACACTCCAACTTTGCGGTTTTTTTTGGGTTTTAGCTATAGGTTACAAAGTCACCTTCCCTATAAACGAGACCCATATACTGTACACTGTTGTGTTGCTGCTACAGGTTCAGCACTAACTTCAAGTAAACATATACACAGATTGGTTTTAATGGTCTTTGCAAGCAGAGCTTCATTTTCATTCACTTGCAGCCAATGAACCACATTTATTAGCTTAAATATAACATGGATAAACACAAAGATGAACCCTAAAAAAGTTTTTCATCCGAACTCAGTGAACTCATTATATACAAACTTATATAATGCTAATAAATGCATACATGCTTTACTGTGTACTAGACTATGAATAGCAAACAGTTCTCTACTGAATCTATTGCTTTTTAAAGGGTATCTAAATAAACACTTTTAGAGACAACTGCCGTTTTTGGATGACTAATACTGTATATAGTTTCCCAGATATATATTCAGTAGGCATTTCAATGGAAGGTGGTCAGGAGACAAGTTAAGCTGCCTTAGTTTGTGTCCCAGCATTTGTGTTTATAGTTTTTTCCTTTAAAAGAAACCAGTAGGTGACTTTCATATATATTTACAAATGCATGCCACTGCTCTTTTTTTTTTTTTTTTTTTTTTAAACTTTAAATGCATGTTATAAAAGTGAGCAGGCTCTAGCTTAGAGGTGTTTTTACTTTGACTTGCTAGCTCAGTTGTTGGCTTTATGGGGTTGATTTACTTACATTTTCTTACATTGGAAGTTGCACTTTGCAAGGGAATTTTCCCCAGAGCTTAGTGAATGCGGTAAAATGTCACTTTGCAAAGAATACCTAATTATACATGGAAAAAAAAAATAAGGTCATTTTTGCATGCACACGATTGGATGACTGAAGTTAGCAAAGTTTCACCTCATTCACTAAGCTCTGGGGAAAATTCTCTTGCAAAGTGCAACTTCCTATGCCAAATGTACAGCCTTTTTGTCTTTAGTAAATTAACCACAAGTTGTAAGCTTTTTACACCTATCAATGTACCTAATAGTCTACATCAGTGGCAACTACTGTAGCTGAACCTGTAACTTTGTAAAACAGCGAAAAGTAGCTGTAATGGAAGGCGAAGTTGTATTATCTCTGTACTTTCCCATTGTATGTTTTTCTTTTCTTTTTTTACAACAGGATCCCTTTAGCCTAGGTTCACACTTGTGCGATGCGGGAACCAGCACGATAATAGCACTAGTTCCTGCATCGCATCTCGCAGTTCATACTGCCCTCTGTGAACCGCTGTGAGTGTCAATACATTGTTAATGACACCCCCAGATCGTTTCACAGATCGCACAGGAATCGGATCACATAGGTGAGAACACCCATGCAATACAATTTCAGTGCAGGGGAAAAAAAGTCCCCGCACTTTTTTTTCTGTGAATCTAATATGAGTTCAGTCATACAACTGTATGGCTGAACTCGCATCGCACAGACATCAGATGTGATTGGCACCTTCGGTGCTAGTGCAAATCACATGCGATGTCTGAGATTGCGTATGTGTGAACCTGGGCTTAAAGTGATTGTAAAAGTAAAAAAAAAAAAACAGCTTTATACTTATATGCTCTGTGCAATGGAATTGCACAGAGCGGCCCTGAACCTCCTCTGCCTGGGTCCCCCACCAGTGCATTTAGCGCTTCTTCCCTAGCGAGTGCTCCCATAGGAAGTCACTTCCTTAGGGGGCACTAATGTGGGCTCACTCCCGAGTCTCACTGCCTGTGTCTATTGACACAGACAATGGGATATGCCCCCCCCCCCCCGCCCCCAGCTCCCTCTTTAGTGGCTTTGATTGATAGCAGCAAAGCCAGTGAAACCAGGAAGTGAGGAAAGAGCTGCAGACGTGCACAGAATTGGATCAAATGAAAACTTAGGTAAGTAAATGAGAGGGGTGAGGGGAGGATACTAGTGCCTTAACATTTTTTACCTTAATGCAAGAAATGCAATAGGGAAAAAATGTTTAGGCTTTATAACCACTTTAAGTTAGCATTCTTTGCAATAAAAGCTCATTATGCCTCAGTTCCAGTGATTTCATATATTTAGAAAAAAATATCCTATCAAAAAATGCATCAAAATTATGTAATAATTATCTGGCAAGTATAGTGTAAGAAAGTACTACTCAATTTAATAATATGTGAAAACCTTACAAATGTTTCCACATCTATGCTGATGTTCTGATACTCTACAGAAACAGTTACATACTGTATGTATGCATGTACTAAAAGCTTTCCAAGATGAACTAGCGGGTGACATTACACATTTATATTTTGTGGGGCTTTAAGTATTTGCATCACGGGGATTCGTAAAAAAAAAAAAAAAAAATGAAAAGCTGACATTCCCAACAGAATAGCATTGGCCAGGCTGCAGTAATTGTAGGCATGTGTTCCACGAAGGACAGGACACCAGTGGAAGGCCTCTGGGACCTGTTCTAGGACAGACTATTATTAGTAAAATGGAATAGTATGGAAAGAATTTCTGCTGATGACACAGGTAACAGTTATATGGGTGGGAAAGGAACAGGTAATGATTAATGATACAGATATAGCAGAGAAATAGTCAAAGTGCCCTAACATTTACATGTAATGGTGACAAAACAACCCACTTGGGACTTAGGCATTTATAAATCATTAGAAGATTTATGGAGCTATACTATAAACCATAAGTGACATTTTAGTCCTTGGTATACCAATGACATATGTGTAGGCTGCCTGAAAAGAGGAATTCACGAACAATGTCTGTAGACATACAGTCTACTCTGATAACATTAATGAATCAAAAGAATACTTTTATTTACAAAACTAACCTAAATTCGCTATTATTATTGCATCCCCTGGTGACAAAATGTAGTTTGCAAGCTGCTGGATGCCACCCTGTTTGTGATATCATCAGTCGTGGATCTGTACAAGAGAGGCATATGCAGGGGCTGATGCTGGTGAATACGTATTCCCAACTGGCTCTGTATTATTGTAGTGTTCAAACAGTATAATATAAAGGATATAAAAGTCAGAGCTATACATATGTTAAAAAGAATAGGCTGCACAGACTATTGCCAATGGATGCATGCTCCTGCACAGTATTCCTGAGCTGTCAGCCCTCGTTGCATGAGGCTGTGCTAGGAGCTTAAGCAGAGCTATTTGATGTTGAGAGGGAGCGTGAGTGAGGGGAGCCACAAAGATCCAGTATTACTGGAGGCATTTCAGCATGTCTGCAATGGCAACTGCAGTTCAAAAATAGCCACTCTTCACAAACTTAAAGTATATATGATTAGTAATTTCTCACACTTCTACATGTTGTACACTGTTTGAAAAGTCAAAGGGGGTGACACGGTCTCTTTAAAGCTTACTGAACACCTGGATGCACCCATTCTGTTTTCCGTGCAGATTAGCATGCAGGTGTGTTCTGTGTTACAGGCTCAAGCAACAGTTTGCACCTCAGAATACCAAAGGGTTGTACAACTCTTTACAGCTGTACTAAACCTTGGGGCTTAACAGTCCTTCTAAATTAAACCTTTAAAAGAGAAGTATAGTAAAGTAAATCTTACTCACCTAGACGGCTGCAGCACCGATACCAGCTGCAGGTGTCCTCCAATTCTTCTAGGACAGAGAACTGAGGAATCAAACACTGCTGATTGCTCAGCTCTCAGTCCTCGGCCTACAGAGTGCTGGTGGTGACTGTCAGTCACCAGCTCTCTGCTCCTCCCCTCCAGGGCTCACTGAAGTGCTGGGCTGTGGAGGGGGCGGGAGTGGCTGGCTCAGCCTCTCAGCAGCTTGCTGAGAGGCTGAACCAGCTGTTGGTCCAGGCTTCTTGGTGGATCCCGACTATATGCCTGGACTGCCTCTGTGTTGTCAGCTGATAATGGACATTAGCTTTAGTCAACCCAAAAGTGATATTACAGTTCTGATAAAGTCACTTGCTCCCTTCTCTTTGATCTCAAGCACCAAAATCCCCCTATCACAGTTTGTGGTGCCACTTCTGCCTACCCTGAAGTTTTAGGTGATGGCACTCCTGTTATTGCAATTTTTCATAATATATACAGAAACATCTAGTTGGAGATTAGGGCCTCTTTATACTGACCATTACAGACATGCAGATCTGGAAACTCAGGCACAAAGATCTTGTTTTTTCAAAACATATTACAAAGTATAGTCCAATATCTGCTAAAAACTGAAAATATCTGTTTTGAAGGGAGTACCCCTTTAATAAATGGTGAAAATAGCAGCAGCAACAACAGTACCTACTTTCTCCCAGTGCCTTTCATGCAGTGTAATGTTTTCTCCAAAATACAGGTACACTTTAACTTTCAACAGGATATATGCAATAATACTGTTTACCCTAGAGTACAGCACTGCAGTTCCCTTATGGAAAGGGGGAAACAATTTTGGATAAATGTGGTGCTGCTTCACCATAACGTAATTGTAGGGCAGCATAATGTTGTTTTAATAAATTTCTAAAGGAAACTGACCATTACTCCATCATGGTGAGGGCATAGTTGGCAGAACACTACCTCCAGATTATGTTAACCCTTCCATGTCTTGCAGAAAGTGGGCAGCATGTAGTACAGAAATCACACTACAATGTTTTCCTGTTACAGGAAAGTGAACAATTATTATCTTATTAGTATTGGCAATTATGTGAGCAATGGTCATACCAACCAATTAAAAAGGCATATAAAAAGTATAGGGTTAAATCAGTGCCAGCAACCAGGAAGCTGCACTCTGTATCTTGGGATGCTGTGCAAGTAGGCTGTTTTTTAGCTCATCACATACAGTAAGTTCATTTTAATGTTCTTTGCTGGTAGTTTTTCTAAGAATGCTGTGCATTCTTTTCTAACCAGTGCAAAGCAATACATTTCAGAGAGGCCCAACTACAATTAACATATTTGCTTTTCATATATAGGCAATATCAGTGGCAATACAACCTAGGTAATATGTAATGCACAGTTTCTGAAGGAAAAATAACATCATTTCATTGTGATAGAACAAGAAGCTTCTACACAATTTGATTAGATGAATCTCACATCTACAGGCTACTATACACAAGTTGCCAGAACTGCATAGCCCAAACTCCTATCATCTTTCGGGAGGAGAGACTTTTCAGATTAATCCGTGTTAAGTGCATTGGCCATGGTCCATTTTTGCATTTAAGGTTACCCAGTTCATTTATATTTAAAGCGTTTGGATCACAATGTCCATGCTTTGCTTTTCTTCCTTAATGTTTAAGCAGGCTTAGAAGAGAAACCCTGTATTCTCTCCTAAGCACGCAGTAATCTGAATTGCTCTGTACTTTCATCGTATTTAAGAAGTGTAAGAAGTGCTCTATAATGTGCAGCTATATTACCTAGAAAATGCTCAAATACATTCTCTACTTCAGTTTAAAATATATGTGTCGTTTTTGAGAAATCAATGGCACAGAGCAAGCACTATATATCTATATAGATATAGATATATATCTATATAGATATATATCTATATCTATATATATCTATATAGATATATATATATCTATATATATATATATATATCTATATAGATATATATTCATATATATTTATATATATATAAGGCATGGAATGGATGTAAAATCTCACAAACTGCACTAAATGAAGCTGAAGTATAAGTCTGGCAATTTCTACATAGTTCCTTCAACCACGGGTTGAAGAAAATAAAATTGCTTGATTCCCCCATCAACAGTCAGTGTTGATGGGAAAAACCCTCCTGCAGCACTATTGTGTTCTGCCAGTGGAGAACACGGGAAGCAGAATACAATGATCACTGCCGACGTTTATAGGACGATTAGGGTGAATGGGCAGAAAAACCCCAGCAGGCTGGTTGTATTAAAGTTGATCGATGGATTAACTTCAGTACAACCAGCCTGCTCAACGATTAATCTAAATTCAGCAGGAATTTCAATCCTTCTACTGCCAGCTTAAAGCGTTTGTTAATCCAAAAAAACCCCAAAAAACAGATCCTGTTCCCTTAACCTCCCTGGCGGTATGATTATTTCAGATGCTGAAAGCGGTACAATTATTTTGCACAGAAATTTGGCGTTTTATATTGTAGGCCTGTAATTCTTAGGAATAACTCACTTAAATCTGTCCAAACAAGAGTCTAGTAGACATCCCGGGTATGATAAAGTTTGAAAAACGAAATAAAAAATTATAATATAATAAATAACTATAAATAATTATAACAAATAATAATATAATAATAATAAAATGTATTCAATAATGTAATCAAATCAAAAACACTGAAATTTGCTCAGTTGCAGAATTGTCGCTTTTGTTGCTTTTAGTGTTTGATGACGGATTTCCCCACAAATCACTAACACTCAATTCTGCAAGTGATTCTAATTTATTATCGCTGTTTTCTAGCTGGTCTAAACCTGCTTTTGATGTAAAGGGACGGTTCTGGTTGCTATGGACAATCTCCAGTTTCCAGGCAGAAAGAACAGTTTTTATAATATAAAACTGCATGCAGGACACTGGACAAACCACTAGGGACAAAGGGGATGTGTAATTATTTGATACAGCACTGTAATCTGTAAGATTACAGTATACTCTATCTACACTGTGTGTTTTACTTTTTGAATTTGGAGCCGAACTCCGTCCCTGTGCATCGCAACGCTCACAGGGAATGGAGCTCGGCATGTGAATCGAGCGAGATACGGCGGCTCGCAGATCACAGCGGGGAGACATTGCAGGATCCAGGGGACAAGGTAAGTAAACTCTACAAGGATCCTGGGATGCGTTCCCAAGTCTGGCTCGGGGATACTGCTTTTGGTATTGAAAATCCACCCCTAACCAGACTCAGGAATACCGCTAGGGGGGTTAAAGCATGTTATACAGCACAGCACATGTGCAGTGTCATTTGGCCCCCTGTATCACCTGAAATACCTGTTTGATCCTGCCTGGATATTCCCTTCCCCTGTACTCTGACCACGATATATCAAGGCTGCTGAGCCCTGACACCGTTGTCAGCGTAAGTGCCTCCGTCAGCTGCAGCCCTGCTCTCTGTCGCCTGTGTCCTCTCCTCCATCATCCCCCCCCTCCCCTCTGACTGTCTGCTTGTGTCAGCGACCCCCGCTCCTGCTGCTATCATAGTTAACATTAAAAGCCCCCATCCCCTCTGTATTAAAACAAGAAGTTCCCCTATGTTATATCATAAATATGCTCATCTGTACTGATAACACAGCATCTGTCTGCGATCATGTGACACCTCGGCTCTGTCTCTCTTCTCCTCCCCGGCTGACGTCAGTGGCAGTGCTCGGCCCCACCCACTGGAACTGTCAGCCAGGCAGAGGAGAGGAGAGAGGAGGCAATTGATCACAGGAAGACGGTGTGTTATCAGTACAGATAAGCATATTTATGATATAACACAGACACAGGGGAACTTCTTGTTCTAATACATAGGGGGTGGGAGCTTTTTATACAAGTGGCTTAACAACCACTTTAAGGCTTTGTTCACTCTAGTGTGACTCCAAAATCACGCAATTTCGAGTACGGATTTGGAGTGTGGCTTTCATACAACTTTACACTCTCTAGCACTCAAGTCACAAGAAAGTGGCATCAAAGTATCTCATGAAGCTTTTCAAAGTTGCTGCGACTTTAACCACCTCAATACAGTGCACTTACACCCCCTTCCTGCCCAGACCAATTTTCAGCTTTCAGCACTCCCACACTTTGAATGAGAATTACTCAGTCATGCAACACTGTACCCATATGAAATTTGCGTCCTTTTTTAACACAAATAGAGCTTTCTTTTGGTGGTATTTAATCACTAGTGGGATTTTTATTTTTCACTGAAAATTGATCACATCTGATCAGGCCTTCAGTACATCAGGTGTATCTCATTTCTTGGGACACAAACAAGTCAAGAAAGTACAAATACCCCCCAAATGACCCCTTTTTAGAAAGTAGACATTCCAAGGTATTAGGTAAGTCGCATGGTGAGTTTTTTTAAGTTGTTATTTTTTCCCACAATTCTTTGCAAAATGAAGATTTTTTTTGTTTGTTTGTCTTTTTACACAATCAGTCATATTATCAGGTTATTTCTCACACACAGCATATGCATACAGCAAATTACACCCCAAAATACATTCTGCTACTCCTCCTGAGTATGGTGATACTACATGTATGAGACTTTTACGCAGCCTGGCCACATACAAAGGCCCAAAATTGAAGTAGCACCTTCAGGCGTCCTACGAGCATAAATGACACATCTCATTTCTCAACCACCTATTACACCTTTGAAGGCCCTGGAGCACCAGGACAATGGAATTGCCCACAAAATTACCCCATTTTGTAAAGCAAACACCCCAACGTATAATCTATGAGGCATAATGAGTCTTTTGAACCATTCATTTTTTCCAGAAGTTTTTGGAAAATGTAGAAAAAAAATGAAAACTTTTTTTTTACACAAAGTTGGTAATTTAGAATAGCATATATATAGCAAAAATTACACCCCAAAATACATTCTGCTACTCTTCCCGAGTATGGCGATACTACATGTGTGAGACTTTTACACAGCCCGGCCACATACAGAGGCCCAACATTGAAGTAGTACCTTCAGGCGTTCTAGGAGCATATCCTACACATCTCATTTTATTCCTTCCTATCACACTTTTGAAGGTCCTTGAGCACCAGGACAGTGGAATTACCCACAAAATGACCCCATTTTGGAAAGCAAACACCCCAACATATATTCTATGAGGCAAGGGCTGCAGATATGTACTCGGGTACTCTGATGGGCTGCAGATAGGTACTCGGGTACTCTGATGGGCTAGAGACAGGTACTCAGTTACTCTGATGGGCTGGTGACAGGCACTCGGGTACTCTGATGGGCATGGTGGCAGGTACTCAAGTACTCTGATGGGCTGGTGGCAGGTACTCGGGAACTCGGTACTCATATGAACTGTGACAGATACTCAGATGGACTGAGGTGAACTATGACAGGTACTCATATGGACTGTAACAGCTACTCAGGTACTCAGATGAACTGTGACAGGTACTCAGGTACTTGGGTACTCAGATGAACTGTGACAGGTACTGAGATGGGTGGTGACAGGTACTCAGATGGGTGGTGACAGGTACTTTGATGGGTGGGGCAATCAGTGTGATTGGTGTACACTGTAAGCGGTAACGAGAACCGCAATCTCCTTCTCACACACGATCGGTGTGCAAGGAGGAAAACCCGATAACATCTCATTACCGCGGTTTGTTGACAGTGATCAGCTATGAAAGGATCACAGCCGATCACGTGGTAAACAGCTGCCGGCCAATGGCCTTTTACCAGCATCGGTGACGAGCAGTGTTCCCGGGAACACGCTGCCACTGACGTGCACGCGAAGTGCACTTGCGCCCATGCACCCATGCGCCGCGCAAAGTGTTGCGGTACCATCTGTAATCGACCATGACTTCATCACAGCTGATCTTGTGGTAAACAGCCATGACCAATGGCTGTTCACCCCACTGAAGAAACGGCTCGCTCATGCCATTTCTTCAGTTGCTGTGCCGTCACTGGTGGCTACTGAGCACATGCGCAGAAGTGATTCCATCGTGGCTGCGGCCAATCACAGCGCTGGAGCCTGCAATACCCATAAATAACTCCTGGAGACATGTCATTGGCCACAGCGGTGTGCCGGGACCGCTGCAGGGCTTCGATCTAAGGTAAGTATTTCATAATGAGCTAGTATGCTATGCATACTAGCTCATTATGCCTTTGTCTTGCAGGTTTTTTTTTGTTTTGTTTTTCGGTGGGTTTACAACCACTTTAAGCCCTCCTACCCTTACAATGACTGCAGCAAGAATGCTGCAAGAGGTAGCCTAGTAGAAAGTTATACCTTATTTAAGGTATTTATTACAGGTATTTATATAGTGCCAACAATTTATGCAGCACTTTATATATTGTACATTCAAATCAGGAGCTTATAATCTAAGGTATCTATCTCACTTGCAAAACATACTAGGGCCAATTTAGACATGAGCCAATTAACCCCCCACATTGTCTTTGGAGTGTTGGAGGAAATCTAAAGTACGCAGAGGAAACCCACAATGCACAGGAAGAACCAGCAAACTCCATGCAGGTAGTGTCATGGCTGGGAATCAAACTGAGGACCCTAGTGCTGCAAAGCAGAAATGCTAACCACTAAACAATAATCCCGCTTGCCCGGGATTACGAAGGGACGTACGGGTACTCCCTTTTGCGCGCCCGTGCCATTCTGCCGACGTACATCGGCATGCGTCGGTCAGGAAGCAATTAATTGCCTCAAAAGCCCCCTCCCCATACTTGCTCGGGTTCTAATAAGTACAGTACAGTGGTTGTGGTGCTACTGAAGGTAGGTTAGAAATTCTGGCAGAGAACTAAAGAGGAGGGCCAGTCAAAAAAAAAAAAAATTAAAAGTCAGCAGCTACAAATACTGCAGCTGCTGACTTTCAATTGGACACTTACCTGTCCCAGGGTCCAGCGATGCGGGGGATCGAAGCCCTGCTCGTCTCCCCCTCCATTCAGCGGCGCCGGCATTGCAACTGTGGGCGCCGGGCTGTGGCTTCACAGCCTGGCACCCACTGCGCATGCGCGAGCGGCGCCGCGATTGGCCGCTCAGTCACCTGGGACCTGTAATGGGTCCCAGATGATTGACAGGGGGGAGGGAGGAGAGCTGAGCCCTTCCTGTGCCGAGACGGAAGTGATGTCACCAGCCCAGGCACTGAAAGAGGCAGACTACGAGGGACCCCCTAGCAACAGGCATTTAGAGGTGAGTAAAAAAAAAAAAATACCCACATTTTTTTTGTATTTTTTTTTAGGATTTTTCATGTAGTTTTTTTTTTTTTTTTTTTTTTAGGTGGAACCCCACTTAACCTCTTGCAAATGCCAACTGCCAGAAATGAAACTGTGCTATAATTATTGCAGTCCAGTGCAAATTTCACATCAAAGATTTCATTTAAGCAATCAATGAGTTCACTTAAAAGAAGAAAAAAAGATACACACACATTTCTTCTAAATAAAATAAGCCAATTGTGTCTGGCAGTATCACGAACATGTAGTCTGATGGCGCACGTAGTGGGAATTTTTTTTACCATGTCACTTACATAGTCATAACTAGAAAGAAAGTTATACTTAAAAAATAACATTTTCACTGCAACTAATGTGTTCACAAGCCTGCTCCACTCTGGAAATTCCAGTGGCCTGCAGTTAGACAGTCTTCCTAAATCTGCATTATACAGTCTCAAGAGTTCTAGTTTCTCAACTACACCCACCTGTGGCAGGGCACGCTTTCACTAAAATCACAGGTAAGGTAGCTAATGCTATTGCAATTACATTGTATACTTTGTACAACCCTGGAACCTTCCATCTCTAATTGTGTGCCTGATTGAAAAATAAACCATTGCTACACCTACTGAGTCTCCTTGCAACAGAAGCTGCAGCCCTCAGGTGCAGGGATGAGTTTGGGATTGGTCAAAACCTGGAAGTTAGGCCCCTTTCACTCATGCGGACCGTTTGTCCATTTTTCATCCATCTGTTGACAGATGGAAATTGAACATCAATGCATCTCAATGGAAAAATGGATGTAAATTGATGATCATCCAGTTACATCCGATTCCGTCAACATCCGTTTGTTGGAAAGGATCAAAGCCTATTTTCCTCCTGTTAAAAAATCGGATCGAATGAAAAACCGATGTAAACAGACAAACAGTCAGTTTTGGCATGAAAGAACCGGGACTCAAGTGGTTAAAGTGATTGTAAGTAGGTGTACACCAAATGTGTTTTTTGGTGCCAAAACCAAATATCGAAAATGAAAAATACACTAGGCCGAAAACCGAAACCGATACCGAAAATGACTTTTTTTAAAACATATTTTTTTATCTAAAAATGTATTTTTATATTTTAAATAAAAGGTATACATTTTTATATAACACTGTGCTAATAGTATTAGAAAAATTTCCATGCGGTGCACCTCTAGCAGATATGATACAGGAGATGGTCAGAGACTGCAGACATGGTACAGGAGATGGTCAGAGACTGCAGACATAGTACAGAAGATGATCAGAGACTGCAGACATAGTACAGGAGATGGTCAGAGACTGCAGACGTGGTACAGGAGATGGTCAGAGACTGCAGACGTGGTACAGGAGATGGTCAGAGACTGCAGACGTGGTACAGGAGATGGTCAGAGACTGCAGACGTGGTACAGGAGATGGTCAGAGACTGCAGACGTGGTGCAGGAGATGGTCAGAAACTGCAGACGTGGTACAGGAGATGGTCAGAAACTGCAGACGTGGTACAGGAGATGGTCAGAGACTGCAGACGTGGTACAGGAGATGGTCAGAGACTGCAGACGTGGTACAGGAGATGGTCAGAGACTGCAGACGTGGTACAGGAGATGGTCAGAGACTGCAGACGTGGTACAGGAGGTGGTCAGAGACTGCAGACGTGGTACAGGAGGTGGTCAGAGACTGCAGACGTGGTACCGGAGGTGGTCAGAGACTGCAGACGTGGTACAGGAGGTGGTCAGAGACTGCAGATGTGGTACAGGAGGTGGTCAGAGACTACAGACATGGTACAGGAGATGGTCAGAGACTGCAGACATGGTACAGGAGATCAATGCAGCCTCACCAGTGTCCATCAAATGCAGCCTGCCAGTGCCCAGCAGCCTACCAGTGCCCATCATTTGCAGCCTGCCTGTGCCTCACCAGTGCCCAGCAGCCTACCAGTGCCCATCATGCAGCCTGCCTTAGTATGTCAGACAGGATCAGGACAGGGCAGTGTTAGCAAGGCAAAGCCAAGAACAGTGCTCTATCTATGGAGGAAAGCTGTCAGCACACCGCGTTAAGGAGCGGCTTGCCGGTATGATCAGCGGGAGGAGCATTATCAGTGTGCAGCACCGCGGGGGTTAAGAGTGCAGGACTTGTTGTTTGACATGCTGTTAGAAACAGTGAGCCTGCTCGGTGAAGCTTACAGTAACGCACTCTTAACCCCCGCGGCGCTGCACACTGATAATGCTCCTCCCGTTGATCATACTGACAAGCCACTCCTTATCGCAGTGTGCTGACAGCTTTCCTCCATAAAGCACTGTTTTGCTTTCTGCCTTTCCGCCGCCTCGTCGAGGAGGGAGGGAGGGGAAGAGAGAGGAAAGGACTGGACGGGGGAGCTCCAGAATGACACCCCTGTAATGGGCGGCACCAGGGGCGGGGCCCCGCCCCATTTTCGGCTCTATTTTCGGGTGCTTTCTCTTTCGGCAAAGTGTCGAAAACGCCATTTTTGGCCGATATATTTCGGCGGCCCAAATTTCGGTGCATCCATAATTGTAAGGGTAATTTTTTTATTTTTTTTAAGTAACAAACATATCATACTTACCTCCACTGTGCAGCTCATTTTGCACAGAGTGGCCCCGAACCTGCTCCTCTGGGATCCCTCAGCGGCTCTCGTGGCTCCTCCCCGCATCAGATAACCCCCTGGGAGAAGTGCTCTCCCAGGGGATTACCTTGCAGGCGTGCTCCTGAGTCCAGCATTCGGTGTCCATAGAGGCCCGAATGCAGGACTTGACCCCGCCCCCTGGCACCCGCATCATTGGATTTAATTGACAGCAGCGGGAGCCAATGGCTGCACTGCTATCAATCTATTCAATCAAGAGCCGGGAACCTGTGGAGAGAGAGACGGCGTGTCCCCACTGACTAAATGAAGGGGTTCAGGTAAGTAAAATGGGGAGGCTGGGGAGCCGGTGACTGCCCGGTGTTTTTTTCACCTTAATGCATAGGATGCATTAAGGTGAAAAAACACAAACCTTTACAACCCCTTTACGGACTATAGCTGGCAGATATTAAAAAAGCTAATGTAAAAACAGGTGAAAAACGGACAAAAAATGGATGAAAAACTGCCGACAAACTGATATAAACTTAATATGTTTTTCTTTAAAAAAAGTGACCGAATTGATGAAACGAATGGTCCGCTTGTGTAAAAAGGAGCCTTAGCTATATTGCTGGGCCAATGAGCTGTGGTTGGGTTTACACAGCTGTGTGTACACAAAAAGGGGAAGCGCGTGACATCATTAGGGTTGTCCCGATACCAATACTAGTATCGGTATCGGCACCGATACCGAGCATTTGCCCAAGTACTTGTACTCGGGCAAATGCTCCCGATGCTTCACCCGATACCTAAAAGTCAGCTGTGATCGGCGCGTGGGGGAGATACAAGATTCTCCCCCAGCGGCTTTCAGCTGCTTTAGTGACACAGCGGTGATCGCTCACCGCTGACTGTCACTGCATTATCCTCCATGCCCCCTCTGTTCCTCTGTGCCTCTCCGCTGTCCCCCTCCGTTCTTCTCTCTTTTTCTGTCCCCCTCCACTGTCCCCTCCGTTCCTCTTTCCTCCTCTGTGCCTCTCCGCTGTCCCCTCCGTTCCCCCCTCCTTCTCTGTCCCCCTCCGTTCTCCCCCTCCGTTCCTCTTTCCTCCTCTGTGCCTCTCCGCTGTCCCCTCCGTTCCCCCCTCCTTCTCTCTCCCCCTCCTCCTTCCTTTGTGAATAGACAGAGTCAGCTGACTCTGTCCATTCACATAACTGAAACATTGTAATCTCTTGTGATTACGATGTGTCAGTTTATGAATGGAGAGGAGCCGCTGTCTTCTCTCCATTCATTCTCAGTGCAGCTGAGGCTGCAGAGAAAGGGACTGGGGAATCTCTATCCTCTGTCTCTTTCTCTGTCTCAAGGGGGAGATATCAGAGGTCTGTTAAGACCCCTGATATCTCACCAAAGCCCCCCAACAGGGCTGATTAAAAAAAAAAAACAAAAACAAAAAAAACACATATTGCAATAAAGAATAAAAAAAAATTATTGTAAAAAATAAAAATTGTAAATTAAAAAAAAAAACAAAACACACACACACACATACACCGTCCCCCCCCCCCCCCAAAAAAAAAAAAAAAAAAAAAAAAGCACTGTTAAAAAAAAAATTAAAAAAAACACTGTCACGTGACATAAAAAAAAAGTATCGGTATTCGGTATCGGCGAGTACTTGAAAAAAAGTATCGGTACTTGTACTCGGTCCTGAAAAAGTGGTATCGGGACAACCCTAGACATCATTAACCTAATACGGCTACCTGGCCATATGGATGAACATAATATATGTTAATATGTTAGTGCAACCTTTCTCAACCAGGATTCTGTTGAACCCAGAGGTTGCTAAGGGGTTCCTGGAGAAATTAGCAACTTCTACATCTCAAAAAAATTCCCACAGACAACAATAATCTTAGCTATCTGTTTTCAATTACCACAAAGGTAAGGAGCATTCTTTTCAGTGACCATCACACTGATGTACCCTGAGATGTAAATATAGTAATTATAACCAGGGGTTCCCTGACACCAGAAGGCTATTTCAAGGGTTCCTCCATGTTAAAAAGGTTGAGAAAAGCTGTGTTACTGATTTCTTGTGGAATTGATATGAATGGCGGTAAATTCATGCAATCACTTTCACAAGTGTGCACGCAATAAGGATATGCAAAAAGCAGTAATCCATAGCAACTAAACAGACTTCAGTTTCCTGCAGTAATTAAAAATATATTACCCGTTTACATGTGTAGGTTTCTGCCTTTTTAACATGTTGCTTTAATTATAAGGCTTGATACAACACATTACTTGGGCAACCCAATGCTCAAGTTTTATGCAAAATGAAATAAGACAAAAAAAAAAAAAAACACAGATTTTGCTTGCCTACACTTTTGATATTTTACACCTGCTTTATTGCAAGGCTAGAAATTAAGAGAACACTGTAGTGTTAGGAACAGACCATGCAGTCTGGAAGAGAAGTCTCTACCAAGACACACAGCTGCAATCTTGTCAGACAAGAGCTTCCATAAGAATTATTATTTACTTGCTGTTACTGGATTAAAATCTGTTTAACCCAATCTACCATCGACCTTTTAGTCTCAAAAACAAAGCTCTAAATATTAGGGGGTTTTCAAACCCAGGGACAAAGTGGACATTTCTTTATCACTCAGAAAAAACACATCGTCAGGTGTGTATCTATTTAGTGGGCTCCTAAATTAGCCCCCATCACCAGTGGACATGCAGCTTTGAGGCTGCTAAAATACTTAGTACTTCCCAGCCATTGACAATGCAATTCTGTCATGTTTCAGAACTTTAAAGTTACCCTACAAACATGATATGGGCATTCCAGCATTTGCATATTCTTAACAAGAAGTATATTAACTTTAAAGCAAGCCCTTAATCTGTAACTGCAGGCATTGTGGTACAAGCCATCCTCAAAGATCACAGCAGAAGCACTGACGTAGTTCAATCCTCTCAGCAGCTCAACTCACCCTGAATTTCGAGCAGTGACTCAATAGCCTTCCAACCTTCTAATCTCTAATGCAAACACACAGTAGGTTTAGAGGTTATTGAGAACTTGTTTTAAAGCTCATTTTGCTTTTCAAGCCCGGTCAGAGATTGAACTCTAACATGGGTTGCTTTTTCACTTGGTATAAACATATCGACGGGAGTTCCAAGCAGAAATTGACCCTTGCAATTGTGTTTTTGGAAAGGAAAATCCACTTACCTAAGCTTGTGCTTATATTAAATGAGAAAAAAAGTAACATAAAAACAATACCATTAAATACAATATGATAAAAACATTTTGAGATATCTGTTTAAAATAATTATACATGTTTACATTGCAGGTAATGTACTAAAAGCAGTACTGTATACTGATATCTATTAGTATACTTATTAGTTTACTCAAAATGATTTTTCAGCTATGGGTAGATAGTAAAATGTTGAGTCCAGCATCGTAACCCAGTCAATACTCTAGTACAGGAATATGCAATTAGCGGACCTCCAGCTGTTGCAGAACTACAATTCCCATGAGGCATAGCAAGACTCTGACAGCCACAAGCATGACACCCAGAGGCAGAGGCAGAGGCAGAGGCATAATGGGACTTGTAGTCTTGCAACAGCTGGAGGTCCGCTAATTGCATATCCCTGCTCTAGTAGTACGCCATACCTTAAATTAGAATTATACTCACCCTGGCTCCAGCATTCCCAAGCTCTGTGCCCAGCCACTGACATTTTTGGGTGGCCAGCTTCCGGGTTTCAATTGCCAGTCGCTTTTATTGGCAGGGATGGGATGACGTCAGATTCGGCGTTGCCGAACTTGTACAATGGGCTGTGCGTGCACGGGTGGACGGTGGGTGGACGGTACAAGGGTGGGTTGGCAGGTAAGTAACAATAATGCAGAAGAGACAAAGCATGTCTCTTCTGCATTAAAATTTCTCGCTGTTCATCAATTTTTAATTGTGCCCTAAAGTTTCACTTTAATATAATTATAAAAGGGTCCCATTGTCCCCAGGAGAATTTTCAATTACAATTCGATATGGAGAAAGCAAATGGGAACTGAGATGCCTTCCACTTCAGCAGGTGTAGTAAAACGCTGAGGCTATGTGGCAGAGTTAGAAACTATGGCTAGGAACTATGGGTGGGAGATGTCAATGCTGAAATCACTGCATGATTCAGCCCACCAATTTCCTCCCAAAAAATGTAATTTTTGGTGGAAAATTATCATAGCATGGATGGTAGGTTGTGGATTATATTCATATTATTGTAAAAAGAGATTGGATGTACAAAGACCTCTAGCTACAGTAACAACAGCGTGAAAAGGACAGGAGTTTAGAAAGTACCAATGACACAGAAATACTATGTGCATTAATCATTTCCCTGCTTGATTACTGTAACTGCTTATGGATTTCCTTTCTATTAAACCGAACGGTGGCTTGTGTCCAGGCTGAAGGCAGCTGGCTAATTGATTTTCCATACAAACTGACTAATGCTAAATTTTTTTGCCAGTCACTTAAATGGCTACAGGTTTTTTCTTTTTTTCTCAGACAAAAAACATCATTAATACACAATCTGTACATGTTCCAGCTAAAAGGTTACCAGGTATGTACACGCCATTCAACCACAGATTACAACTAGGGATGCACCGAAATTTCGGCCACCGAAACATATCGGCCGAAAATGCCCTTTCAGCAAAAAGCCGAAAGATAATTTTTGCCGATACTGGCACCGAAAATGGGGCGGGGCTCCGCCCCTGGTGCCGCCTATCAGGGGGGGCTTCCTATATCGTTGAAAGGGGGGAGAGCTGCCGCCTGTTTGATTATAGTGTCGGGAACATCACAGTTTTCATTTCAATAGTTGTGTGTTCCTCGCTGGGCGCCGTCACATACAGCCCCTCCCCCTTGTCCGGGCACTTTCATAGACAGATCACCCGTCCAATCCTGGGACGGGTGATCTGTCTATCAAAGTTCCCAGGACAAGGGGCTGTATGTGATGGCGCACAGCGGGGAACACACAGCTACTGAAATGAAAGCTGTGATGCTCCCGGTGCTGTAATCAAACAGGCAGTGTCTCTCCTCTCCCTTCACTGGCTGCAATGGGGACACTGGCTGCACTACTGGGGACACTGGCTGCCCTACAATGGGGACACTGGCTGCCCTACAATGGGGACACTGGCTGCCCTACAATGGGGACACTGGCTGCACTACTGGGGACACTGGCTGCACTACTGGGGACACTGGCTGGCTGCATCTGACAGGCACTGGTGAGGATGCATTGATCTCTTGTATCATGTCCACAGTCTCTGACCATGTCCCCAGTCTCTGACCATCTCCTGTACCATGTCCCCAGTCTCTGACCATCTCCTGTACCATGTCTGCAGTCTCTGACCATCTCCTGTACCATGTCCGCAGTCTCTGACCATCTCCTGTACCATGTCCGCAGTCTCTGACCATCTCCTGTTCCATGTCCGCAGTCTCTGACCATCTCCTGTTCCATGTCCGCAGTCTCTGACCATCTCCTGTTCCATGTCCTCAGTCTCTGACCATCTCCTGTAGTATGTCCGCAGTCTCTGACCATCTCCTGTACCATTTCCGCAGTCTCTGACTGTGACAGACCTAGCCAGGAAAGAGACTTTTGGAGGGGACTGTATGCTAGCCTCTTGCCGATCGATCGGGGGCCCTTGCATTTGGGGGAACGGTGCTCTTTGTGAGCTGTATGCCTGGGGACCCTTGAGGTGGCATTACTGTGGATTCGGGTCCTGGTCCCCCAGGACACACAGACTCTGGGGACCCTGGATTTGCCATATTGGAATAGTGGCTGATTCATAATGCTGGGACAGATACTGTTAGGAGATGCTGATGTAAATTCCAACACCTGTCTGTCTATTGTCTGCTAAAATGTGTATTGCAAATAAGTCTACTATGGGATCTAAGAGCCATTAGATCTCCATTGTTATTTGTGTTAATTAGCTCTGCTACTGGCTGAAGAAGAGTCTATGTTGATTGGATTTTCTGAACTACAAGGCGGCCAGTCTGGCCTAACGGTCATATCCGAGTCATCTAGGCTGTTTAAAGGGATTAGTTAATTAGCTCATGTTAATTAGGTTAATTAGGTTACAGCTGTATTGTTAGAGTAATATGAGCAGGAGGTCTGCACCTCCACTTTGAGTGTATAAAAGCCTGTATTTTGCAATAAAAGAGATTCCTGTTTGAACTTACATACAGCCTGCCTGGTGTTTGTTCTGAGCTATCACAACTGGACTAGAATGGCACAGAGCTGTAGTTCTAGTCCCGGAGCATCGGATGACCGAACCATCAGACGTTGCAATCTGATTCAATAGCTGCAGAGGAGTGTCGGGAGAGTGGAACCGAGCGAGCAAGGGGCTCGTTACACTGACCATCTCCTGTACCATGTCCTCAGTCTCTGACCATCTCCTGTACCATGTCTTCAGTCTCTGACCATCTCTGCAGTCTCTGACTTGGAATACATTAATAATGGTTGTAACCACTCCCGCGCAGTAGCAATGTAGTTTTAGGCAATGCCTTAATAAATGGATAAGATCCCCATGGTCTCTAGAACACCTTGTACAATCAGAGTTGCCTCTTATGCCCATCTTATACAGTCTTGCAGGAGTATAGTGCACTCTATTACTATATACAGCTGGGACAAATGTTGTGTAGTGTTGAGGGAACATAATTGCACAGCCTCTAACACTTCTGCCCATTGCTCTTCTTCAAATATGCCCACATCACTTTCCCATCTGGAGATCACACCAGCTGGGAAATTGTGCAGAAATATAGACAGTAACATAGAATAAGACTTGGAAATAAATCCCTTAACCCCTTCCTGACCAGCCGCCGCAGTTATACTGCGGCAGGTTGGCTCCCCTGCGCAAGCCGTCGTAGCTGTACGTCGGCTCTTCAGGACGCTGTAGCAGGCATGCGCACCCGCAGCATGTCCCTGGAGCTGATGCCCAGTGGGTGCGATGACCGCCAGGCACCCGCGTTCGCTCGTGACAGAGCGAGAGCCGGGATCTGTGTGTGTAAACACACAAATCCCGCTTCTGTCAGGGGAGAGGAGACAGATCGTGTGTTCCTACCAAGTAGGAACAACGATATCTCTCCTCCTCTAGTCAGCCACATTCCCCCCATAGTTACAACACACATAGGGAACACATTTAACCCCTTGATCGCCCCCTAGTGTTAACTCCTTCCCTGCCAGTGACTTTTATACAGTGGCTATTTATAGCACTGATGGCTGTAAAAATGTCAATGGTCCCAAAAAAGTGTCAAAAGTGTCCGAATTATCCTCCGTAATGTCTCAGTCCTGATAAAAATTGGAGATTGCCACCATTACTAGTAAAAAAAAAAAAAAAAAAAGATAATAAAAATGCCATAAATCTATCCCCTATTTTTTAGATGCTATAACAAACCAATCTATACACGCTTATTGAGATTTTTTTTTTACCAAAAATATGTAGAAGAATATATATATCGGCCTAAACAGATGAAGAAATTAGTTTTTTTTTATTTTTTTGGGATATTTATTATAGCAAAAAGTACAAAATATTGTGTTTTTTTCAAAATTGTCGCTCTTTTTTGTTTATAGTGCAAAAAATAAAAACCGCAGAGGTGATCAAATACCACCGAAAGAAAGCTCTATTTGTGGGGAAAAAAGGACATACATTTTGTTTGGGTACAATGTCACACGACCACGCAATTGTCCATTAAAGCGACGCAGTGCCGTATCACAAAAAGTGGCCTGGTCAGGAAGGGGGCAAATCCTTCTGGGGGTGAAGTGGTTAAAATGGGAAACCTCTGTCATGTAATGGAAAACAGGCGCCAGAGATTGCACGCACAGTGCTCCTTCAGACTGTGTCCTAATAGCATGTTGTAGCTGTAAATACGGGAAACACATTGATTGGGGTAACCCGAATTTAGCCTGTAGGTCCAAAAATGAACACAGTTTGCCATTAGAAAAGATATGTACTAAGTGCATAACTTCATAGGATTGCCACCTTGTTGCACATGTAAGGGATTGCAGCTCTTTGTATTGCCTATTATCCCAGATAGGGCTATGGCCGGTCAAGCCGGTAATATCCTGCAGCTTGCATTAAAACATACGTGGGAAATAATTTATTAGACTTAGCAAAAGCTAAAGCCTCCAGTCCCGTGGCTACCTATCTCAACAGAGCCGTAGTTGGATCTTCAATACCCCCCACACTGAGAGTCTCCCCCCGGCATAGCCCGAGCTACGCGCTGCAGCTGGGCTGCCAGGTAGTAAAGCCATAGGTTGGGTAGGGACAGCCCTCCCACTTCATTGGGTTTCCGGAGCTGTTCTAACTTGGTCCTCGGGAGGTTTATTAAACCAGATAAATGTTCGAAGCAAGGAATTAATGACACAAAACATCTTAAGTGGTACTACAATTGGTGTATTGTGTAAGATGTACAGTAGTTGTGGCATAAATATCATCTTAGTGAGATTTACTCAGCCTACTAGAGACATCTTTAGTTTATACCATATTTTAGTTTTGTCCCTCATGCGGCCCACTAATGGGGAAACGTTAAGGGATATATAATCGTGCGGTTGCAGGGTTACAAGAACTCCCAAATACTTAAATTTAGAGGTTACTGGGATATCATTAAGTGTATGACCCTGACTATCAAGGGGACAGTCCAGCAGCATAATCAAGGATTTATGCCAGTTGATCACCTGGCCAGAGAATACTCCAAACCTCCTGACAACATTCATGGCTTCCCTCAGGGATCCTGCAGTGTCCCCCAATAACAACATGGTGTCATCTGCATAAAGCATGAGTTTCTCGTGTAGCTGGCCATACTTAAACCCGGTTATTAAGGGGTTAGAGCGAATTAGAGCTGCCAATGGTTCTATGGCAATGGCAAATAGGAGGGGTGACAGGGGGCAACCCTGTCGGGTACTTCTGTGTAAAGGGAAAGATGTAGATACATGTCCTGCTTCTCTAATTACCGCTTTCGGGGAGTTGTAAAGTTGTGCCCATGACAGAAATATGGGTCCGAACCCAAACTTATACACTGTAGCCCACAGGTACTGCCACTCGATACTATTGAAGGCTTTGTGGGCATCCAAAGACAGTAGTGCCCTGTCTCCCATGTTATCAGCCTGGGACTGTATATTAAGAAACAAACGGCGTAAATTGATGGCTGTAGACCTTTCTGGTATGAAGCCAGATTGGTCAGGGTGTATAATAGACGATATCGCCTTGTCTTAATGCCAGTACTTTTGCCAAAATTTTTATGCCGGTCTGTATAGGAGCCCGGATCCAAAGGATTCTTCCCTGGTTTAAGTAGTAATACTTGGCTTGTGTCATTGACTCCAGAAGACATTGACCCTCTCTGGGTGTATTAAGCACTTTTAATAAGTATGGTAATATGGTTTGCCCGTATTGTTTGTAAACTTTGTTCGGTATATTATCATCCCCAGGGGGCCTTAGAATTAGGGAAAGAGCTAACAGCCAATTGTATTTCTTCTATAGTTATGGGAGCATCTGACATCTTACTCTGAGCATCAGATAGGCGAGGTAACTCAATGTCCCGTAGGAAGTCCTGCACTTCCCTTGTGGAATATCCCTGTTTGGAGCTGTAGAGGTCAGAATAAAAGTCTACCAGCTCTTGCATAATAATTTTTCCCTGTGCTGTCTTGCAAGGCGCCAATGGAGGGGGAAGTCTGATGGGTGTACCATTCTCAACAGAAACCTCCCCGCCTGTTCCCCCACCCGGTAGTTTATTAAAAAAAAGTTTCTTGTCCGCCTTGGACAAGTCAATATGATTAACTGCATCCTGAGCTGCTATCCAGGCCTCTATAGTACTAAGTATAAAATTGAAGCGCATCAATTTTATACTTAGTACTATTTGTTTGGTTATCTGATCACCCTATATTGATAGCAGCTTTAATTTACTGATTTTTTTTATAGCACTAACTATTTTGGTATATATATATTTTTAAGCACAATTTATTTATATCACACATATCTATCCACATCAGCGCTTGGTTTTTATTCATTTTTTTATCCAGGCCTCTATAGTGCCCTCCTCAGAGTCTCTTGGTCCCTTGCAGCATGAAACATAGCAGGGGTAACATCTAGTTCCTCATCTGGGGGCCAATCACACATGCCATTTAGTTTCTGCGTATTATACACCATATCTCTGGGTGCATCTTTCCCCTGGGCTATCAAGGATTTCTGCAGAGGCTTACTCGGGTCCTTTGTCTTCTCTCCTCGTGCACGCTGGGCCACCGGGGCACCATTTTGGGAGTCAGGCATCCCGTTTTCTTTTTGCTGTTTGCGGGTGAGCATGCCGCTGTAAGAAGCCGGCAAGGAGGCTAGCAAGGTCCAGTGTGTTAGAGCGGGTCCGGTGCCAAAACGGGTCTTTAGAACGGCTGGGAGAAGGATCAATGCAGGGAGCTCTGTGAGACACGTCTGCTCACAGGCCGCCCTTGGCCACACTCCCAAATGGCTACAGGTTTACTTTAACTTACGACTGATAATGTTGCATCTTCCATACAAAGATATTGACAAACTGGTGGATAGTTGTGCAAAATGCGTACAATAAGTCATTATTGCTAAAGAAGGCAACACCAGCTTCTAAGGTTGAGAGTGTACTTTTTCTACAGTACACCATTACATCTATTCATATTTTTGGTTACATAAATTATTGTGGATACATTTTCCACAATGTATGAATAGAAGCTGTTGAATCTTCACATAAAGGATGATGCAGCTGCAATATTTTCTGAAGCATAAAAAGGAGATCCATATATCATGTTTTTTCACTAGAGATCTGCTTTAATCCTACCTCCCGATAGTGTTTTCCAGTTAGACATAGTCCAATCCAATACACTAAAATGTATCATCTGAAATTTAAATTGAGGTTTACTTACCAAATAAGAAATCCAACGCACTGTTCCTGCACTAAAATACACTGGGTTTGATTTACTGCTTGCAAATAGGTTGTTCATTTTGGAGGGTAAGCTGCACATTGCAAGGGAATTTTCCCCAGAGAGCTTGGTGAATGTGGGTGAAATTCCACTTTGCAATAATTACCTAATCACGTGCAATAAAAATAACAAAAAAAAAACAAAATTTTTGCTTTCACATGATTGGATGATGAAAGTCAGCAGCGCTTTACCTCATTAGGCTCACTTAGGAGAAAAATTGACTCAAAATGAACAAGCCATTTGCCTTTAGTAAATCAACCCAACTGAATACCAACCTCCCTGATGTCTTCATTTAGGTGAACATGTTTAAATTTACTGTGACCCATCCAGGTGTCATCACTAGGCTGAGGTATTCAATAAATGTGGCGTGGAAGAGGATACATCCAACACAAAAAGGGAAACTTTGGGAACTATTCCCAAAAAATGCAGGTGGGTGGCAAGAGACTAGTCACTAGCGTTGCCTGTGGTTTACCTGCAGCGGATCTTTCTCCATTACTGGCTTATCTTGGCTTGCAGCCATCTTGCAGGGGCATGGCTTTCCCTTGTCAGAGCCTCCAGCAAGAAGAACACTGAGCAGCAGAGTAGTGACATCACCACTCCATCCTAACTCCAAATTTCCTGAGGCTAAGTAGTCAAAGGGAGTAGTGCCTTAATCTTACACTGCAGATATACAGCTACGAAGCTGTAGGCATAGGAGTGTCTAGGCACCCTTACATACCAGGAAGTGCACTGCTATTTAAGTTCTACCTTAGCCAGTTAGGTTAGGTTTTTAAGAAGTGATCTTTTAATCTGCAAGTGTGCAAAACTTTTTTTTGGATCCAGTTCTTCTTTAACCTCTTCACTCCCCGCCCATTGTCATATGACGTCCACAGATGGAATCTCCCATCCTGGGCGGGTGTCATATGACGTCCTTGGCTTCCCGGCAGTATAGGGGGCGCGCGCCACATCTCCGAGGAGCCAATGCGCGTGCCAGACGGCTGCGATGTCTGCCGGGCACTCGCGATCACTCGTGACAGAGCAGGAACGTGGATCTGTGTGTGTAAACACACGGATCCACGTCCTGTCAGGAGAGGAGACAGATTGTGTGTTCCTAGTATATAGGAACACTGATCGATCTTCTCCCCTAGTCAGTCCCATCCCCCCCAGTTAGAATCACTCCCTAGGTAACACACTTAACCCCTTAATCGCCCCCTAGTGATAACTCCTTTCCTGTAAGTGACATTTATAAGTAATCAGAGGATATTTATAGCACTGATAGCTGTAAAAATGTCAATGGTCCCAAAATAGTGTCAAAAGTGTCCGATATGTCTGCTGCAATGTCACAGTCATGATAAAAATAACAGATCGCTGCCATTACTAGTAAAAAAAAATAATAAAAATGCCATAAATCTATCTCCTATTTTGTAGGCGCTATAACTTTTGCGCAAACCAATCAATATACGCTTATTGCGATTTTTTTTTTACCAAAAATATGTCGAAGAATACATAGCGGCCTAAACTGAGGAAATTTTTTTTTTTTTTGTAATATTTATTATAGTGAAAAGTTAAAAATATTGTGTTTTTTTCAGACTTGTCGCTTTTTTTTTTGTTTATAGCGCAAAAAATAAAAACCACAGAGGTGATCAAATACCACAAAAAGAAAGCTCTATTTGTGGGGAAAAAAATGATAAAAATTTAATTTGGGTACAATGTCGCAGGACCGCGCAATTGCCATTCAAATTGTTACAGCGCTGAAAGCTGAAAATTGGCCTGGGCAGGAAGGGGGTGAAAATGCCTTGTATTGAAGTGGTTAAGGAAGAGATCACACATAATATTTACTACTGCACAAAGAGGTGAGAGCACACCTCCTTCCGGTTCTCTTCCCTGCTGCTATGTGCTACTACTGCCAGCAAAGCAGAAAGCTGTGCGGGCTGCCCACCCTGGTCCTACCAACTGATGACATCATTGGTTGCTAAGGACATGTCAGGTGGCACACACATCTTTCTGTTTTCCTGGCAATAATTGGGGGGGGTTTGTGCTAGGAGAGGTGATGTGGGAGCAGGGAGTTTGTGCTGGAAAGGGGGATTTGTGCTAGGAGGAGGAATTTGGGGAAGTTGAGCTCAGAGGGGGATTTGGGGTGTTCATGCTAGGAGGAGGGATTTGGGGGACTTGTGCTCGGAGGGGGGATTCCTGCTAGGAGGGGGACTTTTGGGGGGACAATAGTTACAACCTAAGATCACTAAATTCTGCCTCAAACTACATTTTAGGGCTTGTTCATACCAGGTGTGGTGCAGTTTGTTTGCGCCCATTAAAAAATGCAACGTGTGAAAAAAACGCAAGAGAGTGCACACGCTTGGACATACCTGCTGGTGTGAACAAGCCCTCAGACTTGTCACAGGATTGTACACAGTTCTAAAGGGTACCTTGACTGAGAGTAGGCTGAAAAACACTGAGCTGCAGTATATACATTTTCGGATTTTTGTGTGTAAATACATTTTAAAGAAAAAGTATAGTAAATTATCAGAAACTACATATTTTGAGTTATTACCATAGTGATTACCATAAAGATGTTTTCGATGTGAATGTCACATTTTTACAGATTTGTTCCTCCATATGTTTGTTATAGTATTAAAAACAGTGATTATTAGATTAGCCACTAGAGTAAGCTAACAGTTTATTTGCAAATCACTGTGCTTACTTTCTAATGAGATAGGATATCGGCAAGGCTAGAAGTGCATTTTTTTTAAATCAATGAGCTATCTAATAGACATGCATTGTGAGATGAGGCAGTGCAGCACAACCACTGTGTAGCACTGCAAAGCAGGAAACAAAGTCTGTATAGGTTGAGCAAAAATGGCTGCTCCTATGTGCATATGTAATCACAAACTATATACTGGATCAAGATTTTTAAAATCATTTACACACATTGATAACAATTAAATTAAGCTGATCTTATTTATTCATTTGTAAAAGCCCACCTTTCAAAAAAAAATATTTCCCATGCTGTGGGACTGTGCTCGTTTTTTCTATGGGTGAGAAGAACGCATATATTCACCCAATCCTTTGATCCTCCAGAAAACAGTACTTCTCCATGGTTCAGCAGTGAAATATGGAGCCTGCTCTGGGCGTGATGACATCAGGAACAGTCCACTATTCAAGACCACTGGAGCTCGGTGGTGCCAGACTGATCTTGCGCCGGGAAGATCAGAAGATTAAGTAAGTATATATCCGCTGTCCTCTCCCCTACAAAAATTGAGCAGTTAACCCATGCAATGGGGGAACAGCTCCACTAGCTGTCAAAAATTTTCAAAAAACGTGGCCGAGCAGTGCTCCACCCCCCCCCCCCCCCAGTCACGTCACTAACTCACAGTGTTCTGTGAATTGAAAACTACAAGTTCTGACAGCCTTAGCAGATGTTGTTCTCAATGAACTACCACAGTGCTGTGGAGCGCCGTGGTAGTTCATTCATGCTTCGAATGTATTGGTTACCTTGTATGAGGTACGAGGAAGCAGCTACACTGACAGGTCCATAAGAGACCTGCATGGCATCAGCAATCTGCTGAATGCTGGTGCAATGCTTTACAGGAGCCTGCAACAAAAAATAATAAACGCACATTTTTTACCTGCAAAAACGTGCATTTATCGTTTTTGGGCAAAAAGTGAACTTATCCTTTAAAGACCACAAAAAAACAAAAAAAAAACAAAGATGGATAAGGGAAGCTGAACTTCAGCGGAGAAAAATCTTAACCCTTATAGCTGAAATCCGGGGAAAAAACCCTAACCCTTCCCACTGCAAAGGTTAACTGCTCAATTTGCCTATGCTATGATGAATAGGGTCTTATACCTACTTTATTCCTCACTCTCCCAGCAGCTGGTGATTTCCATCGCTGTCCAACACTCCTGGCTTGTGGGTGGGCTCTCAGGCCCTACAATGCCAGGCTATTGGTCCTGCACCTGTCAACAGAAAAATCATCACATAGAAGACTTTTTGTCCCCTATGTGATCAAAAAAAAAAAAAAAGATAAGTAAAAAACAAAATGTTCTTAATTGTAAAAAATGAGTTACACCCAAGCACATAACCCCCCCCCCCCCCCCCAAAAAAATAGGGTACTGAAGTTTGTTGCCATTTCACAGGCACATGCAAATTTAAAGTTTGGCATCTTGGGTATCTATTACTTGGTGCAACCTCCACTTTTATATTTTACCAAAATATTGGTTAATTTCTTGCGTTTTTGTGCCTCCTAAAATTTGCAGTAATATCGTGTTACATGAAAAATTGGAACTACCACTATTTTATTCTCTAGGGTGTCTGCTTTCGGAAAATATATCATATTTTGGGGTTTTATGTAATCTTCAAGCCTAAAATGATTTTTTAATCATGCGTGCAAAAAAAACTAAAACAGCTCTGGAAGCGAAAGGGTTAAAGGATAATTACACCTTCAGGAACATGTTACATGTTCCACCCATTTTTAGGGTGGAACATGTGTGACAGCAGTACAGGGAGAAGTACCATGTACCAGCTGTCACTTTTTGAAAAGAGCGTGGCAGTGTGGGGTGCTGCCCACATGGTCACATCATTAATTTACAGAGTTCTATAAATGAATCAACTGCAAGTACCGACATCCTTTGCAGATGTTAGCTTGTAGTTCTCAATAAACTACCACGGCACTTTTGAGCACTCTGGTAGTTCATTGATTCTCCCTGTCAGTATGAAACTGCCTGCCTGTATGATGTACAGGCAGACAAATTACACTGACAGTTTGCAAGAGTTCTGATCAGCAGATTGCTGGGGCAATGCTTTCCAGGCTCCTAAAAGAAAAAAAAAGAGGGGCCGACACTGCCCCTTCCCATCACACTGTAAGGTCTCTCCTCACCCTGCTAGTCTCCGGGTGTGGTGCTCGAAACAGGCAGGGAGGTGAGTAGGAGATAAATAGCCCAATGTTAAAAACATTAAAAGTTTAAGTCGCCATAAAGCCCCTTTCAATTTCAAAAGCCCCAGACATTCCTAAAAGCACCCCTGCCTAATAAGGCCTCATGCACACAGAGTGTTTTAAAAAACTAGCTGCACAGCCAGTATCGACGCCAGGAAAAATGGCTGTAAAAACGCACTTTTAGAAGCATTTTGCATTGGCATTAATGTGCGTTTAGCCGTGTTAGCGTTTAACAGTGTTTCTCTACCCTCTTTTATTTTCCACTCCCAAATCCAATTACCGCAGCTTAAAAACGCTTGACTTGGCTTAACACTATATATAGCAATAACACGTGTTTAGCTGCTTCAGGCATTTTTACAGCTGTAACGCTGCTGCTCCAGAACACACTGGTCCTGGGTTTTTTTTTAGCTTGAAAATGCCTATGCCACTTACAACTTCTAAAAGCCATGGACACATACAATAACATGGAGAGGCGTTTTTAAGCTGTAAAAAAAAAATGCCTGACGCCCCTAGGAGCAGCTGTAAAAACGTCCAGTGTGCATGAGGCCTAAAGAACACGAAACTTTCATATTTTCCATCCTGGCAAAAATTATTCTTTTATCAGGACAAGTAGATTGGGACCCCAATTTAGTCCCTTGGACAAGTTTTTTTTTTTTTTTTAAATGTCTACACCATTGCTTTACTGATATGGCTTTAGTGTAAAATCTATTCTATCTGATGTTTTTTAAGTGCACATGGAAGGTGTTATCACTGGATTGTTTCCTGGCTGTCATGCAATTCCTTTTATTTCAATACTTTCGGTCAACATTCCAAACAAAGTGTACAAATCAGAAGTTCTGACTTTTACATTCTGTCTTTAACATGTTCTAAATCAGTAAGTGAAACACTTAAGTAAATTGATCAGCATATCATCCAAGCAACTAGCATTATAGGCATAGGAGTGTGCAGAGGGTGTGCTGGGTGTGCCTGGGTGCTGCTGCCCAGGCGCCCTGTGTAAACCCCCCTCCCCTGAAGCACTGCCAGTTTCTCTTCTCTCCCGCTGGCTGCTGTGGGGATGTTTTAGGATGGAGCCAGTAAATATATCATTTACCAACCCCACTCATTGCGGTTATTCATAACTGAAATATAGCAAAAAGAAAATAATATCTCTGCCCCCCCCCCAATAAATGGAGCTTGTAAAAAAATTGTAAACAAAATAATGACAAGAATAAAATTGTACAAAAAACTACTGACAACGTCCACTGCCCTACTAACACCGATCTCTGCTCTCATGACACCTTCCACTGCCCTAATGATAAAGTCCTCTGCCTTACTGACACTAGCCACTGCCCTACTGGCACCATCCATGTTTTAATACAATTTAAAATGTTTGTTTACATTTATTTATAAGAGTGTGTGCATATATATATATATATATATATATATATATATATATATATATATATATATATACACACACAGTGCCTTGAAGAAGTATTCATACCCCTTGAAATTTTCCATATTTTGTCACGTTACAACCCAAAACATAAATGTATTTTATTGGGATCTTATGTGATAGACCAACACAAAGTGGCACATAATTGTGAAGAAAATGATAAATGGTTTTCCAATTTTTTTACAAATAGATATATAAAAAGTGTGGTGTGCATTTGTATTCAGCCCCCTGAGTCAGTACTTTGTAGGACCAACTTTTGCTGCAATTACAGCTGCAAGTCTTTTTAGGGATGTCTCTACCAGCTTTGAACATCTAGAGAGTGACATTTTTTCACATTCTTCTTTGCAAAATGGCTCAAGCTCTGTCAGATTGGATAGAGAGTGTCTGTGAACAGCAATTTTCAAAGTCTTGCCACAGATTCTCAATTGGATTTAGGTCTGGACTTTGACTGGGCCATTCTAACACATGAATATGCTTTGATCTAAACCATTCCATTGTAGCTCTGGCTGTATATTTAGGGTCGTTGTCCTGCTGGAAGCTGAACCTCCAGTCTCAAGTCAGGTTTTCTTATAAGATTGCTCTGTGTTTGGCTCCATCCATCTTCCCATCAACTCTGACCAGCTTCCCTGCTGAAGAAAAGCATCCCAACATGATGCTTGTTTCACAGTGGGGATGGTGTGTTCAGCGTGACGCACAGTGTTAGTTTTCCGCCACACATAGCGTTTTGCTTTTAGGCCAAAAAGTTCAGTTTTGGCCTCATCTGACCAGAGCACCTTCTTCCACATGTTTGCTGTGTCCCCCACATGGCTTCTTGTAAACTGCAAATGGGACTACTTATGACTTTCTTTCAACAATGGCTTTCTGCTTGCCACTCTTCCATAAAGTCCAGATTTGTGAAGTGCACAATAGTTGTCCTGTGGACAGATTCTCCCACCTGAGCTGTGAATCTCTGCAGATCTCATCCAGAGTTACCATGGGCCTCTTGGCTGCTTCTCTGATTAATGCTCTCCTTGCGCGGCTTGTCAATTTAGGTGGGCGGCCATGTCTTGGTCGGTTTGCAGTTGTGCCATACCCTTTCCATTTTCAGATGATGGATTGAACAGAGCTTCGTGAGATGTTCAAAGCTTGGGATATTTTTTTTTATAACTTAGCCCTGCTTTAAACTTCTACACAACTTTATCTCTGACCTGTCTTGTGTGTTCCTTGGCCTTTGTGATGCTGTTTGTTCACTAAGGTTCTCTAACAAACGTCTGAGGGCTTTGCAGAACAGCTGTATTTATACTGAGATTAAATTACACACAGGTGGACTCTATTTACTAATTAGGTGACTTCTGAAGGCAATCGTTCCACTAGATTTTAATTAGGGGTATCAGAGTAAAGGGAACTGAAAACAAATGCACACCACACTTTTCAGATATTAATTTGTAAAAAAAGTTGAAAACCATTTGTCATTTCCCTTCCACTTCACAATTATGTGCCACTTTGTGTTGGTCTATCACATAAGATCCCAATAAAATTCATTTACATTTTTGGTTGTAACATGACAAAATGTGGAAAATTTCAAGGGTGTGAAAACTTTTTCAAGGCACTGTATATACATGCATGTGTTTTTGAGCTTTGGGGTGCACACCCTAATGCAATAGGCTGTGCACACCAATGATTATAGGAAAGAAGTCAGCAAAGCAGTCCCCCTATCTGTCTCAAGACAAGGTTAGTTTAAATGATGCAGGCTTACATGCAATGACCTGTACAAAAGTTCTGCAGCATTCATTTGAAGACTATTGTATAGCTGACCTCTTATCAGCTAATTGCTTATTTACAATAGTAATCGCAATCTTAACAAACCATGCATTTTCCAAGGGGTCATGTGAAAAAAGCCCAAGACAAATTTGGTGCATAAGTATCTATTTAGCTAGCAAACACATGCTACCAATAGTAAAAACATGGGGCATAAAGCAGACCATTGGCTCCTGCTACTGTCAATCCCAGCCAGTGAGCTAATGTGGAGAGAGTGGGGGGCGGGGCCAAGCCATGGCTGTGTGTGAATTGACACACAGAGCAGTGGCTCAGGAGCGATCCTGCTTGGGTACCACCACATCAGTAGCTTGTCTATGAGCACTTGATCACACCTAGTCCCGCCACTGCTTTCTGGACAGTACTGCCTCTGTTGCTAAAACCCTCCCCTGCGAGCTGTAGTGGAGGGAGAAAGTATAAGACACAAATTAGGGAAGATTTGGCTTAGTTAGGAGATATAAGGAAGATTCTTATTTTCATTTATGAGGCTTGTAGATCACATAGCAAATGGATTTGGTACTTGTTATACAGGGCCCCTTAGTTGTACTTATAATTAAGTGTTAGAGACTTGTTCACAAGTGTGCCAGGCACTAATCTGATCACTTTTTAGAGGTGTTTGACAGGCAGTGAGGAGGTGATATGTTGCCTATAATTGGCGTACTACTGCGCCGCAATTGCATCCATTGAATGCTGTTGTGGTGCAGTAGAAGCTGCATTAGTCACGTTTGGTGGTGGCACCACCCACAATAGGTGACATGCTGTTAAGCCTTTTTCGTGGCTGTGAATTACAGCATCGGAGCCGTGGCTTGTGTACAGCCATGAGAGACTGTATGTTAGTGTTCAGGCCAGGGGTTGGGGGATGGTAAAACCATGGATCAACCACCTGTGTTCACCACCCCCAACCACAAGTGTGAACGAGCCCTTACAGCACATATGTTTTTTTAAATGAAAAAAAACATAGTTCTACAGTACATTACGCCAACTTGGATAACGTGCGCAACCCAGTATATGGTCATGCTAGTACTTTTTTATTAGACCTCTCCTAGATTTTCTTTATAATAAAACTTTACCCTTTTTAAATTGTTTTGATATTTTAAGACAGGGCTATAGTCAATGTTGCATTTAATATTTAACCAACTTGCTCACTTTGCAATGTGTACAAAAAGTGTAGAAAAGCAAAGTTCCACATTATTAAAACTACGACTGTATCACCCTCGTTTATCCTATCTCAGCAAAGGAACTGTACTTTCTGCTTGTTGGTATATGACTCTCTCCCACCTCACAACAATCGCCTCTTCCTCTAGATGTTGGAGAGGATATCTTGTCTGACCCTCACCCCTGACCTATCCTATCTATTGTTACATTTAAAAAGTACAAATGTGCAATTATTGATTTTTTTAAACACAGCTTGTGATAGCTTAAAGTGGTTTTAAAGGCTGAAGGTTTTTTATTATCAGCATGCATGAAGGTAAAAAGCCTTCTGTGTGCCCCCCCCCCTTTATACTTACCTGAGCCGATTCTCAATCCAGCAATGTGCACAAGATCAGCTGCACTCCCAGCTCTCTCTCTCTCTCCTCATTGGCTCAGACCCAGCAGCTGCTGTCAATCACAGCCGGTGAGGGGGGAACAGGGGGCGGGGTGAGCCCCGTTCTGTGTGTCAATGGAGTTGACACACAATGAGCTTGAAAGTGAGCAGCAGGTGGGGTGGGTGGCAGGAGTGCAGGCAAGGGACAGGAGAAGAGGAGGCTCGGAGCTGTACAAAACCATTGCACAGAGCATAACCTATTTTTTTTTAACATAAACTTTTTCCTTTTAGTATCATTTTAACTTGTACATATGCAAACCTTTTCAGTAAAAATAAATTTTAAAAAATTTTGCAACTGACGATCATGGGCAATGTGAAATGATCCTTACACCTACTGAGAGGATAAAAAAAGCCAATTCACCCACTATATAAACTAACTAAATACCAATATAAATATAAAAGAAACATTAAAAGGTAATTTAGCTTAACATGGTGAATAAAGGTTAAATAATAAACAAAGGTGAATAAAGTTTAAAGCAAAACATTGGTTGGAAAAACTGGGTCAGCTTTTCAGGCTAGGCACCCCTCTTTTTGAGGCACGCCACTTGTGTTGGACCTCCGGCTCAAGCAAACTGGGAACATCTTTTTGCATTCATATGTTTTTAATCTGCAAGGTCTGAAAGGGTTGTCATCTCAATATTTATGTAAGTGATTTTTTACCATTTTCTCCACCTTTTCTGCCCCTTGTCTCTGTATATTTATGCATATTTGTATACTTATTTCTCTCAAATATTTCATTTTAGAACACTTAGTATTCTCGCTTAAATTTACCCTTGAGGAAGGAGATACACATGTGCTCCGAAACGTGTCGGTTGCAAGAATTACTGGTTCACTACCTGTACTATGTTGTGATGACAGCACTGTAAATTTGTTCTATTGTATATTTTTTATGTGTTTTTTAAATTTTGTACTTATTATATTGAATAAACACTTCAAACTAGATTGATTTTTCTCAAACAATTTCTGTGCCTTAAAAGTCCACCACAAGGGGATTTTGTTTCTTTTCTTGGTTGGAAAAAGGATCCACGTGTATAAAAGTATACAATGTATTTTGTTGCATGCAACAACCAACCAACTTCTCCCTTTTAGTGTTTACATTATCCATATACTGTGGAACCTTGGATTATGAGCATAATCCGTTCCAGGAGAATGCTTGTAATCCAAAGCACTCATATATCAGAGCAAGTTTCCCCATAGAAGTCAATGGAAACGAAGAAAATTCGATTCACATTGACTTCTATTGCATGCAATACCGCATGTGGCCAGAGGTAGGGGGGCACTAGAGAGACTCGGAAATACTCGGAGACCACTCGGATGCACTCAGAAACCCTCAGAAAGGCTTGGAAAAACTCAGAAATGGAGTATTTCCTAGTGTTTGCTGAGTATTTCCGAGTGTTTCCAAGTATTTCCGAACGGCTCTGAACGGCTCCAAGTGTCACCGGCGCCCCCGCACCTCTGGCCAAACACCACAGAGGCTTGAATCCTGTTCGTTTTGCAAGACAACACTCACAAACTGAGTCAGGATTTTTTTTTAAATGATTGCTCGTATTGCTAAATGCCCCTTAACCACGTTACTCGCAATCCAAGGTTCCACTGTACACTATATTGTCAAAAAACCCTTTGCACCTATAACAGCTTCAATTCTTCTGGGAAGGTTGTCCACAAATTTTAGGAGTGTGTCTATGGGAATGTTTGACCATTCTTCCAGAAGTGCATTTGTGAGGTCAGGCACTGATGTTAGGTGAGGAGTCCTGGTTCGCAGTTTTAACTCTGTGGTGTAACATTCTGTTGAGCTTATTTTGTATTTTACATTAGTTATTTCTGGTGTTTTGGATGCTCTAATTTATCCCAAAGGTGTTCTATCAGGATGAGGCCAGGACTCTGTGCAGGCCAGTCAAGTTCCTCCACCCCAAACTCGCTCATCCATGTCTTTATGGACCTTGCTTTGTGCACTGGTGCGCGGTCATGTTGAAACAGGAAGGGGCCATCCCCAAACTGTTCCCACAAAGTTTGGAGCATGAAATTGTCCAAAATGTCTTAGTATGCTGACGCCTTAAGAGTTCCCTTCAATGGAACCAAGGGGACAAGCCCAACCCCAGAAAAACAATCCCACACCATAATCCTCCCTCCACTAAATGATTTGGACCTGTGCACAAAGCAAAGCCTATAAAGACATGGATGAGCCAGTTTGAGGTGGAGGAACTTGACTGGCCTGCTCCTCAACCCGAAAGAACACCTTTGGGATGAATTTGAGTGGAGACTGGCCTTCTTATTCAACAGCATCCAAAACACCAGAAATAATCAATGTAAAATACAAAATAAGCTCAGCAGAATGTTACACCACAATAAAACAAGTGTTTAAAATGTTTAAAGGTACATTCCAGGCACAAATAAATATTAACTTAATGATCGCCCCATGCAGATATACTGTGGCAGGGCGGCCTTCCTGCATGAAATCACGTACCTGTATGGGGTCTGGGGCGAATCAATCAGCCAATCAGCAGGACATCACATCCGCTGGGACTCACCGATCATTCTGAGGAGTGGCAGAATGGCGGTCTACCTATGTAAACAAGGCAGACCGCCATTCTGCCAGAGGGGAAAATGGAGATTGTGTGTTTCTGCTAAGCAGAAACACAAATCTCTGTTTTCCTTTAGTCACATCACATCCCCCACAGTTAGAAAGCACCCCCTAAAACACATTTAACCCTTTGATTGCCCCCCCCGATGTTAACCCCATCCCTGCCAGTGTCATTAGTACAGTGACAGTGCATTTTTTTTAGCACTGATCAATGTATTGGTGTCACTGGTCCCCAAAAAGTGTCACTTAGTGTCAGATTTGTTCGCCACAATGTTGCAGTCCCACTAAAAAATCACTGATCACTGCCATTGCTAGTAAAAAATAAATAGAAAAAAAAATTCCATAAATAAATCCCATAGTTTGTAGACGCTATAACTTTTGTGCAAACCAATCAATATACGCTTATTGGGATTTTTTTCCCAAAAATATGTAGCAGAATACATATTGGCCTAAACTGATGAAGAAATTATTTTTTTTTTCATTTTTTATTGGATATGTTTTATAGCAGAAAGTAAAAAAATACTGTTTTTTTTTTTGCAAAATTGTTGGTCTTTTTTTGTTTATAGCGCAAAAAATAAAAACCGCAGAGGTGATCAAATACCATCAAAAGAAAGCTCTATTTGTGGGGAAAAAAGGACATACATTTTGTTTGGGTACAATGTTAAAGAACATCTTTTGAATACAGAGGACAACTATATTAAAGTAAAAAAAAAAAAAAAAAAAAAAAAAAAAACGTTCTTGCTGCAATAATCACCCTTAAAGGATAAGTACAACCAAAGCTTTTTTGGCTGTACTTCTCCTATGGATCACAGGAGTGCAGTACGTTCTGCACTCCTGTGACCCGTTTTCAGCCTAAAGCTTGTTTTCAGGTTAAAGCCCGCTGTCGGCTGATGTCACAGAGCCGGTCCAGAACTGTGACTGTCAGTGATTGAGGGGAGAACTGAGTAATTGCTGTCTTTGATCGGTCAGTTCTCACTACTGAACCAGCGGGGTACAGATGCAGATCAGATTGATTGAATAAATGCTGCATCCGCCTAGAGGAGTATAACCTTTTTTTTTTTTTTCTGCAAAGCCCATACTTCTCTTTTAATGCAGGGTTGTTACCCACAGTAAAATTTTTTGCCACCAAATGCCATCAGTCTTCTGTGTTAAATTATAACTAGCATCATTCAACCCACTTCCTTTCTGTCATGGTCCCCTGGGCTCAGAAGATCATTGCACTTGAGGGTACTCATGAATCATTACATGAGTACCATGCAATTCAGCAGGCAGGACCACCTCCTTTATCACTGTAGGAGAAGATGAGTGGTCCATGATATCAATGGACTGGCCAGGAAATCTTTGGAAAAAGGGTATGCTTTGAGTGGCTTCAAGGAGGGAGGGTGAATATTTGCAAAATCTAGTGGAGTATTGATTATTTTTATTCCTTATGCTGCTAGCATTAATAAACATATAAGAATGTACTGTATATAATATTTATGCGTTTTAAACTTCTCTGATTTCTTCCTGGTTTCCAGGTCCAGGCAAATGATGTCATACATCCCAGGAGTCTGCATGCCTGCATGACTGAGCTAAGGCCTGATTGATTCCAAGAAGTAAATGCTACATGAATCATCTGTCCTTACTCAAGATGGCTACAACCAAAATGCTAGGGGGTGTTTTTCAAAGTGATTTCTCAGCAAAATAAAGCATGGGGGCATGAATGGATGGGTGAGTTTGTTTTAAGTATTAAAATGAATTAAAATAAAGTTTTTGGTATGTGGTGCTCAGATGCAGTGTAGTTCCACTTTAAGAATCATTGTAGACTTAGTAGCTCACCAATTCATTTTACTTTTTGCCTGGAATTGCCAGTTAGTAACTGTAAAATATGAAACATTCGATCACCTTTAGCTATGAAAATTTGGATGGAATTCCAGTCTTAACATTAGTTATGGTGGCCGTAGTTTAGCCCTACAGAATGTGCGACTCATCTATGGTGCAGGACCTGTAGGTTCTCAGGCTGATAATTACAGACTTTTATGTTTTATTGAGAAGAAATAAGGAGGTGATGGGTTTCTTTTTCCACTTGCCGACCACAATATGTATGTATTGTAAGCTATCAGCCATAACCTCGGTACTTTTTTTCAGCTGGCGGCTGGCATTCTCATGAAAGCAATCCAAGCGGCTAATTAGCTGCTGGATCAGCAGTGGGAGGGGACATCCACAACCCCCCCCCTCCATCGCTCGCCAGTGTTTCCTGGGCTTACAGCTTTCACTGGCGCGCCCGAGAAATGATCTGACTGATCACAGATCACAGAGGCTGACAGAGACCAGATCATCTCTGATTGCCTCTATGGCCTTGGAGGATGTCACTTCCGGGACTTCACTTCTAGGGTGGAAGTAAAAAAAAATAATGTTTTAAAGCAAAAGATACATTTTTTTAAATCTTTTGATTTTAAAGGTAAAGGACATATCTGGGGTCGTTTTGACCCCAGATCTCACCATAAAGAGGAGCTGTCATCCTTATTTCTATTGCAAGGGATGTTTACATTCCTTGTAATAAGAAAAAATAATGATAAAAAAAAAAGATTAAAGGGACAATGTAAAAATAAAATAAATATGAAAAACTAAATTAAAGCTCCCCCATCCCTCCATGCTTGCACGCAGAGGCAAAGGCATACGTAAGTCGCGCACGTATATGTAAACGGTGTTCACACCACACATGTGAGGTATCAGCACAAACATTAGAGCGAGAGCAATATTTCTAGTGCTAGACCTCCTCTGTTACTCTTTCCTGTAAAATTTTTGACAGCGTCTCCTATGGAGATTTTTAAGTACCATAGTTTGTCGCCAGTCCACGAGCGTTCGCAATATTAAAGCGTGGCATGTTAGGTATCTACTTGGCATAACATCATCTTTCATACTATACAAAAAAATGGGGGTTTATATTGTTTTTTTTATTCATTAAAGTGTATTTTATCCAAAAAAATATGGTTTTGAAAAACTGCTGCACAAATACCATGTAGCAAAAAAAGACATTTGCAATGATCACCATTTTATTGCCTAGGGTATCTGCTAAAAAAATATATACTGTATGTATAACGTTTGGGGATTATAAGTAATTTTCTGGCAAAAAATACTGATTTAAACTTGTACACAAAAAGTGCCAGAAAAAGCTTGGTCTTTATGTGGTTATAGTCGGCAATGGATTAGGGGATTAATATGTGAGCGTTATGGTTTGGAAGAGGAATAGACATAAGGGTAACTGTTAACACTGATTTGTATCAATGTTAAGGCTTAAACCTCCTGTCATGTGGGTATCTGCAGCAGTTTAAAGTGGTCGTGCCCTTACATATACCCAGTGAAGTGACTGGATCCAGGTGATACACAGAGATGAAACCAACCCTCCTACATAAGCTGTGTATCTACAGGTTTAACTTCTCTACACCTGTTCAAACTCCAAAATGTATAAAACTTGTCTCAGCTGTTAGAAAACTGGGGGCAGAAAGCTGAAATTACACACTGCAGAGATTCAGATATCAGTGAGAAAAGCTATGAGAGCTGATTGGAGGGAAGGGACACCCCCTCCCCTTTCACACAGCACACAGGAACTGTGTGAGTTGAGGCTATCGATCACAGGCTGTGTACAGGTGATCCCTGACCTTTGCTCTTGGCGTCAGAAGTGACTCACGCAGATAGCAGAGGAATGGGTAAGCAGACAGAGATGACATCTAGTGCTCTGGATTGAGACAGGTACACACTTTAGAGGGATATGCTTTGTTCATATTTCATGTCAGAGATTTACAACCACTTCAAAGCAGACAACTCTGAAAAAGAAAATGCACCCCCCTTGATTACCTATTTAAAAATAAAATCTCTTAACTATTAACCTTTCAATTAATTCAGGCACCTTCTAGGTCCCATTGGCCATCTCCTTTGCTGATACTTATAGTTGTGAGCTACAACCAGAAACTAGTTCTGTGTGACACAGAGGCATTACCACTGCTTCAGCAGCCATTAAGCGTGAGCAAAAACTAAACTGGAGAACTTTTTAAAGAGTTAAATTGATATTAAAGGTATTTTTTAAATAACAAATGTGTTATACTTATCTACTCCACAATGGTTTTGCACAGAGCAGCCCTGCTCCTCCTTTTCTCGAATCCCCCACCAGGGCTCCTGGCTTCTGCTCTTCTCCGATTGTCCCCATAACAAGCTGCTTGCTATGGGGACACCTGCACATGCTCACACCCGAGCCTCGCTCTGTGTGTGCATAAGACACATAGAACCCGGCTTGGCACCACCCTCCACTCCCTCCTCACTGGCTGTTATCGAAAGTAGCTGGGGCCAATGAGAAAGCAGAGACCCAGGGGACCAGCTGCTCTTGTGCACATCGCTGGATCATAAATCGGGCTTGGATAAGTATTGGGGGGGAGCTACATACTGAAGGTTTTTTACAGAAAGCATGAAATTAAAAAAAGACTCAGCCTTTAGAACCACTTTAAGCTTCCCTTTAAGGAAAAACTGAGACAAGAGAGCTTCAGAAAATAGAAATGGACTTCAGTATGAGATCTGCAAGTATGCTTTTAAATGAAAAAGAGTATATTTGCCGTTTTTGTGATATGCAACCTACATCCAGAAACAAATATTTCATTTTTGAGTAGTTGCAAGCAAGCTGAATCACCTTTTGATTACAGCTCCAGTGACAACACATGCCTACTAGAATTTCCAGCATCACTTTTATACAATGGATTCCCAATAATTTTAAATGAAACAAAACAGTTAGAGATTTCAGATACAAGAGGCTGACAGTCTTGCTATACAGCCTTACTGGAGACAGTAGAGACACAAATAACTGCAGGGGAATTTCAACACTGGAGGCTTCTGGAAAAGGAAACCAGTGGCTATTCAAACCTCCAAAAAGTAAAACTTGAGTTGTATAAAGTACAAAATCAACTAATATTTATGTATAAAGTGCTTGATGCACAAAGATATTTCATTAACTTGTATAATGATAAAACTATTCATAAGGGATAAAGCTAAACTAATAATATAAAACTAAATCTAAAAGTTGAGATGATGCTACACAATTACACACAATGGAAATGATATACAAGGCAACCAACTTATGAAATGATTCTTACAGGCAGATATACCCGCATAAGTAACCTTTATATACTAAGAAAAAGACACGAGAAGCCACTTATGTTTCTACCTAGAGAGTAGAAAGAGACCTAAGCTAGTAAGGATAAATATCACCAGTGTTGTCTAAAAGAAATAAGAAACCGAAGAGTGAATTATTCAACTGTTTCACACCTATAATTGACATTTTGGAAAAGGAAAGATCAGGAATCAGCTCTGGAAAAAAATGTGGCCCTTAACCATCTTTAACTATAAACTAAACATAAGTTTCCCACAACTTTTTTTCATATTAGTACATATGGCAGAAATGCACCCACTAAAGTTTCCATGTCTAACGTTTCCTTTCTACAAGTTTTTAGAATATTCGGAATATTGGGTGTCATATTTTAGTATATCCCTTTACAATACACTTCTGCTTTCGTCGTGTTTATTATGGATTTATTCTGTATTACTAAAGTTTTCTAACACTGAGCTTCCCTTCTGCTTTATTTGCATAGTATCTGCAAAAACAGCGGCAGTGGTATTCATATTGTATAACACAAATTTAACCTTTAATTGGGTATGACAAAAACACACAATATTTTTTGTGTATGCAAGGTCTCTATACCTTTTAAATTCTATATATGATTTAAAAATAAAAAGGCCAGTTCTACTGTATGGGTATGGAAAAGGCCAAACGCAGTGAAACAGTACAGCTGTAGAACAGTAAAACCAAGAGATGTAGTGTCCACTTTTAAATATAATGGTTTTAGTCATTATAAATCTAAACTGGCCATCTAGAGTCATACTTTCTACTGGAATAATTGCAAAATTTGGAAGTTCAATAAAACAACTCTTACAAATAGTTATACATCCATTAAGCGTCTATACAACCACGTAATGATGACTAAAGGTGCTCATTCAGCACAATGCTTGTAAGTCGGCATTCTTAAAGAGCTATCCATTCAGCACCATGCTGCAAAGCAGTCTGTATTATGAAGCTGTCCATTCAGGATCAAGCTGCAAGGCAACTCGTTTTTATAAAGCTGTGCATTCAGGACCATGCTGCAAGGCAGCCAGGCTGTATAGAGCTGGCCATTCAGCAACATGCTGCAAGGCAGCCAGTCATTATAGAGCTGTCTAATGATCAGCATAGTGCAAGGTAGCCAGTCTTTATAGCGCTACCTAATGAGCAGCATAGTGCAAGGTAGCCAGTCTTTTTTAGAGCTGTCTAATGAGCAGCATAGTGCAAGGTAGCCAGTCTTTTTAGAGCTGTCTAATGGGCAACATGCTGCAAGGTTGCCAGTCATTATGGAGTTGTAAATTCAGCAGTATGCTAAAAGGAAACCAGTGTGTATGGACCTGTCCATGCTGCAAGGTAGCCAATTTTAATGAAGTTGTACATTCAGCATTATTCTACAAGGCAATCAGTCTTTAGAAAGCTGTCTATTCAGTACTATGCTAAAAGGCAGCCAGTCTGTATGGAGCTGTCCATTCAACACCATGTTAAAAGGCAGTCAGTCTTTATGGAACTGTGCTTTGGACAGATTGGGGTAGATTCACTTAGGGCAAATAGACTGCGTACTTTGCAAGGTGCAGTTGTCCTCTGCAAAAGCAGCTGCTCAAGAGCTTAGTAAATGAGGCAAGGGGCTTCACTATGTAAAGAGTACCCATTTACATGCAAGGAAAATAAAAAATATAAAAAAAACAGCACTTTTGCTTGCACATAATTGGATGATGGAAGTCAGCAGAGCTTCTGCTCATTTACTAAGCTCTGGAGCAACTGCACTTGTAGAGTGCAAGTGCACTTTGCAAAGTGTACAGTCTTTTTTCCTTTACTAAATCAACCCCATAGTCTTTATGGAGTTGTCCAATCAGGACCATGCTACAAGACAATCAGTCTTTAGGATGCTGTCCATTCTACACTATGCTAAAAGGCAACCGGTCTTGATGGAACTGTCCTTTGAACAGATTTATAAAGTTGTCCATTCAGCACTATGCTAAATGGCAGTTAGTCTGTATGGAGCTGCCCATTCAACACTACCGCTCCCCAGTCTTTATGAAATTGCCAATTGAACAGATAGGTCTTTATGGAGCTGTCCATTCAGCACCATGCTACAAGGCAGCCAGTGGAGATATCCATTCAGCACCATGCCGCCAGGTAGCTACTCTCTACGGAGCTGTCCATTCAGCACCACGCCGCAAGTCTTTACGTAGTTGTCTATTGCACGGTTAGTCTGTATGGAGCTGTCCATTCAGCACCACGCTGCAAGTTAGTATGGAGCTGTTCATAGCACGGCTGGCCTGTAGGGAGCTGTCCTTTCAGCACCACGCTGTAGTTCTTTCTAGAGCTGCCCATAGTATGGTCAATCTGTGTGGAGCTGTCCTTTCAGCACCACGCCGCACGTCTGTATGGATTCCTCCGCACCATGCTCCCAGGAAATCATACACAAGCAAGCGGGGCCAATATTAGTCGTTATCCCTACATGACACTTCAATTACTTTGTTCAAAAGATTAAACTTAATTGGTTGCCACAGGTAACTACTCCCACTCCCTTTACACCATCTCTTAAATAAACCTTCCAATCCTCCTGGGATCCCTTCCCACCTAATGACAGTTGTAGGAATCACCATCCTAGGGACAGGGACTACACACCGGCCTGTATGTGACCGAACATCCATTCCCTTCTTACACTCCAGCACACAATGACTTATCCGTGTTTTTATAGGTGAATAAAAGGGACGGGAAGACATCCTCCATGCAGTCTATAGACATGGAAAGGTATGTCTGAAGTGACAAGCAGAAATCATGGCTGAGGATAATGCATGATGCAACGAGGAGCTGAATGCAGCTACATTTGCGTGTAACTTGTGCAGCGAATGTGCTGTGTGTGTCAGTAACTTGTGCGGCAAATGTGCTGTGTGTGTCAGTAACTTGTGCGGCGAATGTGCTGTGTGTGTCAGTAACTTGTGCGGCGAATGTGCTGTGTGTGTCAGGAACTTGTGAGGCGAATGTGCTGTGTGTCAGGAACTTGGGCGGCGAATGTGTTGTGTGTCAGGAACTTGGGCGGCGAATGTGCTGTGTGTGTCAGGAACTTGTGCAGCGAATGTGTTGTGTGTCAGGAACTTGGGCGGTGAATGTGCTGTGTGTGTCAGTAACTTTTGCGGCAAATGTGCTGTGTGTGTCAGTAACTTGTGCGGCGAATGCGTTGTGTGTCAGGAACTTGGGTGGCTAATGCGCTGTGTGCGTCAGGAACTTGGGCGGAAAATGTGCTGTGTGTCATGAACTTGGGTGGCAAATGTGCTGTGTGTGTCAGTAACTTGTGCAGCGAATGTGATGTGTGGGTCAGGAACTTGTGTAGTGAATGTGCTGTGTGCGTCAGGAACTTGTGTAGCGAATGTGCTGTGTGCGTCAGGAACTTGTGCAGCGAATGTCCTGTGTGTATCAGGAACTTGTGCAGTGAATGTCCTGTGTGTGTCAGGAACTTGTGCAGCCAATGTGCTATGTGTGTCAGGAACTTGTGTAGTGAATGTCCCGTGTGTGTCAGGAACTTGTGCAGTGAATGTCCTGTGTGTGTCAGGAACTTGTGCAGCGAATGTGCTGTGTGTCAGGATATGCAATCTGCTGGCCCGGGACACGTGTGCTCTCAGCCGGCGATGGTGTCATTCCTGTGCACACCATGACACCCAGCTATCCACATCCTAGACAGAGGCAGGGACGCCGCTGGCCTGTGTGCAGGCATTGCCATTGCAGAACATAAGGGCCACAGGAAAAAATACTGCAGTGTATAGGAGCGGGTTGTCTATCCGACACACTTCTCTAGAAGGAGCCTACACATAGTCACTGCAAAACTCAGCCTGAGCCCCCCCCCGCCCCCCAGCCAGCATTATTACTGATCACTACAAGAGAAGGCAATAATAAAATCACAGCAGAGCGCAGAGCATGCAGGACTGTGCCCACCTACCACACCCGCAATCCTCACACCCTGTGTACACAGGAGGGGGTCCCCAGCCCCAAACTCGTGCAGGATCGTCTCCCCAGCAGCAGCACCTCCTTCCAGCATCAGACCCCCATCTCCTGCACATACAATGGAACGGGTGGGGCTGGGGATGGAAAGTGATGACACCTTGTGATTCTCTGTAGCCGCACTAATGGTGTTGGGGGGGGGTCATGGTGTGAAGACCCCCCCCTCCCCAGGGCACTGACAGGTGTATGTCAGTAGGGCTTTCACCATGATCACCTGTCTAAGGGATGGAAGGGTAAGAGAATGGATCGAGGGGGGCACTGAATTTAAAGGGGGGGGGGCTTCCTAAACGGATAGCACCCCACTTGGAACCCCCAAGTGTGGAGGGATGGTGATGGTGATATTTCAGCAGGGACAGTGTTAAACAGCAAAGGTGGGGGGGGCAGCACAGGTGATCCACTTGAGTAGCTACTTGGTGACCCCCCCCCCCCCATGATGAGCCCCATGCCCCATGCAGCAGTGCCCCCCGAGGTGCCCGGGGATCAGGGCTGCAGTGTGGAGCTCCCTACTAGGCTATGAACCGGGCCGGTTATAGTCGGGGCAGCCAGCGGAGAAGTTGAGGGCAAAAACGTCTCTGCGGCAAAGAGCCGGTGCCTGAGTCTACCCTCCCCCCATCCCGGGCCCCGAGCACCAGCGAGCCAGCACTCTACTCCAGCGGAGTCCCAGCCTCAGCCTGTCCCAGGTCTTCCCCACCGCACACCCTGCCTCTGCTAAACCGTTCTCCCCCACTCGTCATCGCATCCCAGCGACACTTACTTGCTTGGCTCTAGCGGGAGTCCCTGCAGGCGCCGCCGGACTGCAGAGGTGGGGAGGCTGCAGCAGGAGGAACTGCGGCCGTCGCCATCTTGGAGCCTCCGCAGCGCGCGCCGGTGTTATGCCAAACAAGGCATCCCCGGCATCCTTCCAGACGTGCCCGTGCCGGCCGCTGGGAGGTACCGGCGGGGGCTGTGAGATCAGTGGAGGAGCCGCTCACTTACATGCGATCAGCAAAGCTGCCGGTGCACTAAATCTTCAGCCACACACCACAAGGTTACCCCTCATAGGTCTCACGTACATACATAGCCATATCCTCCTGCACCATGGATAAACCCTTCCATAACTCTGGAACCCTTTCACTACTTACTACCAATATAAGTATCTATAAAACATAAATGTATGCAATTGCTAAAAAGACTAAAACTACCTAGGTCCATCTGATACCTATGTCAATGGTGGGGGATATTCTGGGTACTCTAGGAACTGAGGAAGTGGTTACAAATGTCTTCACCTTGGCAGAACAAGTGCAGCAAATAAGTCAACCATGTGAGTACTACTAGATATACTATGACCCACATAAACCTGATGAACCTTCACAGACATACTGTGTGTCTATGGTGGGGGGATCTTCTGGACACTCTAGGAACTGAGGAAGTGGCTACAAATGTCGAACTTGGCAAAACAAGTCCAGCTGACTAATAAGCCCACCGTGAGACTAACTACTACTAGATATACAAAGACCCACATAAACCTGATGAACCCTCTTAGGTCTCTCCTACATACATAGCCATATCCTCCTGCACCATGGATAAACCCTTCCAAAACTCTGGGACCATTTCATTACTTACTGCCAATATAAATATCTATAAAACATAAATGTATGCAATTGCTAAAAAGGCTAAATCTACCTAGGTCCATCTGATACCTATCTCTATGGTGGGGGATCTTCTGGACACGCTAGGAACTGAAGAAGTGGCTACAAATATCTTCAACTTGGCAGAATAAGTCCAGCTAATAAGTCAACCATGTGGTTGACTATTACTAAATATACCATGACCCACATAAACCTGATGAACCTTCACAGACGTACTGTATGTCCATTGTGGGGGATCTTCTTCCACTCTAGGAACTGAGGAAGTGGCTGCAAATGTCTTCAACTTGACAGAACAATTCCAGCTGATTAATAAGCCCACCATGAGACCAACTACTACTAGATATGACCCACATAAACCTGATGAACTTTCACAGACATATGTCCATCAAATCCAGCCACTCCCAACTATTGCACCCTTGGGTCACAAGAAAGCCAACCCTGCCTCACAAAAGTAAAAATATTCCTCCCTGACCACATATAACCAGTCAGATCAAAATCACCAACAAAATATTGGCATACCGTACTATAAGTTTGGATACGAGTTGCAAGAGAGTCAGCCAGTCAAGCCTTTTTTCAACCAGGGTGCCCAGGCACCTTGGGGTGCCTTGAGGCTTCTTCAGGGTTGCCTAAAAATTGATCAAAAAAATGTATGCAAGCCAGTAGGTGGATGAAGCATGCCTTTTATTTACACAATGCCACAGGTTTTCATTATGCACCATGACAACTTTCTAGACACTGGCATTCTAACAGCCAATGAAGTCATCAGTTAATAAGGAGGATGTCTTTCGCCTCCACAGCATCTTTGTTTGACCCTCCTCTGCCCCTCTCCCTCAGCACTGGGGTCACATTAGCTGATTGATGGAGAGAAATTAAGGGAAAAAAGAAACATTGGAATACTAATCAGTACCAATTTGCAAAAGTGTATTTGCTTTGGAAGAAAAAAATCACCTCTAACGTTGGGTGTCCTACGTGTGGATGTTGCTGCATTATGTAAAAATAATAGAATATTTTTTTTACATTTTAGAATGGGGTGCCTTGAGACTATCCATAATTTTAAAAGGTGCCTTGAGATTGTCTATAATTTTAAAGGATGCCTTAACTGAAAAAAGATTGAGAAACACTGAGGCTGTCCATTAGAGGTGTAGCTTAATACTTGTGGGTGGAAAAGTTGACCTGGCCCCCCCCCCCCTTCCCCACTACCATTTCACTCTTAGCTGCCAGATAAAAGTGGTTGACTTACAGTACAGTATATGTAAAAGAGGAAATCCAGAGCGCCTGGCTTGGGCCCCACCTGGGGTGAGCAGGCCTTCCACTGCTTTCATACTGCAGTTCAGAGTATGGCTTGCTTGCCCGCATCACTGAGGGAACAGGCTCGCCCCATCACCCTGTGTAGGTGAAACCAGGAACTTAGAGGGTCTGGGACCTATGCAGTGTGACACTACAAGTGCTTTTCCACAGCTGCGCAGTGTAAAACGCAGTGGCGGCTGGTGCTCAAAATTTTTGGTTGGCGCAAACAAATTGAAAAATACTGACAACCCCCCCCCCCCCATCAATTGCAGCCTCACTGTGCCCATCAAATGCAAATGCAGCCATTTTGCCCATCAAATGCAGCCACTGTTCCCATCATACGCAGCCAATTTTGCCCATCATACGCAGCCACTTGTGCCCATCATACGCAGCCACTTTTGCCCATCATACGCAGCCACTTGTGCCCATCATACGCAGCCACTTGTGCCCTTCATATGCAGCCACTTGTGCCCCATCATATGCAGCCACTTGTGCCAATCAAATGCAGCCACTTGTGACAATCAAACGCAGCCACTTATGCCCAGCATATGCAGCCACTTGTGCCCAGTATATGCAGCCGCTTGTGCCCGTCAAATGCAGCCACTTGTGCCAGTCAAATGCAGCCACTTGTGCCCATCAAATGCAGCCATTTGTGCCCATCAAATGCAGCCACTTGTGCCCATCAAATGCAGCTACTTGTGCCCATCAAATGCAGCCACTTGTGCCCATCAAACGCAGCCACTTGTGCCCATCAAATGCAGTCACTTGTGCCCACTTGTGCCCATCAAATCCAGCCACGCTCGGCTGTCACTTCACTAACCCCACCCCCCCGCACGCGGTCCAGAGGCACTTACCACTCCTCTCCTGGAGTGACGGGGCTCTCCTCCTCAGCGTCTCTCTTCCACAGTGGGATGCGGTGGCTGTGGGTCCTATGTCCACTCGGCTCGTCTTCAGGCTTCCTCCGCCGTGTCTCCTCTTCCACCAAAGTGTTAGGCATCCAATAGGATCACCTAATGCTTTGGCCATTCGGGAGACAGGTCTCACTGACCTGCCTACTGATTGGCAGGGAGGAACATTAGTGTGAAAAATAGCGAAAATTCATTCGCTATGCCACGCAACAGGGTGGGATCGGAACGCAGTGCTCTGCTCCCTGAGCCCACCCTATTTTGAAGCCTATTAGAGCCTCTGGCTCTAATCACATGCTTCAAAATACACCCCCTCCCCCCCCGCCTATCCCTGCCATAGTATTTCATGTGTCCGGGGTCCTGAAAGGGGACATGAATATTGTGGGCGCATGGGCCGCCACTGGTAAAACGTATGTTGGGCAGCATCAGCCAGTTCAATAGAAACCGGCTGACTTTCAGTCCGTGTGTACTGCAGTCAGTCTAACAAAAGCCGGCCAAAGGGTCATGACCAAAAAAGGTCTGCCAGTCAGCTCCCAATCAGCGCTTTTAGCCAATTGCTGAGAGAACTGACCAGAGTGATCTGGCAGGGGGACTTTCACTTTTGAGACAGAGAAAGGAATTGAGGACACAGATTCTTCAATTCCTTTCTCTGCAGCCTTAGTTGCACTGAAAATTAGTAAAGGGGGAGCTCTGTACAGAGGCTCCTGCTCATTCATAAACTGAAGCCTAGTAAATAGGATGGTTCCATTATTCTGGAGAGAATTTAGATGAAAACAATCTCAGGTGAAATACTGTAATCACAGTGAGAGGTAATACATACCTTTAAGGTCGATTTTTGGCCAGGCTACAGAAATGTGTGTAGTTACACATGCTTAACAAGCAGAACTTTAAAACAAGCCTTCATTTACCCCTGTAAATACAGACACTGTGGAGAAATCTGACCACAAAATTTACAAGAGAAGCACTGACATCTTTCACTCTCAGCAGCTCAGTTTACCTTGCTTCCTCTCTCCCAGCAGCGATTGAACAGCCGTCTAACCTTCTAACCTCTAATGTAAGCACAGAGCAGATTCTTTAGGAAGGGGAGCTGAGCTTTAGATTCAAAATTACTTCACTGCTTCTGTTGTAAATTGTGAAATTGAATTTCTTCATTGTTCCCGCAGCTATAGTTGTCAATGAGGACTTGTTTTAAAGCTTACTTTAATGCATATTAAGAATAAGTAAATAATTGTATGTCCAGAACCTGGACACAGGTTCTTTTACAGTGTTACCCTTAAATATTACTTGCATGCACCTAACATGAAAAATATTGTATATCTGATGCCATGTCACTTTAACATGCTAAATTGCCATTGGTGTGTAATTTTTCTAATCAAAAGCCATTTTTTCTAATATTTACAGAATTTTCCACCATAGATAACCTATACAGCTTATAAATAGCTTATTGGTGGATAATTGTAATTCCTTATATTAATAATTATTCATTGCTGTGTTTTATTTCATAGTTCCTCTTACAAAGAGAGAGTTAAGCCAGTAGGTGAATCACAGTCCACAGGTCAATAACCTGTTTGCCTATATATTAGGGAGGCAGTTAGTGTTGGAATTGCAGGCTTAGTTGATGACGTTTTACAAAAAAGTCAATATTTGCATATCTTTGGGAGCACTACTTGGACTTTTTAGACTGAACTTTGTGTGGGAAAAAGGGAATTCATTTTAAACAGCTGATGGTTTAGATAATGCAGGTACTACTTTGTCTACATGTTTGGGCAATGGAAATATTTACTTTAAAGCGGAGTTCCACCCAAAAGTGGAACTTCCACTCATTTGTCTCCTCTCCCCCTCCGGTGCCACAATTGGCACCTTTCAGGGGGAGGGACGACAGGATACCTGTCTTTGACAAGTATCCTGTTCCCACTTACGGGAGTCCGTGCCATGGCCCATGACGTCACCGTAGGGCTCCCTCCTTCTCCCTCCTCCTCCCCCTGTCAACGGGCCAGTAGGAGAAAGGAGCTGGGCCTCGCGCATGTGCAGTAGGGTTCCCGGCGTGAAGCTGTAAGGCTACACTGCTGGGTTCCCTTACCCAGAATGGCAGCGGCAGCACTTGACAGCTGATGGAAACATCAGTTGCAGTGCCGACATCGCTGGACTCTAGGAAAGGTAAGTGTCCTATTATTAAAAGCAGAAGCTGCAGTATGTGTTTTTTTTTTTTTTTGGGCGGACCTCCGCTTTAACCACTTCAGCCCCGGAAGATTTTACCCCCTTCCTGACCAGAGCACTTTTTGCAATTTGGCACTGCGTTGTTTTAACTGACAATTGCGCGGTCGTGTGTTGTTGCACCCAAACAAAATTGACGTCACTGGCTCCTCCCAGTGATGTCACCCGCAGTGCTGTGTGTACTGTCGGCGTATGAGGAGCTTTTGAATTGTATGCAACTGACCACAACCATATGCGATCTATTCTGCAGGAGTATGTGAGTGTATATTGCTATAATCACACAGGATACTTATGTTATACCATCTGCACAATGGCTCTTTTTTCTTCTTTTTGAGTACTGTGGGAACACAGCGAGGCTTGTGTTATATCCAGTGTATGTGAAACAAGCAGCAGGAACTTGGATTTGACCGTCTATCACTGTGATCATAAACTGAGGCTTGAAATTCAGTCAGCACATGTGTATTAATTAGAAAAGACTGGAATTTAATATTGGAATTATCGTGGAACTATTTATTCATTTGGTATCTGTGTCACATTTTAGTGTGCAAATATTTAATCTATTTGGTGTTTTATGTCACATTTTTCATCAGCCAGCATGCTGGAATTATCTGTGTTTCTTCATTTAATTTTTGAATTCATTTATTTTTTTTAATTAGTTTATTAGGGCACTGTGCAATATTAGAAGGCTGAGACATTACTTTTACTTTTTGCTATAATAAATATCCCCCAAAAATATTTTTCCTCTGTTTAGGCCAATATGTATTCTTCTACATATTCTTGGTTAAAGAAAATCACAATAAGCATATATTGATTGGTTTGCGCAAAAGTTATAACGTTTACAAAATAGGGGATAGTTTTAGGGCATTTTTATTATTAATTTTTTTTTATTATTAATGGTGGCGATCTGCAATTTTTATCGGGACTGCGACATTATGGCGGACACATCGGACATTTTTTACACTATTTTGGGACCATTGTCATTTATATAGCGATCAGTGCTATACAAATTAATTGATTACTGTGTAAATGACACTGGCAGTGATTCTAACTGTGGGGGGATGGGCTACTAGTCACATGACAGCAAATCACTACTCTCCATGACAGAGAGCATTGATCTCTGTCATGACACAAGCCAGAATGGGGAAGTGCCTTGTTTACATAGGCACTTCCCCGTTCCGAGGCTCTGTGACACGATCGCTGGGAGACCGGCTGACATTGAGTCCGCTGGTCCCGAGGGCACAGTCACGCTGTACGCAGGGGGCGCATGCACGCGCCTGCTATCCCTGGCTCCTAAAGGGGACGTACAGGTACGCCATTTGCTCACTGCTGCCATTGTGCTGACGTGTTGCTGGCGTGTGGCAGTCAGCAACTGTATGTTAAATGTATCTGCCAAAAAAGTTGCATTTCTGTCCAACCAGTTTTGAGTTTACAATGCCCGATCACACATTACAGTCCTGTTTGGTAGAACAGAAAACCTGATTTTTCTCTGCTGCAGTTACATAACACTTTCACACAAGCCAGATATGGTTTTGCTCATCAGGTGATCTGTCCACTGATCCCCTGCTGAGCTGAGCAGAGCTGCTGGATTACAGGTCCGTGTCCACTCCGGTTGTGCAGAGCGGACACAGACACAGTCCCCTCTGATCTATGGGCAGACAGATGTAAATGGACCGGCTGTCTATTCACACCCTACTGTCCTCCGATCTTATCCAGCCAGACAGAGGGGAACGGATCCCCCTTTCATTTGTTTTTGCTGGATCAGATTGGAGGTATCCGAGTGTAAACAAACACAAGTCTGTTTGTATCTGACTACCCATAGAGGAGAATGGAGGGCCCAATCGGATCCACCTGAAAAACGTACAAGCTGACCCGATCAGACAGCCTATATGAAAGAGGCCTTATAGGTCTGTGACTAGACACTAAGGCTCGATTCACACCTATGCATGTTGCTTTTGAGCGTTTTTGGAGGTTTTTTTTTCATGCTTGGCACGTTTTTGAGCAGCGTTTTTGTAGCGTTTTTGCGGCGTTTTTGCCGCGTTTTTGCCACGATTTGCGTTTTGCGTTTTTTTTTTTTTTTCATTTTTTTTTACAGTCTTAAAAAAACATTACAAAAAAAAAAAAATTAAAAAAAATAAATAAAAAAACCGCAAAAACGCACCAAAAACGCACCAAAAACGCTGCAAAAACGCTGCAAAAACGGTGCACTTGCGTTTTTGATGCTTGTCCATTGAAATCCATTACATGCAAAACGCTGCTTTTTGCATGAAAAAAAGTCCCCGACCCTTTCCAAAAACGCAGAGATACAAAAAAGCATTGATGTGAACATGTTCCATAGGAACCCATGTTAAAAAATCCCCATGCATTTCTGCAAAATGCAAAATGCATCAAAAAACGCGCTAGTGTGAATGGAGCCTTAAAGGAGAACCAAAAGACTGATGAACTCATCTTTCTGTCATGCTGATCCTCCCTATTATCAGCATGCTTATTGTTAGCACATGAGCACTGCAACACAACTGGCTCATTGTTCTGCTTCTCCCTCTCCCAATCTGAGCTATGGTGTACAGGACATTTCAAGAGGTGCTGTACCTTAAAAAGTAAAATTCAGGGATTTACACTTCTAATACTTAAAATACATTTAATGGTGTGGTAATGAATATAGGGCTGCATTCATTTGGGCCTGTATATCAGCCTGCAGTTTAGCTTTGCCATACCCAGTTACCGTTCGCCCAGTAACTTTTCATTGTATTTATTTACATTTAGCAAATGAATCCAAAGACAAGAAACTGTGTTGTTAAAATGTGGTGCATAAAGCTCCAGGAGAGGTGATTAATCAGTACTGCAATCTAGGATTTCTGTGTTGTGTTTTGCAACAAAAGAGTCTATGCCTCATGAGATTTCATGCAAAAAAATATATAGTACTAATTATATTATTGGGATTTTTGTATAGTGTCCTGCATTGCAAGAAATAACCTAAATCATAGGAAAAGTCATATATGAGAGTAGGTGTATCTCAGGGCATGGTGTGTGCATCACAAAGGATGGCACAGCAAAAATATTTGTAAGGAATGTCATATAGGATAGGGGATGCTGTGTGAGTCGAGGGATGCCATAAATCATGTAGTAGTGACGGGAACCATAAATGCATGGTTAAAATAGATGCCAAACACCAGGGATGCCAGATATATACGGTATGAGATGCCATCAGTGATAGGGGATCCCATATATAATATGTAGATGCCATAAATCAAGACACATACCAGATATCCCAGGAGGGAAAGAAACCATATTTCATGGGTATTACCATAAATCAAAGGAATTCCATTTACAATGAGGATGTCCTATATCACAGGCCATTGTAGATAGCACAGCATAAGGCAGATATCAAAAGAGTGTAACATCTCAATTGAGATTTCCACAATACAGAAATTAGTGAGCCTTTTCCCCCTTTGATATGTGTTATTTATTTATTCGAGGTATTTATATGCATTTATTTAGCACTGATATTTTAAGCAGCAATTTACATACTGTACAATAACTTCAGTCCCCCTAATAAGTTTGCACTCCAAGGTTCCTCTTTCACATACATATCCACACACCTACTAGGACCCATTTTGGACAGGGACCAAAAACTTGACAACATGGCTTTGGAGTGTGGAAACCAGAGTACCCATAGGAAACCCTCCCAAGCACAGTAAAAACAGGCCGATAATGTTCTGACTGGGATTTCAACTGGGGACCCCAGTGCTGCAAGGCAGAAGTGATAACCAATATGCAATGAAAGAGTCAATTCTTCTAATTTATTTCACCTAGACGTGCCATTCTGTCGCAATAAAATTGCGGCAGCTGGTCGGCAAGCGTTTAAAGAAATACAAAGCCCAGCACTATGTAAAATATAAAATGCAGCTTTCATTGCAATTCAAACTCTCTACCTGGCCCTGCCCAGCAGATTTACTGCTCTATGGTTCAACACTTATCCTATTACAGGTTAAATGATGTTCAGCAATATTCAGTCCACTTTCTTTAAATCCAGGCCCTCATAAAAACCTCCTATGGCAGGGTTAGGAGATCTACCTGCATAACATGAAGGAGATCAAAGATCAGGGTGCAACATGCCTTTTAAGGAGTTAACCCAGAAAGGCCTCATTAAAGAGTAAGGAAGGTTTGAAGGGGTCAGTAGTATGTAATGCAGAGTTCAGAGGTCAGTAGTAAGTAACACAAAGTTTAGAGGTGAGTAGTAAATTATGCAGAGGGCAGGGGTCAGTGGTAATTAATGCAGAGTGCGTGGATCAGAAGTAAGTAATGCAGTAAGTTTCCATTCTACAGAACAGTGTGATCCCCCATCCCACATTAAACAGGTTCCAGTGTCAAAACCTACAAAAAAATCCATTGTACGACAAATCCTGAATACCACCAAATCTTGCATCTCATTAAGATGGAGAGACCCATATCCTCCTTCTGTAACTATGTGTGAAAGTAGAGGAGCTAAATAACCTGGAAGACCTAGTGCTTTCTGCCCATAACCAGCACGAGGTTTACTCCAACACATGGAGCAACTGGATCAAGTTTCTATTTTCTGACAAAGGCACAGGCCTTCTGAACCCAAATTCTTAATACTTTCCATGACTCCCTCCTGTTTCTCCAGACACTATTTCCGTATTAAACACCCCTTTTTTTCCTCATCCCCCCTCTCTGCTACACACTACCTGATCACTCTTTTATTTCTTCTTTATTACCTTTAATCACCCAAATTCATGTTTTTTTCTTTCCCACTACCCATTACCCCACATTAAAGGTAAAAATTGTTATAACAAGCATTCTCCGGGTTTTTGTGCCTAGCTGCGGTTGGTCACCAAAAGTAGTTTCTGCACTACTTTTGGTGACTTAGGGGGCGATTTCAATAGACATCTGTGCACGAACCCGCACAGATGTCTCTCAAATCTCCCCCGAATTCGGACTGAAATGGCAGTTTGAAATTTCAAACATGCATTTAGTGTGAACCTAGGCTAATAGTTTAAGTTGATGTAATTGTGTTATTCAATTGACTTTGCAAAAGTTTGTACTTGGTTTTGTACATTTCTTAAAAACTGTCATTACCATTTATTGAAAAAGAAATCAGAATGACTGCCCCAGCTCCTTCCAAAATCAGTTCAGTTCACTTTAAGTACTCTATGTAATGCCCAATATCAACTAATCAGACATAGGATTTTCATTCACACCTAGGTGTTTTAATGTGCTGCAGTTGCAGTGTGATGAAAGGGTTAACCCACTACTGAAACCTTATTCATTGTATTCCAATGCCTATAAATGGTTTTAAAAAATGGCGTATGCCATAACATAAAGAGTTAACTTTGTGGGGAAATTGTGAAGATTTACCGCACTGGGAGCTTGGCTGATACAATGTCTAGTGGCAGGCGGGCACGAGCAAGGATGGTGCACAGCTAAAGGGATGCCCAAGCTGCTTTCTTCCATTATACTGGCCCCGTGCATAACTGATGACTCTCAGCACAATGCTGGGGAATGTGGTAAAACAGCACACACACTGTTCCCCGAACACACAAGGGAAACCAGGTTCTGGGGAGAGTCTGTCATTTACTATGCTTCACAGTGGAGTTCTGGCATTAGAGCAAAGTTGATGTTTTATGGGCCACATGCTGACATCTTACCCCTCTATGGTGGTCCTCTGCCAAGTTACGAATCTAGATTGAAACAGGCCTTAGACTGTTCTATCGGTTATTTAAATTGTGTTTCCATACAAAATGTTGCAGATGACTAGTTTTGAAAGTTCTAATAATGTAGATCATATAAGCAACTAAAACATTTTAACATTGCTATAAGGGTTAACCCCATCCCCATCGCTGGCATCTAAAATGTTGATATTGTATAAATGTATAAATGTATTTATATACTGCTGCCTTTAAAGGGCCATGCTGAGCTCACTTTAATGTACTTTGGATGTTTTGCATTGTCCCTTTTTTATTTCTGTACCTTGATACACCTTAATTAAATAGAATTAAACAAAATTATTATTTTTATCTAATTATATTTTTAAATCATGCTCCATTCTCCAGTTTTTTTTTTCTTTTAGCTAGGTAGAGTCTCAGGTTTCCTTTGTGCAAAAAACAAAAAACAAAAAACAAATAGATCTTGATAAAATAAACAAACTTTATACTTACAGATCAATTTCTTCTGTGTTTAAATGCATTTAGCTGAAAAAAAAACAACCCAAACAGCACTGGGTTTATGGGATGCAAATTTTTTTACGTAAGTGCAGCTAGATTAAATGTACCTTGTGTGCAAGAGACCTCCTCTCATAACATCTATACATAGTCAGCACTTTATTTAAACTTTGGCATGTCGACATTAGGAAACCAATTTTATTATAAAAATCCTGCCTGTAGAGCACGAGCAACAGTGCAGGTGCAATATCTGGTTTACCGGTGTTTAGAGAAAGGCAGTGAGAAGTGCAATGATGATGCCCAATGCATAGCAATCCCTGTGAAAAATAATATTTACATTTTCTGTAGTAAATAAACGGTATCATTTAATAAGTAATTTGTGATTGGTTGCTATGTGTCACCGCATTTCAAATTGCCTTATTGCTATTTGCACTCATTTATTAAAGCTATACATGTTCTTATGTATTGTAAACTAAGTGCAATATAGGAAATGCATTCTAAAAATATTACACTAATAATCTGTCAGTGTAAGGGGGAACATTGCAGACCCTGATGTAAAGGGGAACTCAGATGTAAGACGGTCTCTGGTCACCAGAGCCCCCCCCCCACTTATGTAACACAACATTCCTCTTTACCTCAGAGTTCCCACTTACGTCAGGGTCTGCAGCATTGTCCTTTACATCAGAGTTCCCCTTTACATCTTTAAGGCTTTGAGCTAAAAGGGGAAATCCAGCAGACCCTGATATTAAGGGGAACTCAGAGGACTCTGATTTAAGGGAGAATGTCAGGAACTCTGATGTAGGGGGTGGATTCTGGTGACCACAGTCCACCTTCCATTGAGTGAATACACTAAGGTAAGAGGGGGTCACTGATAAAAGAGTGAACCTTTATATCAATGTCCCCCCTTACCTTAGTGTATCATTTACTTCCCCTTATTTCAGTGACCCCCCACACACACACACACACACACACACACACACACACAGATTTTTTGTGTCCTAGCTGCCTGGAAGCTGTCACTGACCTGACCTCCTCCACCACTGCACCACTCGGGTGCAGAAGGGCAGTCAGACACAGTCAAGTCTGGGAAGCTCAGTACCAGCAGCGGCTCTCCTACCTTCCGCTCCCAAGTCCCGACTCCCTTCCAGTACTGCTGGGTTCTAACGAGGAAATTGGTAGGGTCGTAATCCCGTTAGATGTGATTTATCCTTTGGGAATATCTCACCAAAACTGAAATGCTTGTTGCAGAGGATGTGAGGATGCCCAAAATCTGATCTTCTGAGCCAATGACACAAGCAGGAAATTACATTTCCAAGGTGAGCTCCGTACACCACCTGTGCACAGAACTCCTCCAGGTTGTCATATTGCATTGCATTTTACAGAAAATTACAGCACTGCTGATTGAAAAGGAAGGGTAACTTTTAATAACGTTATATTACAATAAAGCTTGTGTCACAATTGTATATACTATATTATTATTTTTTTATTTGCAATATTTTTTTCTTATGAAAGTGGAGTTACCCTTTAAAGAAGAAGCACAGCCAAAGCTCATTTGGCTGTACTTCTCTTATGGATCACAGGAGTGCAGTTCATTCTGCATGCCTGTGACCCATTTTCAGCAGGCAGCATGCTGAATCCCTTTGATGTCACAGAGCCGGTCCAGGCTCGGGCAAGATCATGACCATGGAGTCGGGATCCACCCACATGCCTGGACCCACACCTGGTTCAACCTCCCAGTGAGCCGCTGAGAGCCTCAGCCTCTATAGCCCAGCGCACCAGTGAGCGAGAGGGGGGGTGAGCATAGAGCGGTGACTGACAGTGGAGCTGTGAGAACCGAGTGATCGGCCGTGTTAGATTACTCCTTTCTCATTGTTAGAGCCAGCAGGGGACCAATGCGCTAGCCACCTAGGTAAGTACGATTGGGGTAAAAACAACAACATACTTCTCTTTAAATGTATGCATTGTGTAAATTGAAAACATTTTTTTCTTAAATTAATTGTAGCCTAAGGGAATGATACTTAGTCTTCAAGGTAAAGCAGTGATATTGCCTGGAAAAAACTGATGAACCAAGGGCTTTTCTGCTAATGTCTGCTAAGAAAGGGAAAATATTTTCAGATGGCAATGCCATTTACAATGTCCAGAACAAATATTTATTTTCAATTAGAGTACATGTGTAAAGGAAACTCCAATGGCTCTCACGCATAAAGAATACAATACATAGTTTTTAGCATGTTAACCAGATTAAATCATTTTCTTCCTTTCATGTTTCAATGTTACAGAAAATGTAATTTATAAGATTATAAGTTTATTTATAAGATTGTTCATGTGCAAATTGCAGCAAGTCATATCCAGTTAGATTTTAGTTAACTTAGTCAGATCGGTTAAGAGATGTTTTTCTGATGGCTAGCATTACTTATTGCACTTAGCACAATCACATTGTTGCTTACAGTATAGTGCTTACCGTAATGCTGAATGAGTGGATATCTTCACATTCCAAAACATACTAATCAATAACCTTGGATATTCTGTCCAGTTTGCAACAGGAAGATCAAGTCAACTAATGCCTAGGAGGGAGGGGGAGAACTAACTTTGATGTCATTTCTTCAACACAGAGACTTTGTTTTTTTGATACTTTAGGAGAGGTTTGATAACTAGTTACTTTTTTAAGTCACTATTACGATAAAACACATTAGGATTTGCTTGTGTGTTGCTTATTGCTTAATAAAAAAAAACTGTTTATACATTTTTTTGCTGGTTATCCTTGTTTCTACATAAGCTTCTTCTTTACATTCTCCATTCAAAGGCTAACAGCTGCAGGTGTGACCAGGGATCCTGTGAAGACTGCTGCAACTGTATTTAGCTAAAAATGTTAACAATTACTTCTGTTCAGTCTTCTTAGAAATTAATTACACTAACAATAAAAAGTTGGGGGATCATGTTGGTTCTAGTAATGATGGTTCATTTTCAGGATTTCTACAAAGGAAGCAGAGGAACAGGCTCTGTTAAATCTTAATAAAGCAATGGGCCCTGATGGTATTCATCCTAGAGTTCACAAGATAACTTTGAGGTATAGTTGTTGGACCATTAATGGATCTTTTTCTTTTCCATTCTTTATTTAAGGTAGGCATCAAAACAAAGTAGTATGACATGACAGTCTATTCCTAAAGTGGAAGTTAAATATACTGTTCAGGAGATTTTCATAAAACATGCCACTGGCGCATGCTCATGCCATACCTTCAGAGCTCTGTGCCGGAGCTCTTGCGTGCATGCCTGGGAGTGACACTATTGGGCCCTGACCATGAGCCGGAGTTTGTGAACCCAGAAGAAAGACGGGCTGAAGATGGAAGAATCAGGGAGCCCTGACAGTGCTGCTCTGGAGGGCTCTGTGTTCAGGTAAGTCTGTCATAATGTGCTAGTATGCAGTGCCTAATAGTACATTATGACTTACACCTGTGGGCGGGCACGATTTTTAAATCTTTATGGTGGTTTACCATCGTTTAATGAAAACCGTCAGTGATAATATATTTAGCATGTACAAACAAGGAGTTAAAAAAATTCAATAAAGTAATAGACCATATTGCATCACATTAACATGCAATGCCTAAATACTTACTTGGGGCCGTAGCCTCCACAGCAAACAGATCCTGCAGTGGAAGACATACAGGATAACATAATTGACATATACAGTACATACTAAGATAGCACAAACTTGCAGGAACAAAACCATTATGAGGCAAAGGATTAAACATAGACCTCATGTGGTAAAGGAAACTTTGCCCAGGCCTCAGAGCAGTCATACCTAGTGGTCGGTGCATACCAGATAATATTTTCCTTGATTTAAAAGGAACAAAGTCGACACCCTAAGTGTTGAGGAAAGAAGAAAAAAAGGGAAGAAGAAAAAAAGGAAAAGAGGGAAGGTGGGAACTTTGGCAAGCTTGATGGTGCAAGAAGTCAAGTTCTCATAGAGGAGTAACCTCAATTTAAGGATAGGTCAAATGTTTATCCGAGAAATAGAATATGTCCCAGTATAGCCAGCAAGTGTTGTGTTCGTCAGTCTTGTCCCTGAGGGCAGTAGTCAGGTGTTCCATCTGTTAATTATCTTTCACCCTGGCAAATCATTGCGACACAGTAGGTGAGGATTGTTGTTTCCACATGCTGGGTATGCAAGCCTTGACAACATTCAGAAGATGTTTCAACAAGAACTTACAGTATCTCCTACTTGACATAGGAGTCAAGTTAAGGAGCACTGCAGCCGGGCTGTCAAAAAGAGAAATGTCCATAAGTTTATAAATAGTCTGCAGGACCTATTGCCAGAAAGAGTGGAGCTTTGGACAGTCCTAAAAGATACAGAGTAGTGTACCAGTCTGGGAACCGTATAACCAGCATAAGGGGCTGTGTCTGGGGATGCTAGTACTGATGGGCTCGGAAACCAGTGCGTTGAGATTTTAAATGTGATCTCCTGGTATTTACTGAAAAGGGAAGACTTATGAGCAAAGTAGTAACTTTGTAAAGGAGTAACCAGTTATTTTGGTCCTCTGAGAACATGTGGTTAAGATCTCATTTGCGCAATTATGAAGAGTCATGCTGAGATCTAACTGCAATTAAGATACCGTGAAGATGGAGAGAGATTTCTCCAAGACTCAAATGAAGTAGGTAATCTACAGAAACAGGCATGTTCTTGGAGGGACAGGAGAAAATGGGACAGATTTAAAATCTTTCACCTGCCCAGAACAAAGGAGTTGAAGGCACATATAGGGCTGATGGACAGACCCACCCAGAGGGACCAAGAAAGGCAGAAGCTCTAACCAGATTCAGGTCTGACTGGAGTTAAAAGATTTTATCAGAGACACCCAGAATTAAATATGGGTGGCCGGGGGGGGCGTGACCAAGATGGCAACCTGAGAGGACACAGAAATCAGAGCTCTGCTGGATATCTTATATTTATCCTGTTCCCGGTTGATTTTTTGCCCTTAAAACGTACCCAGTTTTGTTCCGGATGTCATACAGGACAAGGCACAGGGGGAAAAAGCTTTGTTTGTTGGGAGGATTTAGCCCCGAAAGAATCTTCCCACGTGCCGGGCCAGTCTGGGAGTGTGCGCAACATGACGTCACAGTCAGCGATGGAGGAATCAATGACGGAGAATCAGCTCGGCTTCCAGGAGGTGATGGCGGCGATTACCTCCTGCCAGACGGCCCTAACTAACAAGATTGAGGCAGTACAGTTGGATATTGGCCTCATACGGCAGGACATTGACAAGCTCCGTTCGAGGGTGTTGGAGACGGAGAGGAGAGGAGAGTCGGTCAGACTAAGGATGTTGTGGGAGAGCATGCAGTCTCCATCCGTACCCTCCAAACTAAAGTCCGAGCCGTGGAATATAAAGTCGATGACGTGGAGAACAGGAACAGGAGGAATAACCTCCGGATAGTAGGTATGCCGGAGGGTGTGGAGGGCAAGAACCCGACGGTGTTTGTGGAGGAGCTTCTAACAGCCATGTTGCCGGATGCTCAGTTCTCCCCCTACTTCACTGTGGAGTGCGCACACAGGATCCCCCCGGTCCCCGGACCTCCTGGCTCTAACCCCCGCACCCTGATATTTCGAATGTTAAACTTCAGGGACCGGGATGAAATACTTCGAGCAGCCCGAAGAGCGGGTGAGGTGAAATATCAGAATGTGAAATTACTTTTCTTCCCAGATTACTCCCTCGAGACCCAAAAATTACGGAGGTCCTTCAACCAGGTTAAAGTGGGGCTTCAGGCAAGAAACATCAAATACAGTATCCTCTTCCCAGCCAAGTTGAGGGTGCAGGCTGGAGAAACGGTAAAATTCTTTACTTCACCTTGCGATGCAACGGTGTGGTTGGAGTCCCTGCCTAACATCCGTTTAGGGGAAGGATTACGCTTGCCTTCAACATTCTTTTAGGAACCTAAATCTCCCATGTGCCTTCTTTTTTGTGATGCCTGCTTTGAATTTCGGTGTGTTCTGTCTAGTTTATTCCACTCTAACTGGAGTCATTCCGGTGGTGTTCCCTGTCCTGTAAGTATCCAGCATAGTTGACTTCCTAGTGGCGCTGCCGAATGCACTGTTTTTATTTTAGTTATTACGCAGTTATGCTGATGATGGTAGGAGCTGAAAGACATGGAGACCGAGACTGTCCACAGATCATACAGTCCGTCAACAAACATGGGGCCCTAATACTAATGCATAGCCATTAACTCTGGATGTTCCTTACATACATGCGGCTGGTTGTTACTAAATGCGCAGAACAGCTGGAAATGCAGCCCTGTGCTTGCTATGTATTATGGCCATAAGTTGTTAACTACTTGGGAGGCAATTTTTATGCCCTATGGTGGTTATACCCAGGTCCTGACTGACTATGGGCGGTCACCAACTGAGCAACGATTTATCCTCTTGAAGGCGGGTAATAACACTGGAGCAGCACACTCCTTGGACATGGAGTGGACTTATGTCTGCGCTCTGGACTTTGAGGCGGGCCGACAAGCCTGTTTTACTGCACTTAGAACTGGGTGAGGATGGGTTCCACGATTATACAAGTAACCAAGCTACGTACCCCTGGAATCAACCAGGAGAAATTTTGACGCAAAGTCTAACCAGCATCTCTGTTGTTTCTGTTCAGCAACAGCTTTAAGTTCATGTCCTCTGAACAGTTCTAACAGTTGGGGTTAAGGGATATTATGCATCGCCAATTGTTGTGGGGGATGCGGGGAGGGAGGCAAAGTTTTCTGCCGTTGCAGATGGGGTTTTTACTTCATTGTTGCTGGAGTTGCTTTACTATTGTCTGAGATTTGTGGTCTCCTATGTCTATGACTATTCTTACAAGCTTTTCTATAACATGCTGTCGTACAGTTTATGGCTGCCTGCCTGGTATGTAGAGGTGTGCTGGGTTGGGTCTCTGCCTCTTGGGATCAGTCGTGGGGGGTGGAGACCTGCGGACCATGGCTATTTATCCATCGCCTGTTAATGACTAATGTTTCTATTATCTCTTGGAACATTGGGGGTTAAACTCGTCTATTAAAAGATCCCTAGTTTTCAAATTCCTTCAAAAATACAACCCGCACATATGCATCTTCCAAGAGACTCATTTGGTGGGCTCTAGGACTCTTGACCTCCGGAGAGCATGGGTGGGAGCCCAATATCACTCCACTTACTCAAATTATGCCAGAGGGTGAGCTTATTGGTCCGTAGGTCTCTTCCATTCCAGTTACTAGATGTGCGCACTGACCCTGGAGGCAGATATGTGATCATGCATGCACTAATTTATGCTAAACAGATGATACTGGTGGGTTTGTATCTTCCTCCCCCGGCTGATGCACAACTGCTGTATGACATTAGCAGATAGTGTTGGGATATAATATTCCGGAAGTTTTTGTATTTGGTGATTTTAATTTGGTGCCCTCACAGGACCTGGACAGACTGCACCCTGGGCCCGCCCCTCTTCGGATTTGCAAAATTGGGTAAATACTTTTGCCCTGACGGATGCTTAGCGATATTTTCACCCATATGACAGGGCCACCTCATACCGAACCCTCTCTTGTATAGACCTGGTCTACGTTTCCACTGGTGCCTTGCACTGGACGAGGGAGGTTAGACACCTAGCTAGAGGTATATCTGATCAAGCTCCTCTTAATTTAACTATCGCATTGGTCGAGTCCTCGGGCCTGAAACTTTGGTGTCTGTCCAGGTTCTGGGCAACAGATGAGAGAATACAGGAAGCAATGACGGAGGCTATATGTAATTTCTGGATCTCAAATGGGGAATCAACTAATGTCCTAACCATCTGGGACACATTTAAAGCATGGATAAGGGGAGAGTATATATCCCGCATATCGTAATTGCAGAGAGAGGCTTCTTGATCGCTGGAGAGATTGGAGGGGGAGGCGGCAAGGTGTGAGGCAGCATATGTTGCATCCCCAAGTTTAGATGGACATGTGACATGGCAGAGGGCACTGAGAGAGTTATCCCTGTATAATGTTGAACAAACTAAAAAGTCAATGCTTTATTCCAAGCAGAGGGTATTTGAACATGGTAATAAAAATGGCATGCTTCTGGCTTGGTTGGCCAAGGGACAGGAGGGATCCACCCACACGCGAATGTTAGGGAAGCCCAAGGGTCGCTATTGTCCTCTCCTGAGGATATCAGCTCTGGATTCTGTAATTTTTTCCAGGATCTATACACCTCAAAGACCTGTACCACCTCAGCCGAAATGCAGGAATATCTAGACAGCGTTCCCTTCCCGGTTCTGTCTGATGCTTGCAGGAACCAACTAGATGAGTATATCTCCCTTGAGGAGGTTCAGGCAGCGATAGGGAGCCTGCAGAGTGGTAAGACCCCGGGTGCGGATGGGTTACCCACAGAGTTTTACACCCAACATGTAGAGATTATGGCACCTAGGTTAACAACCCTCTTCTCTGAGCTCGCAGGCGGGGAGGCCCTACCCGAATCCATGGAAGAGGCTATTATAGTCCTGATTCCCAAACCCGGTAAGGACCCTCAGGATTGTGCGTCATACAGACCTATCTCATTGATCAATGTGGATGCAAAAGTGTTGGCTAAAATATTGGCTACTCGCCTGTTCTCGGTTATATCCACATTGATCCATATTGACCAGACTGGGTTTATGCCGGGGAAGGGAACAGTTATAAATATTAGGCGCCTCTTCCTCAACCTATCTATATCACATGATAATGCAGGTAGCAGGGTGGTGGCCTCTTTGGACGCGGAGAAGACGTTTGACTCTGTGGAGTGGGAATACCTTTGGGAGGTGCTGAAACATTTTGGTTTCGGCCCTGCTTTTCTGCGCTGTATTCGGTTGCTTTATCGGGCTCCGAGAGCCAGGGTACGAACAAATGCTAGGATTTTGGATCCTTTCCCACTCCACAGATGCACTCGTCAGGGGTATCCGTTATCCCCCAGCCTCTTTGCGCTGGCAATAGAGCCCTTGGCAATACTTGTTAGAGAATCCCTGGAGGTTCGTGGGCTGCGGATAGGAGGTTTAGAAGAGAAAATATCCCTATACGCGGATGACGCCGTATATATTGTATATATAATTATTCCTGCGCTATCATGTGTGTTAAAACAGAGCTATAGGGAAAAGCTGCCTGCACCGAATAGGGTACAACCAGACCCTGCCAACAAATGGATGAATAAATAAAGTGGTGCTGCGCTAATCCTAGGAAGAACACAAATAATATTCTCCTAGTGGGCTTGATAGAACACACTAAGGTATAAAAAAAAAAAAAAAATAATCATTATATATAACTAAATAAACCAATAATGGATAGTAGTGGTCCCTTAAATATGAAAAACCAACCACTAAAAAAGAAAATAAATAAAAATAAATAATAAAATATAAAGTACATTAGTGCTGTATGTAATAATAACAGTGAATCAATATACCAAAATATCACTATAAAATACCAAAATAGTAACAGGAAATGTAGGAGTAACAACTACTATATAAAGTGCAAAAAATACAATATGTAAGTGGATTCCAGCATTTAACATACATGCAACACACGAAGTGACTTTGTGCAACAATAAAATCAACGTGACGATAAAACAAAATTATCAGTTCAATCAAAGTGCTTCAGCATATAAAAGTCCTCCTTCATAAAGTGACACCAGCTTCCTAACATGCATATATTGTAGTGAAGTGCTCAAATGTGATTGTAGTGATAGTGCTCCTCTTTTTGTTCACACACACACTAGTAGGTAGTGGCCCCTTACCTTAAGGTAATGGGGTAACAGCATATGACCAGTATTAGGAGTACCATCCTTTAAGTTTCTCCTCTATCCTCACGGTCCTAATCCCGGAGCATGTTCCCTCAGATGATAGGGGTGCATGGAAATGGAAAGAAGGAAGGTCTCAAATAGTGTAATATTGTATGGCTAAAACTGGTTTTTATTAATAAACAACATGGGTACTCACAATAAAACAGATAAAAAAGGCTTATCTCCGATGAGCGGCGAGCTCGTAAGCCTCAATCAGCATCGGTGCCTGTCCCGTCCCTACGCATGATGTCACACCACACGTGACTTCATCAGGGGATAAGTCTAGGCACGATAAGTGTCTTTAAATAGCTGTCTAATAGCAAGCAATGGGCGGCCATTTTCTTGTAGTCCTGTGTAGGTTAGCATAGCGGCCATCTTCCCGAAGGTGACAGGGCGCGGCCATTACAGCAGTTGTCTATTGTGTGACTAAGCGGCCGTAAGGGGGGAGTGTGCAGGTAACAACTGTCAGCTGACCATTGGGTTCAATGGGCAAAGCTGGGCGTATCTAGTTCCCTCAGCTGTCAGCAAAGGAGGAAAGAATGCAAAATGCTCATCCCGAGTGTCATCCTGCGCTGTATTGCAGGTTTGTCTGGATAGAAAGACACCGGCCAGTAATATTAAACTGAATAAAAACATCCATATGGGAGAACATCCACAATAGAGATGAAATACTATATGGATGGGGGAAATAAAGGGGAATGCAACGGTCAGAAGGGAAAGACCCTAATGCTGACATAGGTCAACTAAACGCGCAGAGGTGAGGAAGCACATCTCTGAGCATAAATACTTAGCATACTGTTAAAAATAAACATAAATATAACCATAAAACTAAATTATCAGCATAAACAGTAGGCTTAAACACAATACTCAGATAAATATACCTGATATACATAGATACAATATAATACAAAGAACCAAATGTATAATGTTTCACATAGAAAAGTGGTCAGGTGCAGGGAAAAAAAAAAACCTTATCTAGTTATTGACATGCAAAACTGCAAGGTATATATCAAATAAATAGATAGGGGATCAGTTAAAAAATCAAAAAAATATAAAAACCACATAAGTGTAAAGCAGATGTCAAGATATATGATGACTAATAAGGAACAAAATAAGAATAAAGATAAAATGTATAAAAGATGATAAAATTGATATTAAAAAATATATTTTATTAAAAATCACTGAGGAAACAATTGAGGTCAAATTCAATATTCAAGCCCCGGGGCGAGAATGTATCTAAAGTAAAAATCCATTTGGATTCCATCTGGCTCAAGGTTCTCACCTTGTGTCCCCCCCCCCCCCGCCAGTGTCTAATGTATGGTTCAATGCCCCAGAACTTGAAATGGGTGGGATCCTTATTATGGCACAGCAAGAAATGTTTAGATATGCTGTGCTTGTCATAACCTTTTAGAATATTTTGGACATGCTCTTTAATACGCACTTTAAGAGGTCTTTTGGTACGTCCAATATATTGGAGGCTGCAGCTACACTCCAGGGCATAAACTGCCCCTTCAGTGTTGCAGCAAATAAAGTTTTTTACCTCATAGGTATCTCCCATACTTGTAGATGAAAATTTAAAAACCTTTTCATTTGGGAGTTTAGTTCTCAGGTAGCAGGGTGGTGGTCTCTTTGCACGCGGAGAAGGCGTTTGACTCTGTGGAGTGGGAATACCTTTGGGAGGTGCTGAAACATTTTGGTTTCGGCCCTGCTTTTCTGCGCTGGATTCGGTTGCTTTATCGGGCTCCGAGAGCCAGGGTACAAACAAATGCTAGGATTTCGGATCCTTTCCCACTCCACAGAGGCACTCGTCAGTGGTGTCTGTTATCCCCCAGCCTCTGTGCGCTGGCAATAGAGCCCTTGGCAATACTTGTTAGAGAATCCCTGGAGGTTCGTGGGCTGCGGATAGGAGGTTTAGAAGAGAAAATATCCCTATATGCGGATGACGCCCTGCTATATCTGCAGGATGCTGGCCCCTCACTGAAAGCTGCCCTGGAACTTTTTGATAAATTCTGTGTTTTCTCAGGGATTCTAATAAATTGGTCAAAATCAATTCTCTTTCCGCTAGATAACCAGTCCCCTGACATGACCAGTCCTTCACTATTGAAATGGGTCACTGAATTTAAATACTTGGGAATTAGGGTGGTCAGGGATACCGCCCAGTACTATAGTCAAAACATACTCCCCTTGCTCCACCTTATTAGGGAAAGGTGCAGCTCATGGTCAGGTCTCCAACTAAACTTAATAGGTCGTATTAATATTCTAAAGATGATAATTCTGCCCAAGTTCTCGTATCTCTTCCAGAACAGCCCAAATTGGATCCCGACATCGTTCTTTCGAGATGTGGACTGTTGTATTGTCTCATTTATTTGGAAAGGCTCTATCCCCCGCTAAGCAAAATCTACACTGTACCTACCAACGCAGCTGGGGGGCTTGCCCTCCCAAACCTGTGGGTTTACTATTGGGCAGCGATGCTGGTCACGACCTATTGGTGGTTTGAGGGTAAAAAATCTAATGCTGCGGTGTGCCTGGAGGCGGCCTGCTTGGGGTCTTTGCAGACCCTACAAAACTTAGTATATAGTGGGTTCGGGCTTATGAGGATCTACCAACTCCAACAAGGGCTACGGCACGAGTCTGGGTTGCAGCTCGGCGCCGTTTTTTCTGGCAGAGCGCTGGTCTCCTGTACAGCCTCTGTGGGGGAACCCTAGTTTGCCCCACTTCAGGACAATACCAGATCCTCAGCTATGGGCGAAATTTGGTATCAAGACCTTAAGAGACATTATGCCCGCAGGTGTGGTGCTCTCATTTGCCCAAATCTCTAGGTTACATGGACTACCGGGGTGGATGTTTTTCCGCTACGCCCAGATTCCTCATGCAGCTAGGGCCCAATTCCCCATTCCCCCGGTTGTACAACTGGATCCAGTGGAGGATCTCTTGTCCTGCAGTGGGTTGGAGAAGCCTCTTTCTGCTCTATATGGAACCCTGTTGATTACAGACTCCCCACAAATGGATAGGTTATGGAGGGTGTGGAAGATGGATATTCCTACCTTGGAGAAGGAGGATTGGGAGGACTGTTTGGAGGCGGGTCCCAGGCTGGTGGTTGCGGCGGGGGACAAATTGATACAAGTAAAATTTCTTCACAGAGTTTATTTTACCCCGGTGCGTATGTCCAGGATATATTCTGATAGGGACCCACATTGCCCCAGGTGTAGGACACATCTGGTACCTATATGCATATGTTCTGGGATTGCCCAGCCTTGTCAACATTCTGGTCAGGGATATTTGAACAATTAAACGTTCGATTGGAGTTATCGGTCCATAGGACACCCTGGCCCTGGCCCTGCTGGGTATCCATGAGGATGAGCACAGACCACATCATAGCAAGCTCTTAATCTCCTATCTTATGTTTTATGCCAAAAAAGAGATCCTCAGTAGGTGGTCGTCCCCGACTCCCCCCAATATATCATCCTGGGAAGATAAAATTAATGCTGCTTTACCTCTCTATAAATTGACATATATAAATCGAGGCTGCCCATGGAAGTTTGATAAGGTGTGGTCGCCTTGGACAAATTAATGTAGAGGTCTTAATGACCTGTTCTGCCCCTCTTTTACACTACAGGGTTAAAAGTGACGCCTGGAAGAACACCCACTAGCTCCCTTCTTGGCCCTCCTCCTCTCCTTATCCCCTTCCCCTTTCTCTCTCACCACCCCCTCACCCCCCCTCTCCCCCCCCCCTATACCCCTCCCTTCCCTCTCCTCTTTTGTTCCCCCATAAATGGGCCAAGTGAAGTCTGGGATAAATTGTTTCTTGTAAGATTTGTCACTGTGGTACTGAATGTTATGAACTATGGAAGACAGATAAGCAATGTAAGATGTCAAAACGTATGTATTATACCATGTTTGATATGCAACTATTCGCATACCTTCTGTATTATTTTCTGCTTTTTTTTCCTTCAATAAAGCACTCCTGAAAGAATCCCTGAGGTATCCTAACTGGCAATTCCTGCAAAAGATACAGGAGACACAGCATAATATTCATCTTTAAGACGTTGCATCTATCAAGAAATAGCTAGAGTTTTCCATTTCTCCAAGTTTGCAGAGAAGGTGCTCAGTAAAAGCTGGAAGTTGCATTGCAAAATGAGGTTAAGATTGGAAGGGTTTCTGGTTCCCAAGTACTAGATGGCTTGGGAGGCCCAACGGAAAGGGAAGTTGCGACTGAGGTGAGCAAGGGAGCGAGGGGTGAAAGAAACGTTATGCACCTTATACACATGTTTCAGACAATAAGACTGGTAAAGAGACAAGTGGGTCTGATATATAAAACAGTAAATCATCTGCATAAACTGCAATTTTATGATAGTATGTACTAGTTTCAAGGCCTCTGATGTCAGGATTATACCTAATGTGTTGCAATAAAAGTTCTAGATAAAGTATGAAAAGGAGCAGAATAAGAGGGAGCAACCCTATCTCATTCCCTTGCAAATAGCAAAGGATTTGGAGGCGACTCCATTTACCCAATTGTAGCAGTAGGAGATGAGTAGAGAGCAGAAATCCAAGCTAGGATAGAAGGATGAACGGGATGTTAAGATACTTGGCTCTTGCAATGATGTTAATAGTCCTAATCATGTTATCTTGGGATTCTCTGTTGCGGATAAACCCGACCTGATGGAAAGGGATGATATGCTGGAGAACTAAACCAAGTCTCCAGAGTTTTTGTGAACATTTTAAGGTCCCAATTAAGCAATGGGATAGGCCTATAACTGGCACAGAGGAGTGTGTCTTTCCCCCGTACTCGGGATAACTAAGATGCTTGCATACAGAAGGCCCGAGGATTATCTAATATTACATTAAAGGTAGTAAAATGGGTCACCAATTGCTTGTAAAAGGTTTTATAATATGAGACTGCAAAACCATCAGGTCTAGGAGCTTTGCCCGCTAAGGACCCAGCCAATGCACCCACAAATTCTTCTGCAGAGATAGGTTGGGAGAGCAACTAGATTTCTTTTTCACTAAGTGAGGGCAGTCTTGCAGCTCTAAGGTAGGGGTTGACTTATCAGAGGCAATAGGGCCAGGGGAAGAAGGAAATTATAAAGTGCAAATTATAAAGTGGCGCATAGAAATCGTTGAAGGCTTCAGCCATCTCTAGGGATGAATGGATTTTAGTGCCCGAGGGAGTGGATAAAGCTAGAATGAAGACAAGTTGCGTTGGGCATTCGCCAAAGACCTGCTACACTTGTAACCCAAATAGAAGGAGAAAGTAGAAAGCTCTATGAGCCTTTATAAAGCTTTTTTTGGCCAGAAATAATGAGTGTTCCCTGATCTGCTCCCATAGGCGAGTGAGCTCTGCTTCAGTGAGTTGGTCAGGGCAAGCTTTTTGGCATTTTTCAAGGTCATGTAATTTGGACAGTAACCCCAGAGAATGTTTTTGCTCTGTCCTGAGACCATGTTTAATCACCTCAATACAGGGCACTTTCACCCACCTTCCTGCCTAGGCCATTTTTCAGTGGTGTCACAATTTGAATGACAATTGTGCGGCCATGCTACACTGTAACCATGTGAATTTTTTATAATTTTCTTCACACAAATAGAGCTTTCTTTTGGTGGTATATAATCACTTCTAGGTTTTTCTATTTTTAATTATCAATTTTGAAAAAAAAAAAGTTTTTCTTAGTTTCTGTCAGTAAATTTTGTAAATAAGTATTATATCTCCTTCACTGATGGGCGCTGATAGGCTGCACTGATGGGCACTGATGAGGTGGAACTTATGGGCACTGATTAGGTGGCACTGATGAGAAGGCATGAATATGCCGCACTTATGGGCACTGATAGGTGGCACTGATATGTGGCACTGCTGAGCACTGATAGGCAGCACTGGTGGGCATTGATGGGTGGCACTGGTGGGCACTGATAGGTGGCACTGATGGGCACAGATAGGCGGCACTGGTGTGCACTGATAGCCAGCACGGATAGGCGGCACTCATGGACAACACTGATGGGCACTGATGGGCATTGATTGGTGACATTGATGGGCAGCAGTGATGGGCATTGATGGGCAGCAAAGATGGGCATTGATGGGCAGCACTGATAGCCAGCACTGACTGGCATCACTAATGGGCGCTGATTTTTGGCACTTGTGGGCATTGATTGCTGGCACTGGTGGGCACTGATTGCTGGCACTGGTGGGTACTTATTGCTGGCACTGTAGGGGCTCTATTGTAATCAGGGCACTGATGATCAGTGCCCTGATTACATACCTAGATGTCCTCTGCGAGGAGATGCCACTGATTGGCTCTCTTCTCCTCACACTCTATCAGTGTGAGGTGAGGAGCGCCGATTACCGGCATCTCTGTTTTTACATGTGACTGGCAGTGATTGGACACAGCCGATCACATGGTTAAAGAGACGCAGCTGCGGTTTTTTGCAGAGATCGGGGTCGCACCCGTGTCCGCGAGCGCGCGAGACTGGCCGTTCTGGGTGCCATCATATGACGTCCACCCAGAACGAAAGCCACGCCACCCCACCGTCATTTGACGTTGGGCGGGTAGCAAGTGGTTTATAAACACCCCTCTTAATGGATCTTTTTATTCAATCTCTGCTAACAGGAGTCATTCGCCATGATTGACAGACAGCTAATAGTGTACCTATCCACAAGCATGGTAGCAAAAAGAAGGGTAGAAGCTGGCAATTACAGGCCTGAGTTTAACATCTGTTGTTGTCAAGATAATGAAATCACTCATAAAATGAAGGATCAATGATCAGTTAAAACAGGGGTGCTCAAGCTTTTGAAGAGCGAGGGCCACCAATTTGGAAACTGGTTGTCAGCCACAATGAAATGCAATGGTTTAGAATTTTTTATTTTGAATAGCATAATGAAGATTTTAAACAGTCAGGATCATCATTTTCCTTGGGACCAACTCCCGTTCGATGTTTACCAACTGTTTAATCACAATCACAAAAAAGAAAGAATGGGTGACACTAGTGTGAACACTAACTTTGTTTATTTTATAGAAGGACCCTAGGTTTATTTCAGCAATTACAGGAGGAAGATTGAAGGGATCAGTTCCTGTACGACATGAGGCAGGGGGGTCTCCTCCAGCTCCTCCCCCTTTACGGTCACATGACCTGTTCATTTTCTTCATTCTAAGCTGAACAGGAAACTGGCTGGATGGCCACGGAGAGCAGAACCGTCACAAGGAGCAGCCCAGCTGCTGCAGAGTGGGGACCCGGGACTCTGGCAGAAGTAAAAAAGGCTGTCTCGGTGGAGCTGGCCACAGAGAGGCCAGGCGGCGGTGGATGAGCAGGCCCAGCCCAAGCAGCTGAGAGTCGGGACATGTGGGACGTGACATGCGGCCTGGCGTCCCCCAGCCCACCGGGCACATGCCCGGTGTGCCCTATGGCCAGTCCGGGCCTGACCACAAGGCTCTGTACTAGGTCCTTTTCTATGTATTCTCTATGTAAGTGATATAACTGAAGAGTTGGTGGGTATAGGTATGTCTTTTTGCTTATGACACAAAAGTGTGCAAAAAAGTTGATATCCCTGAAGGAGTCTGTAATATGGAACATGATTTGGCATTCCTGGAAAATTTGTCAAAGCAGTGGAAATTTTAGTTCAATGTTTCTAAATGTAAGATAATGCACCTGGGGGAGATAATCCCTTGATAAAGTATAATGCTGGGGGTATAGTGCAGACCAGCACTACAGAGGAAAAAGATTTGGGAGTACTTTTTTTAGATAATTGCAAAATGAGCAAACAGTATGGCCAGGTAGTGGCAAAAGAAAATAGAATTCTCAGATGTAGCACTAGAGGGGTCACCAGCAGCAGAAAAGAGGTTCTAATTCCCTTATATATATCTTTAGTAGACCTCTGGAGACCTCACTATTGATAAGATAGAACGAGTCCAGGGTCGAGTAACATAGTGAAAGGTCTGAGGGCTAAAACATATCAGGAGAGACTTTAGGAACTAAATATGTACAATCTGAAGAAAAGAAGAGAAAGGGAAGACATTATTAAAACCTTTAAATACATCAAGGGGGTTCAAGAGGGCAGAATTTGTATTATGAAGCCATGATCATTTTACTGAAAGACTAGATGACACTTGGAATAGATTTTCAGCAGAGGTATTGGGTCAGTCAATAGTAAGTGGATTCAAATATGCTTGGGACAAACGTAAATCTGTACTCAAACTCATTGGACCACTTGGTCTTTTTCCTGCTGTCATTTTTCGATGTTTCAGTGTTTCCACGGTAATCTAAATGTGGGGCAGTGTGGCTACAAGCTCACTCGCGTCACTGCGTCTGAGATCTGTGTGCATTTCCGGAAGAGGAAGGAGGGAAATTTGTGCACACTACATTACTCTACATTACTCTTATTTACTTATTCCTGAACCCTGCACTCTGCATTACACATTACTGATGTCTGCACTCTGCAGTACACTCTACTGACCACTACAGTCTGCGTTACTTATTTTTGATCTTGGAATCTGCATTACATACTTACTACTGATTCCTGAATTCTGCATTCCCTACTACTGACCTCTGAATTCATCAAACCTTTCTTACTTTTTAAAGGGACATTACTAGATTATCTCCTTAAAAGAACATTCCGCACCCTGGTGACCTTTGATCTCTTCAGTTGTTAAGATCTTTACTTCTTCAGGGCTGCATAACCCTGGTTTAGGTTGCTAAAAAAAAGTCTGTTTATTTTTCCAACACTTGTTTTTTAATACATTCTTTTTTTTTTAATTCTTTATTACAAAAATGTTATGTAATTATAGACCATACGTTTCTCCTTGAGATTAATTTCAGTAATCTTTGTAAACCACTGTGTCGGGGATGGGATCGTTGTTTGTTTCTAACAAGTGAGTATAGCATACCTTTGCGGTGTTAAGGAGATGTATCAAGAGATCGAGTTTATAGCACATGGGAGTCAGATGTAATAGAAACACTTCTGGGTCATCGGGCATTCTGGTATCTGCAAATTTGAAAATCCAATGTTTGACCTGAAACCAGAAATCCTGTAGTGTTAGGCAAGACCAAAAGATGTGGTGCATGGTGCCGTCCTCCTCCTGACATCTCCAACATATCAGAGAGTTTAGTGGGAACAGGTTATGCAGGGTCTTAGCGACCCTGTACCATCTAAACATTGCACGAGATAGATGCCATGTGGGCCATCTGTATAATTTTTTCCCATTGTTGTTTATTAAACGTAATTTGTAACTCATTTTCCCATTGGGCTAGATATTTTGGGGTTGGTAAGTTCAGGGGACAGGACAAGATACGATATGATTGGGAGAGGCCATGTGGAGTTACCTCTTCATCCAGGCATAATTTTTCAAACTCAGTAGGGGTGGGGTGCTGTAACGAGCCCCTTGCTCGCTCGGTTCCACTCTACCGACACTCCTCTGCAGCTATAGAATCAGATTGCAGATCGCAACATCTGATTGTTCGGTCATCCGATGCTCCGGGATTAGAACTACAGCTATGTGCCGTTCTAACCCAGTTGTGATAGCTGAGAACAAACACCAGGCAGGCTGTATGTAAGTTCAACCAGGAATCTCCTTTTTTGGAAAATACAGGCTCTTTTATACACTAAAAGTGGAGGTGCATACCTCCGGCTCATATTACTCTAACAATACACCTGTAACCTAATTAACCTAATTGACATGGGCTAATTAACTAATCCCTTTTGACAGCCTAGATGACTCAGACATGACCTTTAGGCCAGACTGGCCATCTTGTAGTTCAGAGAACCCAATCAACATTATCACAATGGCAGAGTTAATTAACACAAACAACAATGGGGATCTAATGACTCTTAGATCCCATACCAGAGACTTATTTACAATACACATTCTAGCAGGCAACAAACAGACAGGTGCTGGAATTTACATCAGCATCTCCTAACAGTATCTGTCCCAGCATTATGAATCAGCCACTATTTCTAATATGGCAAATCCAGGGTCCCCAGAGTCTGTGTGTCCTGGGGGCCAGGACCCAAATCCACAGTAGTACCACCTCAAGGGTCCCCAGGCATACAGCTCACAAAGAGCACCGTTCCCCCAAATTCCAGGGCCCACGATCGATCGTCAAGAGGCTAGCATTCAGTCCCCTCCAAAAATCTCTCTCCCGGCTAGGTCTGTCACATTTCTCCCCTTTCGGCAGGAGACTAACACAGGAGGAGACCCCAGACGGGTTGACTCCGAAGTTAGTCAGTAGTTCCAGTCCTCTAATGCCTGTACCCACACAGTACCCCAAACAAATTGTTCCAAACAAAGCATTACTCACCCAGCCAACCTCTGCCTCTCTCAGAGAACATATCTGCCGCTGGGGAGAGGCCTGGACTGGCCCTTCTCCCTGGAGTCCTTTCTGCCGCTGGAGAGAAGACAGGGTGTCTGGGCTCACTCCGTCATGCTGTTGGGGATCTGGGCCAACTGCCCCGCATCCCTGGGGTATACAGGTGGAGACTGAAGTCCCATCCACCTTCCCAGGAAATTGCCGGTGCTGGGCAGAGGTTGGTAGCACTCTGCCCTGTTGCCAGCACTTCTGCTAGGAACTCCGCATCCTCCGCTCCAGCTAACCGTTGGGGCAGGAGGCTGGCTTCCTCCACTCCCAAACTGTGTAGCTGCCATTGGGGAGGTGAGCCGGCTGCTTCCTTTTCCATTCCCTCATCTGGATGTTGGGATGATATGTCTGTGGTACTGTCTCCCGGGTGCACGGATCTTTGCTGGGGAGGAAAGACCACTTCCTCCACCCTGGCCAACTGTTGGGGAGGGACAATGAACGCCTCCTCTCCCTTCTTCCCCTGTATCCTGATCTGCTGCTGGGAAGTGACCACCTCCTTCTCACCCTGAGCCTCCGGAACCGCCGCAGGTGTAGGGCAGAGATCTTGGACCCTCTGTCCGGTTGCCAGCGCTTCAGCTGGGGAAGTTCCTTGTAACTTCACAGATACTTCTGTTGGTGCTGGGCAGAGCACAGTGAAGTTTGGCCCTAATAACAGCTCTTCTTCTGCTGGAGGCTCACCAGGTTGTTCTTCCTCAGCAGAAAAGTCTACCAAATACCCTGTCTCTGCAACTGGTGTCTGGGGATAAAGGTTCACCATCTCCTGTCCATGGAACCCAGAAGATGCTATCAGTGCTGGGCAGAGGTTAGCAGAGCTCTGCCCTGTTGTCAGCACTTCAGCTGTGGGGATAGCGATCTCCAGATTTTCCACTGCCGATTCTCTGGCATTCTGCTGGACAGGCACATTCCTCCATCCAAGATCATCCAATGCAGAAACAGGTTCATCAAGGTCAGTCAGCATTTGCTGCATCCGCCATAAGACCTCCGCCTCCATAGCTGCGGGGGCAGGTTGGCAAAGCACACTGTTACTCTGCCACATTGTCAACTCTTCAGCCAGGATTTCAGAGTTGTCAACTGGTATTTCCTGATAGTCCCAGGTAAAGGGAGCCCCACCCTGCTGCTGAGCAGAGTCTAGCAGCTGTGTGTAGGCCATCTCAAGCTCCCATTCCTGAACGGCCAGAAACTCCAAATCTTCCTGTGCCCAGTGCACTTCTGAGACATTCAGTCTTCGCTCTCTGTGCTCCATTATTTCCTCCAAACGCCACTCCTGATCACTCCCAAAGTCAGGGTCCCTGTACAGCCTCCAGTACAACAATCCCAGGCCATCGTAGTCAAAGCCTTCCGTGGGGCTGTCATCCACTGTTCACGGGCACACTTGGGCTACATACCACTGGAGGGCTCTGTAGCTCTCGTCCAACCGCATTTCTGCCCGGAGCAGCCTGCTTAACTCAGCTGTCTACTCCTGGTTCGGCTGTTCCCTCAAAAACAGCATTCGCACTTCATACTGCGACCAGTACCTTACATGGATGGAGGGGAGATCTTTTCCCTGGTTTCCCTGCTCACGGGTTAGCGCTTCCTTCCAGAGTTCGCAGCAGATAGAATCAAACCATCCTAGCAGGACCTGCTCTGATACTGGTCCTCTGTGCTGTATCTGCATCTCTCGCAACCTCCTTCTGAATTCCTCATCCATGGTGGCTGGTATCTCTCCTCTCCTGCTATCTGGACCTTGGATCCAGGTGATGGTTTGGATGTGTTCACGGCAAGGAAGCACGATCCCACCATTCCCTCCACGGCTCTCAAGTAAGTCTTTGAGCGTGGCTCTCCTGCAGGCTGGTTTGGAGTGTCCCAGTAACTGGAGAGCAAATCCCACTGCTGCCACCAATGTAACGAGCCCCTGGCTCGCTCGGTTCCACTCTCCCGACACTCCTCTGCAGCTATAGAATCAGATTGCAGATCGCAACATCTGATTGTTCGGTCATCCGATGCTCCGGGATTAGAACTACAGCTATGTGCCATTCTAACCCAGTTGTGATAGCTGAGAACAAACACCAGGCAGGCTGTATGTAAGTTCAACCAGGAATCTCCTTTATTGGAAAATACAGGCTCTTTAATACACTAAAAGTGGAGGTGCATACCTCTGGCTCATATTACTCTAACAATATACCTGTAAACTAATTAACCTAATTAACATGGGCTAATTAACTAATCCCTTTTGACAGCCTAGATGACCCAGACATGACCTTTAGGCCAGACTGGCCGTCTTGTAGTTCAGAGAACCCAATCAACATTATCACAATGGCAGAGTTGATTAACACAAACAACAATGGGGATCTAATGACTCTTAGATCCCATACTAGAGACTTATTTACAATACACATTCTAGCAGGCAACAGACAGACAGGTGCTGGAATTTACATCAGCATCTCCTAACAGTATCTGTCCCAGCATTATGAATCAGCCACTATTTCTAATATGGCAAATCCAGGGTCCCCAGAGTCTGTGTGTCCTGGGGGGCCAGGACCCAAATCCACAGTAGTACCACCTCAAGGGTCCCCAGGCATACAGCTCACAAAGAGCACCGTTCCCCCAAATTCCAGGGCCCACGATCGATCGTCAAGAGGCTAGCATTCAGTCCCCTCCAAAAGTCTCTCTCCCGGCTAGGTCTGTCACAGGTGCCTTGTGACTTTTCCCTGATTATGTGTAGGAACATTCTTCAATTGCATCATCTTCTACATGGGAAGGGGGTGGATCAAACATGCTGTGGAGTTCTGAGAGGGAGTGCCAGTGACCATTTTGAAAAAAGTGTAATACTTGGAATCTATAATCTATAGGAGTGGAGAGAAATGACCTATCATGAATTCCCAGCATAAAGTTAATGTGTGTGATAACCAGTGTCAATCCTGAGGGGGTTTGGTCAGAAAGTGTCAAGTGCTTAAGAGATTTAGCAACTGTCAGTGTCACCCCAGTAGTCGGGTGGTTACGGAGTTGACGTGCGACTTCTGACTGTAGCCAGGGCAAGCCTCCTAATATATAGCCTGAAAATAATTGTTCGAATTGCAACCACCATTTGTATGAGGTCAGAGCACACCAGTTCATAATCTTTGCCATGTGTTTTGCCCTGTGATATTTTAAAATGTCCAGTATGCCAATACCACCTAGGGGTTTGGGTCTCGTCATGAGTTGCTTATGAATTCTATGAGCCTTGCCTGCCCATAGGAATTTCCCAAATTCACTCCTAAGTTGTTTTAAGAAGTAAACTGGAATAAATATTTATTTAGAACAGTTTAGGACAGATAAAGCAGTTGGGGTAGAGTGTTCACCTTGAGCTCACTACTTCTATCAAACTAGAACCGTAGCTTGACCATGTTAAGTTCCCTCCTAGTCTTGGTCAGGAAAGGTGGGAAGTTTGCATCAAAGATATCACTTACTTTGGGAGTAAGAGTAATCCCTAAGTATTTAAAGTATTCAGATTCCACTTAAATGGAAATCGTTCCTGTAGGGCAGTCACCATAGCATGAGGCAAATGTTAATGTTTATTACCTCTGATCTTTGTAGATTAATTTTGAAGTTGGAAAGCTCACTGTATAGCTGTAGTTCCGCAAGCAGGTTGGGTAGGGTGATCAAAAGCTGAGTAACAATAAAACAATAGTAAGTCGTTTGCATATCCTGTTACCTTACGTTATCCCAGTTTCATAAAGATCTCTTAATGTTGGGGTTATGCTTAATTAGTAAAAGCTCTAGCATTAGCATAAAGAGGAAAGGAGTTAAGGGCTAACCATGCCATGTGCCATTATGAAGCTTAAAAGAAACAGAGAGTGAGCGGTTTACTTTAATTGTTGCCATCAGACACGAGTAGATGTTTTTTCTATCCATTTGAGGCATTTCTCCTCCAGGCCCAGAAATTTTCGAACCGTTATCAGGTATGACTAATCAACTTGGTCAAATGCCTTTTCGGCATAGGCTGAGAGCAAAACAGTAGGAATGTTTGAGACATGTGCCAAATGTATGGTGTCTATGACCTGGTAGTGTTATCTTTTGCCTCCCTTTGCAGTACAAAGTCAACTTGGTCAGGGTGAATACGTTTTTGGATCAAGGACATTAACCTGATTGCTAGGATTTTAGTGAACGGTTTAAAGTCTATGTTCACCAGTGAGATTGAACAGCAATTAGTGTAATTTGCTTCTTTGGGAATTACAGTGATGGTTGCCCTTAAGGTGTCTGTTGGGAGAGAGTCCCCATCTAGGATAGAATTGAAGCCTTCTGTGAATGTGTGGACTAAGAGTTGAGCAAGCAATTTGTTCTGTAAGAGAGAAAACCCATTGAGGCCAGGGACTTTGTTGGGCTTAGTTTCTTTGAGTGCCTGATACTATTCTTCAGTTGGGTTGCCTTAGGTGAAGACTGTCTGCTTCAGATATACTCAACAAGCTCAACTCTATTAGAAATGTATTTATTTTTAACTCTGGTCAGGTCTCCTCCCCAAACAGGGTCCTCCAGGTGTGTAAATTTTCCTCTGCTTTCTTGCTCATTGAAGTGGACTCACAGGTGGACTCCTCATCAGGTAAATGTGCCCTGTTCGGTACAGCTAGAAAGCATCTTTTGAAATCGGGTGATGCATGTGAATAAAAAAGACAATACTTACTATTCCCAGGTTCATTAATAATACTTCCCCATTGATATGTTCTGGGTCATCCAGGGATATTTAAACAGGGTGTCGTTAATTAAAATCCACCCCATCACCCTCTTGGATCATGCCCCAGTTAAATGCTTCATTAGGCCCCCATGCCCAATCTCATCACCTTGTACGTGGAATATTACAAAAGTCTCTTAGACGATGCTGCAGTTACTGGGGCAATCCATACAATGCTTCAGCAATACTTTAAATCCACAAGAGGCACATAAGGCAGTGGTCAGGGGCACCTTTATAGCACAGGTCTTGAAAAAACAGTGGAAATCAGACTTGACCAGTTTAATGTCCCAGATTCGGGTTACCCCCCAGGACTGCAAACGACTAGCTGACTTGAGACTACACCTTAAGCAACTATTGGACCAGCAAGCTTGACAGAAACTGTAGGTTGTGGCCCACAAATTTTGACCAGGTCAATAAATAAAAGCCCCGAAGCATAGGCGTGGGGGAGCATACATGCCCTTTATTCTGTCAAGTTCAGGGGATCAGCTTTATTACCCCTTCCAGATGACGATGCGGTTTCAGGAATTCTATTCTTCCTTTTATAACTTAAAGGTAGAGGAAAGTGAAACTGCAAAGCTCCAATGGCTTACCCAAATACAGTAGCTAAATATCTTGAAGATATTCAAGCAGGGATGGGACAAGCAGAGGGCAGAGGAGATTTGTGCCAGGAGTAGGGATTTGGAGGGAATTTGTGCTGGAGGGGGGATTTTAAGTGGGGGGAGGAGATGTGTACTAGGAGGGGAAATTTTAGGGGTAGAGGATTTGTGCTGGGAGGAGTGAATTTTTTTTGGGGGGGGCAAAGATTTGTGCTGAGAGGAGGGATTTCAGCAGGGAGGGGTTGTAATGGGAGGAGGGGGAATGTATGCTTAGGGGGTAAGCATGCAGTGCTCAGTGAATTTGTGGGGGGATTTTTGCTGATACATAAAGCTCATACATCTTGGAGGGGGTGGGCGTAGTTTGGCATGTTCCTCCTGGGCTCTAGATGACCTTGTTCCAGCACTGTATTTAATACCCAAAATTGACACCCTAGGCCATTTCAGATCTGGGACAGGATATTACAGAGACCAAGATCCTCTGTGTGCTTAAGAACATGCCAACGTGGAAAAGTCAAGGCCTGGAGGGCTTATCAGATCGTACTTTTTGAAATATGCAGATACATTACTGCCATATATGGCATCTTATTTCAACTCCTTGGCTTGCAATGGCTTTATTCCGCAGGAGGCATTACTTGCCCACATTTCAGTTCTATCCAAGGAAGGCAAATAATGTCAAAATGATTGCCCAACTTCCTTATTAAACGTGGACGTGAAGGTTATGGCCAAAATTATGGCTAATCGACTTCAGCGTTTTCTAGACAATTTGGTTCACCGGGACCAAGTAGGTTTCATCCCTTGTAGGGAAGGCAGGGATAATTCCCAATTGGTGATTTCCCCCTACCCATCACCTGCCCGCGATCGATGGGTTGCCGGACCCTGGATTAGGGTGTGCCCAGACATTGCTAAAAATTCACAGTATAGTTGTTGCCTAGATATTATCACTCACACCACCAAATACACCAACAATTGTACTATACAGTATATAATCGTATGATACGTCCTAGACCTCTACTGTGATTACTTCATTATGCCTAAATCTCCTGAAGAAGCGCTAAGCGTGTAACATGTAGAGCTGAACCCCAGCAGACTTAACCAAACTTACACCAAGCTCATTGGAATATTGACAATCTAGGCTGTATCATACGACTATATATAATACAATTGTTGGTGTAATTGGTGGTGTGAGTAATAATATCTAGGTGTCACGAATGTCACGTCTAACTCAATGCAGGTGGTCAGACACTATAGCTAGCTACTGTGTGCTTCACCTATGGCAGCCCCCTTTCCCTTAGGACAGGCAGGCCTACCGGTACTTGGTTGCCCCCAGGACTTATACACAATGCTATAGTGCCTGGCCACCACACTAGGGCAGACACGAACAGAGCAAACAACACTCTACTTGCAGTCTAGCAGACAGATAGCGTGGTTCTAAGACAGTCCAGGTAATAAGGCAGGCTGAGTTTAGGGAATAGTCCAATATCTGATCCAGGTCATACACTGGGAAATCCAGATTAACAAAGCAGGGCTGACAAACGGGAGGCTTGATCGGGAACAATGCAGGTAACTCTGTCTCTATCACAAGCAAGGGATAGAGTGTTTGCTTATATCAGGTGACTTATCAGATCAATCATCTTGCAGGTGAACACAGACAGGGGAAAAGCAACAGCCAACACCTGGGGGCTAGAATGAGGAACAGGGGCACTAAGTGATCATGACACTAGGCAACAAATATACTATGAATTTTTAGCAATGTCTGTTTTTTTTTGTTTGTTTTTTTCCATAAAATGTTTATTGAAGTGCATAAAACATACAGAAATACATTTTCACAGATGTTGTCAAAAGAGTATTTAGAACAAAAAAATTGGTAAAACATTGAATTACAAGAAATATGTCAGAACTGAATTAGGCATATATGAGACAAATAATGAGATATGATATGGGTTTGTCATGTCCAGATTATTTAGAATACTGTTAATCTTCGATGTGTTGTGGGTCATTATGAATTAAGTCTAATTTTCAAGGGGGGGTGAGGTGAGTGGGGGAAGGGAGGGGGGCTTCTCAGACTGCCCCGTCGTTCGGCTATAGTGGATGATAGTGATTACTGGAATTGGAGGTAATATTTCTGTGATGTTGATTTGTAGGTCTCCATTCTCTATACGGATTGCAGTAGGGATCTGGTCAGAAAGAATAATATTTGGATTTTTAGTTATAGAAAAATGAGTTCATTATCCATTATCCAGTGAGTATGCGTCTGTGGGTTTGAAGGGTTGCCAACTGTACCATGTTGCTGTGAATTTGGGTAATGTTTCATGAGAGATGCTAATAAGTTCTGCAATAGTTTCAAAGTTATTTAGTTTGCAGTACCATTCCTCTTTCGTTGGAGCTGATGGAGAATGCCAGTGACAAGGGATACATTGTCTAGCAGCGTTTATCATAAACATGTTAAGTGATTTGAGATATTGTCTTTTGGGGATCTTGGTGTGGTGAAGTAGGTAGGTTGCAGGGGACAAATCGTTAGTATGAGATGTGATTGAGGTAATGATGTCGTGAACCGTCCTCCAAAAAGTCTGGATGACAGGGCACGACCACCAAATATGAAGCATGGTGCCTTCTTCCATGTCACATCGCTAACATCTATTTGTGGTAGAGCACGAGAATTTGCTGAGCAGAGAAGGGGTTCTGTACCATTTTGAGAGAATCTTGTATCCGCATTCTTCGGTAGCTACATTGAGGGAGCCCTTGTGGATATATGTGCAGATTTTTTCCCATTCAGAGTCAGTGATTTTTTTTTTTTTTTTTCAAAAAGTTTTTATTTGAATTTTCAGAGAATACAAAAACAATGCAGTATAATATACAGTATGTATTTGTGACATATACAGAAGCAACAGAATAAAAGGGTTACTTAATTGTAAAGTGAATTTTAAGACGTGGGAGGATTTCCAGTGTATGTACCCATGTAGGGTGGCTGCTTGAAACATGTTTACCTGTATATAGCATTTCAATAAATGATAACAGTTAGTGGGTACCTGGATACCTGGATGGATCTGTTTGAAAAACCCTGAGTACATATTATATTTGAACTTGAAAAATACAAAGAAAATACGAAAACTGGGGGGGGGGGGGGTTGGGTTGTTTGGTTGAGTGGGGGGGGGGGGGGAGCCCTGGAAAGATTAGGAGAATTGTTATGGTATGTTGTAGAGCCATACAAAATTATCCAATAATCCCATTTACATTGGCATTGGCATTGGGTTGGTTGGAGCCAGGGATAGGAGTGTGGCACCGGTTGTGGTCTTGAGATGGCAGCGGGTGGGAGGGATCGTAATAGGAGAAGGAGGACGAGCTGATGTTTGTTATTTCCGCTTGTGAGAGAGATGATTGCATAAAGGCGAGCCATTTGGAGTAGAAGTGTTCTGAGGAGTTTTTGTGCTTGAAGTCCGTGTTTAGGCGGTCTTTGTATAGAAGATGCATGAGGTCCCGTTTGACTTGAGTGATATTGGGGCTTACCGGTGTAATCCAGTTTTTCAAAATGGTTTTTCTTGCGATTAATAGGCAAGTCAAGGACCACCCTTTTTGTGATATGATTTCTTTCGGGTTTTTTGGGGAGCTGTCCCTGGTGGTGGCGGTTTTGGACCATGGTAGTAGAATTGGGTCCCAGTGGCCGAAGATGAGAAGCAAAGGATCCTTGGGTAGTTTAATTAGGGTCACTTCAAATATGTAGGCAAGAACTTGGTCCCAGAAAGTGGATATGTAGGAGCAGTGCCAGAAACGATGAGCTAGGGATGGTTTCTGGTGGTTACAATGTGGGCAGAAAGCTTTGTTTTTGTCAGTTTTTGAGGTTAAGAAAGGCCTATATGCTCTATGGGCTATTTTCAGTTGTGTTTCTCTCCATATTTCGTTGGGTGTTAGCTTATGTACAGCGTTAAGCCCTTGGATGATTTTTTCTACTAGGTTTGGATCAGGGAAGTCTTTGTTCCAGTTTTTGATTGAGGATGAAGAGAGAGGTGAAGAGGACTTGTTGAGGAGTGGTTTGTATATGTCCGAGATTTTGTAAGCATTACTCGTTATCATTAGGTCCGTGACGTTTGTTTGGAACCTTTTTTCGTTTTGATTGCACGCCTCCTTTAAGAAACTGGTACATTGCCCATAGTGGAAGATATGTGTGGAGGGTAGAGAGAAGGATTCCGCGATATCAGCAAAGGGTAATGGTTGACCCGTCTGGGTGTTGCAGAGGAGGGAGAATTTCGTTAAACCTTTCTGTTCCCATGTTTTGAAAGATTTATGTTCTAAACTCGGCGGGAATGCTGGATTTCCTTGAATCGGGAGGTGTATTGACACAAAAGGGGATAACTTGAGGATTTTCCGTGCTTCTCTCCAAGCTACTGCTGTATCTCTTAATAGGAGATTATGTTGGTGGGGATGGGGGACCGACTTCCATCTGCAGTGTAGGAGGGCTACTAGTGAGTAGGGATGGGCCATGTCAGATTCCAGAGAGAAGTTTGAGTAACGAGAGGACTGGGTTATCCAGTCTAGACTTGTTCTTAGCAAACATGCAAGGTTATACATTCTAATGTGAGGGAGACTGATGCCCCCTTCGCGTCTGGGAAGATAAAGTTTTTTAAGAGCAATGCGTGGTCGTTTGTTCTGCCATAGGAATTTAGATATAGCGTTGTTGAGGGAGGTCACATCTTTATGGTGGAGAAGTAGTGGGATAGTTTGCATTGGGTAGAGTAGTCTTGCAAAACTGACCATTTTCACTAAATGACATCTTCCCAAAAGCGAAAGGGGCAGATCCATCCAGGTATTTAGTTCCTGAGTTATTTTTGACAATAAAGGAGGGTAATTGAGGTGGTATAGTGAAGAAGGAAGTTTTCCTATTTTTATTCCCAAGTAGGTGATGTGAGATTTAGCAACAGGGAAGATTGATTGCTGGGTCCATTTTGGTGTGGATTGAGAGCCGATGGGAAGAATTTCGCTTTTGCTGTAATTAATACGGAGGCCCGAGCACAAGCGAAATTCATCGAATACGTTTTTTATGGTTAGCATATCTGATGTAGGGTTGGCTGAAAATATAAGGACGTCATCTGCAAAAAGTGAGGTGCGTAGGTTGTGTGGGCCTATCTTTAAGCCATGTAGTGGGGCTACTGTCGTTAGATACCTGGAAAGTGGTTCTAGTGCTATATTATTATTATTATTATTATACAGGATTTATATAGCGCCGACAGTTTACGCAGCGCTTTACAACAACATTAGGGCAGACAGTACAAGTACAATACAATTCAATACAGGAGGAATCAGAGGGCCCTGCTCGTTAGAGCTTACAATCTAGGAGGGAGGGTCAAGTTATACAAAAGGGTAAATAGCTGTGGGGGATGAGCTAATGGAGAAAATAATGCAGTTGTTAGATGGAGGCAGGATAGGCTTCTCTGAAGAGGAAAGTCTTCAGGGATCGCCTAAAAGTGGATAAATTTGGAGACAGTCTGACAGATTAGGGTAGGGAATTCCAGAGGATGGGCGAGGCTCGGGAGAAGTCCTGGAGGCGGATATGGGAGGAGGTGATGAGGGAGCTAGAGAGCAGGAGATCTTGGGAGGAACGGAGATGGCGTTTAGGTTGGTATTTTGAGACTAGGTTAGTGATGTAGCTGGGGGCACAGTTGTGGATGGCTTTGTAACTTATTGTTAGTATTTTGAATTTAATTCGTTGGGCGAGTGGCAGCCAATGGAGGGATTGGCAGAGAGGGGTAGCAGACACTGATCGGTTTGTAAGGTGGATGAGTCTGGCAGCAGCATTCATGATGGACTGAAGGGGGGATAGTCTATTTAAAGGTAAGCCAATGAGGAGGGAGTTGCAGTAGTCGAGGCGAGAGATAACCAGGGAGTGAATCAGGAGCTTTGTAGTTTCACTGGTTAGAAAGGGACGTAGTTTAGAGATGTTGCGGAGGTTGAGGCGGCAAGCTTTGGAAAGTGATTGGATGTGGGGCTGAAAGGAGAGTTCAGAATCTAGGATAACACCTAGCACCCTGACATGTGGGGACGGGTGGATGGTTTTGCCATTGCTCTTCACAGAGAAGTCAGGGGAAGAGGCACGTGGGGGAGGAAATATTATAAGCTCGGTTTTGGACAAGTTGAGTTTGAGGAAGTGGTGTGACATCCATACAGATATGTCGGTTAGTAAGTTAGTGATGCGTGAGGAGACTGATGGAGTGAGTTGAGGGGTGGAGAGATAGATTTGTGTGTCATCAGCATAGAAATGATATTGAAAGCCATGAGAGGCTATCAGCTGACCCAGGGAAGAGGTGTAGATTGAAAATAAAAGAGGTCCAAGAACAGAACCTTGGGGGACCCCGACAGAGAAGGGAAGAGGAGTGGAGGAAGTAGAATTGTAAGTGACACTGAAGGTGCGTTGGGATAGGTAGGATGAGAGCCACTGAAGAGCACAGTCACGGAGACCGATGGAGTGAAGTTTTTTGAGGAGGAGGGGGTGGTCAACCGTGTCAAAGGCAGCTGAAAGATCCAGAAGTAGGAGTACAGAATAGTGTCCGTTGGTTTTTGCAGTTAGTAGGTCATTTGTGAGTTTTAAAAGAGCAGTTTCTGTGGAGTGTTGAGGGCGAAATCCAGATTGAAGGGGATCAAGAAGGTTGTTTTTAATGAGGTGGTCACTCAGTTGGTTGTAAACCAGGCGTTCAAGGAGTTTAGAGGAAAAGGGGAGTAAGGAGATAGGGCGTAGGTTGTTAAGATTGGTAGGGTCCAAGGATGGTTTTTTGAGTATGGGAGTGACCAGTGCATGTTTTAGAGCATCGGGGAAGACGCCAGAGGTGAGGGAGAGATTGAAGATGTGGGTTAGAGAGTGTAGGATGGGGTCAGAGGGTGACCGTAGCATTTGAGAGGGAACAGGCTCCAGGGGATAGGTAGTTAGGTGGGTGATAGAAAGGAGTTTAGCAACTTCGTCTGGAGTAGTAGATTTGAATAGAGGTAGTGTCAGTTGTATCTGTTGACATGGGGTCTTAGCTGGGGGAGATACCTGTAGAGTGGAGATTTCATCACGGATTGTATCAATCTTGTTTTTGAAGTGATTAGCGATTTCCTGGGCAGTGAGTAAATCAGTGGGGGGAGGCGGTGGAGGACAAAGTAGAGAGTTGAAGGTAGAGAAGAGTTTACGGGGATTGGATGAGAAGGTATTAATAAGAGTTGTAAAATAGGTTTGCTTGGCAGTGTGGAGGAAAGAATAGTATTTTTGGAGGGCAGATTTGTATTGGTTGAAGTCTTTGAGAGACTTAGTCTTGTGCCACAGACGCTCAAGAGCGCGACTACGTTTTTTGAGAATTTTAGTGTCATCTGTTTGCCAGGGTTGTAGGGGTCGAGGCCTGATTCTGCATGTAGTAAGGGGAGCGAGCTTGTCCAGGGTGGAGGACAGAGATTTATTGTAGGTGGATATGGCTTGGTTGGGGCAGGACAGGGGGGAGATTTTGTCATAGAGGTGGTCGGTAGCAGAGTAGAGGAGAGAGGAGTTGAAGTTGCGAAAGTTTCTACGGGTGACGGTTAGGCAATTGGAGGGAAAGGTGGTGGAAGACAGGGGGAGAGAGAAACTAATAAGGTGGTGGTCCGAGAGAGGAAAAGGATTGTTTGAGAAGTTGCATGGATTGCATAGGTAAGAGAATACAAGGTCAAGGGTGTTGCCATCAGAGTGAGTAGAAGCCTGTACCCATTGCTTCAGGTCAAATGAAGAGGTTAGACTAAGAAGTTTAGAAGTAGCAGGAATGTTTGTATTAGCAGGGATGTTGAAATCACCGAGAAGGATTGTGGGAATTTCCGAAGAGAGAAAGTAGGGTAGCCAGGCAGAAAACTCATCAAGGAAAGTCGATAATGGTCCAGGGGGCCGGTAGATCACAGCAATTCTTAGGGAAGTGGGAGAGAATAGACGTATACAGTGGGCTTCGAATGATGAGAGTGAAAAAGAGGGAGGAGGGTGAATAACCTGGAAGGTGCTCTGGGGGGATAGGAGGAATCCCACTCCACCTCCCTTGCGTCCATTAGGCCTGGGGGAGTGAGTCCAGTGAAGGCCACCCTGGGAGAGGGAAGCAGGAGAAGGGGTGTCGTATTCGTGGAGCCAGGTTTCTGTGAGAGCAAGTAGATTAAAGGAATTAGTGACAAAGAGGTCATGAACAGCAGTGAGTTTGTTGCAGACAGAGCGGGCGTTCCAGAGGGCGCAGGAGAGAGTGAGGCTGGTGTTGGCAAGAAGAGGAATGGAGACTAGATTGTGTAGATTGCGACTACTGCCAGAGGGTGTAGGGTGATGGTGATGGGTGTGTTGGGCACAGTTAAATAAAGTGGGCCCAGGGTTTGGGGAAATATCTCCAGCGATTAGGAGAAGCAGAAGAGTGAGGGAGGTAATATGAGAATATGATTTGTATGAGGGGACATGCTTCAGTATCCTGGGGGGTATGTTAGCAAGTGGACTTAGAGTTAGAAAGAGGTGATGAGTGCAGTAATAGGGGGAGGGGAGAAGTGAGGGTGATATGTACAGGTTGTGGGGTGGAGCAGAGGGATGTAGAAAAGAGAGTTTGAGGAGAGAGGCAGCAATTGTGAAAAGGAGGAGAGGTAAAGAGTGCATGTTTCAGAGAGGAAGATGATAAGATTAGGAAATGGGGTCACCTGCAGTCTTTTATAGTTTGCTTTGTGCAAATCGCTGAAGTGCAAGAGCGGAAGTGCCACTTATTTTAAGAACGCCACTTCTTTGGAAGAACCCCCTGTATGTGCAGCCCCCTGTATGTGTTCCCCCGTAAGGAAGGCCTTGTTTTTATACTGTGTGTTGGGTGTGGGTTGAATCTGGCAATTAATCAATTAGGAGGGCATATTAGAAACACAGCTAGCAGGGCATAACTTTCACACCACAATCAAACTGCAAGGGGACTAAAAGGCAAAAATTGTAAAGATAAGGCAACCCATAATTTAGGTAAGACTTAATGGCTAAATAAACATTGAAATAATGTGAGCATGGCTACAGATGGAGTTGAAACAGTGGTGACAAACAGATTTACCCAATAAGCTTTTTTGCAGTCATGCAATGTTCAGTTTTAAGGTATGTGGAGATATAAACGCAGGTTTACCCAATAAGCTTTTTTGCAGTCATGCAATGTTCAGTTTTAAGGTATGTGGAGATATAAACACAGGTTTACCCAATAAGCTTTTTTGCAGTCATGCAATGTTCAGTTTTAAGGTATGTGGAGATATAAACGCAGGTTTACCCAATAAGCTTTTTTGCAGTCATGCAATGTTCAGTTTTAAGGTATGTGGAGATATAAACGCAGGTTTACCCAATAAGCTTTTTTGCAGTCATGCAATGTTCAGTTTTAAGGTATGTGGAGATATAAACGCAGGTTTACCCAATAAGCTTTTTTGCAGTCATGCAATGTTCAGTTTTAAGGTATGTGGAGATATAAACGCAGGTTTACCTGTGAAGAGAGAACAAAATGATCAGATGGATGGAGCAAGAGCGGAAGTGCCATTTATTTTAAGAACGCCACTTCTTTGGAAGAACCCCCTGTATGTGCAGCCCCCTGTATGTAAGGACGTCATCTGCAAAAAGTGAGGTGCGTAGGTTGTGTGGGCCTATCTTTAAGCCATGTAGTGGGGCTACTGTCGTTAGATACCTGGAAAGTGGTTCTAGTGCTATATTGAAGAGGAGTGGCGATAGGGGGCAGCCCTGGCGAGTGCCCTTATGGAGGTGAATTTCTTCTGATAGCAGGCCTCCTGCCACTAACCTTGCTGTCGGAGCTGTGTACATGGCAGTAATTAGGTGTTGGAAGGGACCAGTGAATCCTATTGCCGTCATTGTCATGAATAACCAGTCGAAGCTGACGTTATCGAAAGCTTTTTCCGCGTCTAGCGTGATAATGGCATGATCGGTGTTCGGGTAATGCATTGCATGTTCTAGGGCCAGCATGACTTTGCGGATGTTAAGGGTGGCCGTACGTCCTTTAATAAAGCCTGACTGGGCGGAGTGGATAAGGGAGGGCATAATATCTGCTAGTCTAGTGGCAACGATTTTTGAGAGGATTTTCACATCTAGGTTAAGAAGTGATATGGGTCTGTATGAACCCGGTTCTTGGGGGTCTTTGCCCTTTTTTGCCAGTAGTTTTATAATGGCTTGGTTCCCCGAGTGTAGGTATGCACCCCCTGCCCATATATGTTGATATACTTGGAGGAGAGTAGGTTCTAGTAGGGGTTGTAGGGTTTTGAAGAATTCGCTGGTGAATCCATCTGGGCCTGGGGCTTTGGACAGGGTTAAGTTGCGAATGGTTGTCGATATTTCAGGGATGGTGATAGGTGCGTTTAAGGTTTCTAATTGTGTTGGGGATATTTTGGGTAAGGTTATTTTATCTAGAAAAGCGCGCGCTGTTTGTTTGTCTATGGGATCTGGGGCATAAAGAGTGGAGTAGAATTTTTGCATGACTTTGTTAATTGAAAGTGGAGTGGCGTGTAAGGCGCCTGTTTTGTCACGTAGGGACGTGATGTGAGTGGGGCGGTATGGACCTTTGCATAATCTGGATAGGAGTTTTCCTGCTTTGTTTCCAAATTTATGGAATGTGGCATCTAAATGGGCCTTCTTGGTGTTTTCCAGGGTGTTTACCCAAGTATCAAATTCCCTTTTCGCTATCTGCCATTCAGAGCGTGTTGCTGGGGAGTCTTTAGTGTACATTTCTCGTTGTGCATGGTATAAGCGTGAGCTGGCCTCTTTGTATTTAGTTAGGGTGTTACGTTTAAAAGAGGTTGCATAAGATATGATACGGCCCCTTAAGAAAGCTTTACCAGCGTCCCAGAATAGGTTGGGGTTGTGTATGTGTGGGGCGTTGTTGGAGGAGTATTCAGCCCATGCGTCAGAGATGTAATTTTGGAAGTCAGTGTTGTTGTGCAGATAAGATGGGAACCGCCATATATTAGGGTGTGGGGGTAGGTCTAGATTGTCCAGTGTCACCTCTATAGGGGCATGGTCTGAGATAGTTATGTCGTGGATAGTGGAGTTCTGGAGGTAGGGGAGAAGGTTGTCAGAGCCAAAGAGGTAGTCTATCCTGGTGAATATTTTGTGTGGGTTGGAGTAGAAAGTGAATTCCCTGTCTGCCGGGTGGGAAAGGCGCCAAAGATCTTGGAAATGTGTGGATTCCATGGTGCTGGCCAGGAGGGAAGGGGGTGGTGGGTTAGTGCCCTGTTTTGGTCGTTTTTGTGAAGATCTGTCGTCTATCTGATGGATGATGTCATTGAAGTCTCCTCCGATTAGATGAGGGAGATGTGTGTTGGCTAGTATCCAACTGGATAGTTCAGTGTAAAATTGTCTGCCTGGATTATTGGGGGCATAGACATTAGTTATAACTAGTTCTTTGGAGCCTATTTTGATGTGGACCGTGAGTAGACGGCCCTGAGCGTCGTTTTTCACAGACAGGACTGTGCACGGGAGGTTCTTGTGTATGAGCAGGAGAACGCCAGCTTTGCGTCCTGCTGCCTCTGAGCCTAGCACAGTACCTACCCAGAGTTTCTGCATGCGATGAAAATCTGAGGTTAGTAGGTGGGATTCCTGTATTAGAGCTATATCGGCTTTGAGCCGCTTGAGATGCCTTAGGATTTTCATTCTCTTTTGGGGGGATCTGAGACCCTTTACATTCCATGAAATTATTTTCATATTAGGGGGGTTGAAAGGGGGTATGTGCTGTTAAGTATGGTTTACTATTGGGTGGTAGGTATGATAGAGTGCCAGTTGTGTCCAGGGGCATGATGTTGTTGTATGGGAGGAAGAAAAGGAAGAAAGTGGATTTGTGTTGGCTAGGGCCGTGTGGGAGAGAGTGGGGAGGGGGAGAGGGGTTAACCTGTAGGAGAATCAACATAGGGAAGAGTATCACCAATAAAACAAACGAACATGGAAACTTCGCTTTTTTCCGCATGGAGTCACTGTGTAGGTCAGCTCCCATTTCGGGACGGTTATGGTGTAGCCCCAGAGAGCCCTTGGCCGTGAGACGTATGTTCATGTGGGCATCAAGGGGTCATATATATGGGGGGGGAGAGGGGAGCGGTTGTCCGCACACAGTGAGGCCAGGAGGATGTAAAGAAAACACTTAAAAATTGTAACTTGCTAGGATGAATCCTAAAAGAAGAAAAACATTTAAAATGGAAGATCAAACATATCTATAAGAAACATTATACATTACGTGTTGGTGTGGAACAGAGGATATGTGGAACCTGAGGGGGGACAGAAAATTTACTGTCCAAAAAAGAAAATTTTGGAAACCAAATAGAGGTAGGTTTCAGGTTTCTGATCAGCGGTGAGTGTAGCGATGCTGGTCCGGAACCGAGGATCTGAATCGCTTGGGGGAGTCTTTACGCGGGCTGCGTTGATCCAGGGAGCGGTTGATTGAAGTGCCTTTCGACGGTGTGTGTTGTTGGGCGTTGGGGAGCAAAGACCGCATGTAGGCTTCTGCTTCTGAGGGTTCCTGGAAGGATAGCTGGTCCCCGTTGGGTGTCTTGAGGCGTAGGATGGCCGGGAAGGCCAGAGTAAATTTGATTTGTTGCTTAAAGAGTTCAGAGCATATCTGTTGAAAGGCCTTGCGTTTCTTTGAGACTTCGATGGAGTAGTCCCCAAAAATCAGGACCCTCACCCCGTCAATTTGAAGCGAACGGGATTGTCGAAATTTTTGAAGGATTAGAGCCTTGTCAGAGTAGTTCAGATATTTGGCTATGATGGGCCGAGGGTTCTTGCGTTCTTCACTATATGACCCCATCCTGTGAGCGCGTTCCACCGTGCAAGGGCCTGTTAGGCCTAGCGCCTCGGGTATGCGTTGGGAGCAAAAATCCATTAGGGCAGATGCTTGGAGAGATTCGGGAATCCCCACGAATCGCAGGTTGCTCCTTCTGGATCTATTTTCCAAATCGTCGAGTTTTTGGATTATGTATTGGTTGGTTTTGTCTTGTGCTTGTTCCGTGGCTTGAGCTTGGTACATCTCTTCCTCCATGCTTGATTGGCGATGTTCTAGCTCGTTTAGCCTAGTGTTGTGTTCTCCTAGCTGGGCCTTTATCTGTTTCATCCCCGCATTAACAGCCTTTTCTACCGAAGCAGATATCATGGGGGACAGAAGTGCTGCCACTGCCTGTGCAATGCGTTCAGTTTTGTGGTCCCCGGCGAGCTGTGGGGATGTAGCTGGCATGGAGAAGGCCTGGGGAAAGGGTGCTTGAGGAGAGGAGGCCAGAGAATATGGCTGGGCAGGGGATGCCTGGAGGGATGTGTGTGGAGCTGTGCTTCCACTTACTTCCATCTCCGCCGTGTGCTGCTGCTGTGCGCCTGTGTGAAGTTCCGTGTAGGCCGAAGCCGGGGCCTCGATTTGCGGCTGGGCCGGCGGCGCCGTCAGGGCCGTGTTGGAGCGGGAGCCGAGGACCTCCACGAAACGGTCCATAGAGCGGGTATAGGTGCCCGAGGTGGTTGAGGGGGGTTTCTGGCTTCTGGGCCGGTTTTATAGGCTGATTTAGGCGTCCTCAGAGCGGGAGCTGTGAGAGGGTGCAGCTACTCCATGCGGCGCCGGAACCGGAAGTGTCAGTGATTTTGATATCAAGATCCTGCTCCCATGAGGAGAACACCTTGCTGGAGAACGCCGAACTGTCTTTAAAGAAAGATATATAGAGGGTAGATATGAGGTGTCTGTGGGGAGTTTTTTTTTGGAACATAGTTCCTCTAGGGTGGTTAAGTCCCTCATCCAGTGTTGTACAGTAGCCCTTTTAGTCAGAAAATGTTTCAGTTGTATGTATGTCCATCTCGGAATGTGGTTGGGAGTGTAGCATTGAGATCTTCCAGTGATAAGAAGGTCCCTCCCCTATAGAATTGGTGTGCTCGTATGTCTTTGTGGGGCCAACTATGGATAAGGAAGTTATCATTGGTTCCAGGGGGGAATTCAGGGTTTCCACGCAGTGGAGTGAGAGGGCTCAGCCATGGATTGGGATTAGTCGCTTTGGTTGCGTTCCGGAATATTGTCAGTGTAGGTCCTATTAAAGGATGTTGTTTGTTTTGGGTCTGAATGTGATGTGGGTGTATCCATGGTAGGGATCTCAAGGTTTGCGAGGAAATGGAATGCTCCAGTGTGACCCAATCTTTTACATCTTGATGGATGTTTCAATTAACTATTCTGGTTAGATGGATCGCCCAGTAATAACGGCGTAGGTCAGGGAGGGCTATTCCACCCTTATCTATTGGGAGGGTGAGACTGTCAAATTTAATTCTTGGCGGTTTGTGTCTCCAAATAAAGGAGGAGCAGGCTTGTCTAAAGGAATTAAAGAAAGACGAGGGGATTTGTATTGGGATGGTTTGCAGTAGGTAAAGAAACCGAGGGAGAATTGTCATCTTGATGAGCGTGGCCCTGCCAAACCAGGATACATTGAGGGTGTCCCATCTTTTTAAATCTTCCCTGGTTTCTTTTAAGGCTGGAGTAAAATTAGCTTGGAAGAGATTTGAGAGTGATTTTGGAATTTTAATTCCTAAATATGTAATTGAGTTTTTGGCCCAGTTGAAGGGGAAGTTGGTTTGGCATTGTGAGACTGTTTCAGGTGTTAGTGTTATGTTCAAGGCATTAGATTTAGAGTAGTTTATTTTGAGATTGAAAATTGTTTGGAAAAGCTTTAAGTCTTTTAAAAGATTTGGCATCGAGATGTGTGGGTCAGTTAAAAAGAGAAGGAGATCATCGGCAAAGGCTGCAAGTTTATAAGTGTGTTGTTTTAATGTAATGCATTTGATGTCTGGGTTGAGATGTATTTTGTTGAGTAGGGGTTCAAGCGTAAGTACAAAGAGTAACGGCGAAAGGGGGCAGCCTTGTCTGGTGCCATTGTGGAGGTGGAAGGCATTTGACAGGTGGCCATTGACCCGGACTGTAGCAGTAGGTGAGGTGTATAAAGCTCTTATATATGACTGCAATAAGATTGGTATTTGTATATGTTTTTTAACTCTTTAATAATAAAGATGTTAAATTTTACATTTTGTGTACTGGACTGCCTATAAAGTCCAACATCAATGTTCTTTCCAAATTATCAGGGCGTGGCATGTTCCTACTTTTGTATCCACAGTACCACCCTGTGGTGATACAAATTAATCCACTCCTAATTATCTCAGGGGAACACCTGACATTTTTTAGGTCTTAGGGAGGTTCCACAGAGGTAGGCAAGGGTTCAGAATTTAAACCACTGTATGATTTCAGGATGGAGTGGGATGCTACCCTACTGGATAACTGGATGAATGCCCAACTGCAGGACTTCTTTAGGAGCCTGAGCCACAAGCCGAGATCCAAGGATAATCTCACTCCTTTTGAGGCTATATGCTTGAACAAGGAGCGACTGACCAGACCTTTGTCTACGTTATACAATTGCAGCGGGATCTCTTATCTCACACAACCCCATTTTATATCAGGGAGTGGGAAAATGAGCTTGGCAAAAGCATTCCTGGAAACACTGTAGATAAAATTAAAAAATTGGCTCACCTGCCTGCTTTAAGACGTAAGAGCCCTGTTACAAACGTCTAACCCGATAGTATCAGGTTCCAGATAAACTATCTCAAATGTACCCCTCTGTGCCCGCACATTGCTGGAGGGATTGCGGACAGAGAGGAACATTCTTACATATTTGGTGGGATTGTCCCCATATTAAACCTTTTTGGATGGTTATCCGAAACCTGATCACCTCGGTTACACAATTATAATTGGAAGACGGTCCTCTGCCTGTGCTGTTTCATGCCACTCATCTATCTGTGATATCCCATCTCCTTAATGTGGGCAAAAGTCTTATACCTATACATTGAAAATTTGCTGTGATTTTGACTGTATGGGACTGGTTAATGAGGGTACAAGAGATAGTGCTGACAGAGAAGTGGAGGCATCAGTGTCTTGACAAATATTCACAATTCTATAATACCTGGTCACTGTGGACTGAATTCACCACCTCTGACACTTATAAACAGCAATTATCATACATTTTATGATTTCTAGTAATAGATTTATGCTCTTTATAATTTATCTTAACTCAGTTAGTCAGGCTAGGGATAGCTTTTATTGTTTCTGCCATTGTTTGTTTTCTCCCCCTTTTTCTCACCCCCACTTTTTATTATACTCCTCTTCTCTTCTCTTAAGGCTCAAGGCAGTTCGTTGGGTGCCATCAGACTTGACTTCCGGGGCTTCTGTTGGCCCTGGTAGACTGTACTCACCGTTAATTTCATTTCCTCATGTGTATTGGTTATCTTTACCACCATCCTCCACGGCAGTGATTCTCAACCTCAGTCCTCAAGTACTCCCAACTGGCCATGTTTTCATGTTTTCCTTTACTTTTTGCACAGCTGCTTTAAATCAATATCAATGACATGGTATTAATAAGAGCTATTTTATCCAAGGGAAGTTCCCAAAACATGGCCCGTTTGGGGTACATGAGGACTGAGGTTGACAACCACTACTCTAGGGGTTAGTAGGGGGACATTTCAGAGTAATGGTGAAGACTCAGTGGTATGTGTGATGTTTTATGCAACTGGCTGCACCTCACTGGGGGGGGATTCCAAGGAGGGAAGGCGAGTTAGCAGGTGATGTACAGTCTCAAAAATCCACCAGGCTCTGGACAATCTCCACTTTCAGGTGTGGCAGGTCTGTATTGTACTAAACTAGCTTGTAGTAAGCATCTCTGGAGACCCTACTCTGGAGTCCCTAACAGAACAGTCTGTAAGATCCATGGTGGCAGGAAGGGGGCCAGGCAGAGGTTAACAAGGTGACAAAACAGGGTAGCATAAACAGTGGTGGACTTAAATGTTGGCCAGGATAAGAGTGGGTGCGGTCAATAGCATCGCTGCTTACGTCCACATAAAGAGTCTTTGCAGACTCGCCTGCCCCCCCCCCCCCTCCCCCCCCCCACAACACTACCCGAGAAAAATAAATGACTGGAAAACTGAACATAGTGGAAAATGTGGCACACATACTGTACTTAATATTAATCAGACTAGTATAGTATTTAAATAAAGCATGGACATCCCTGTTCGGTTCGCACCAGAACATCTTGAACAGGGATAAAGTCCTACTGAACATGCAAACTCTATTAAAGTCTATGGGACACGAACATGAAAAATCAAAAGTCCTCATTTTAAAGGCTTATTTGCAAGTTATTGCCATAAAAAGGGTATGGGTACCTGGGTACTTCCCTTGGGGACATGTATCAATTCCCCCAATAAAATTTAAAACAATTGTTTTTAAAGGAGCAGTGATTTTAATGATGCTTAAAGTGTAACAATAAAAATGAAAAATTCCTTAAAATACCATGCCTGGGGGCTCCCTTAGTCTGCATGTGAAGTGGTATATCTATACGACATATAGAGCCTGCTGCAGCAATACTGGCATTTCTAAAGGAAAAAATTTAATTAACTTGCTCGCGGCTGTAATGTATTGCCAGCTCCCAGCAATACAGATAAAAAAAAATGAAGAAAATGGCGTGGAGTCCCCCCCCTCGTCAGTTCATACCAGGCCCTTCGGGTCTGGTTTGGATTTTAAGGGGGACCCCACGTCAACATTTTTTTAAAAAATGGCATAGGGTCCCCCCAAAATCTATATTAGACCCTTATCTGAGCATGCAGCCCGGCAGGTCAGGAAAAATGAGGGGACGAGTGAGCGCCCCCCACCCCCTCCTGAACTACACCAGGCCACATGCCCTCAACATGGGGGGTGGGTGCTTTGGGGCAGGGCAACTCTGTGGACAAGAGCCTCTTCCTGAAAAACTTTTTTCTACAATTATTTATTTTAATTCAGCTCTCAGCAGGGAAGGCTTAACAACCTAACCTATTGACTGTGCGGTCGGCGGGCGAACATCCCATTAAGTGCCCAGAAAGTTCAGGTGTTAGGCGAGTACCTGAATGGGTGATGTTTAGCCCCAATCGTTCGCCCATCCCTAGTGGTGCCTGAACACTTTAACCCCTCACAGTTACTCTTGCTGGGTGCACGAATGAGCCCTGCTGTTAAAAATTTGAAAAAAAAAAAATCAAAATTACACGCACTTTCAAACGGGTGCAGAAAATTTGGGCCTTGGGTGTTTGTGGTGCCCTAGCATAATCAAAATTCAGGAATAGGATGTTTCATCCTCTGCTCCCTCTGCGAAGCCAGGATGAGCTCTGCAACTTTACCCTTGTAACATGGATCAAGAAGGTTGCCAACCAGTAATGATCCCCCTCCTTGATACCATGAATCCTTGGGTCCTGCTACTGCTAGCAGATTGGGTGCAAGTACCTGTGGCACCCATTGCTATACCATCATTCCTCTCAGTGGAGGTTTTTGAAAAGACGTGGTATAGTAGGAACGCAGCCGGACGGTCACAGAGAGGGCTGGAGTGCAGAGCTTGGTGAAGTGACGTTACTGTCGTAAAGCGCCGTGTTTCTGAGCATGCGCACAAGGGGAATACTTGAGGTGCACGCTCCTTTATCAAGCTCTGAGAGAGACGGCTGAGAGAGACACACGGAGTGGGAAGCTGTGTGGGGAGCCAGATGAATGAAGATGTACAGTAGTCTCAACCCATACACACTGATCTAAGGGGATTCAGGAGTCAGTGAGTTAACTGACATAATCTATGGTCACTCAAAGTGCGAACCAAATTCCCAACAAGGAGCACGGAAAGCAGATATTCCCATGAAGTGCATGATGAACCTTATACAGGTATATAAATGGCTACTCTGCTGATAATGAATAGTTATGTACTCCGTAGTCAGCTGGGATGAAGGTAACAGCAATGTTCCATGAAGCCAATAGCCTTGACAGCTGAGAGAGAGAGACTCCCTTGGTCTTCGGATTTTCCTCGTGGCAATGCAAACCATGCCAGACTCAGAGTCTTGTCACCCAAAGTGTGTGGGAGTGACTCCTTCTGGTTTGGATAGGCTTGTGGATGACTGCTGGATGCAATGGCCCGAAGTCCCGTATCCCACACTCCTGTGCCGAAGTTCATCCACACCGTGGATCCTGGGCAGTGATGCAAGGATGCACATAGTGTCAGACAATCAGGGGAATGATGTCAACAGACTGCATGGCAGGTCGTCATATGTCTTGTCAAGCATGTGGTGCCCAAGCCGCTGGTGTTCTGGCCATGTTTGATCCGCTTCAGACAGAGATTGCAAACAGAAATGCTGCGGTCTGCTACACGTGTTAAAAAAACCCACACCAATAAACTTTTGGAAGTCAGCAGGAAGTCAACAGAGCCATTCACCTGTGGACCTCTGTGGTATGCAATATGGTGGTTGATGCAATATGGTGGCTGGCCTTAAGCCGGCCCTGGAGGACATCCTGCCTCATTGGAGTTGTGCCTCCTCTTCCTCACTTTCCTCCTCTGTTCTCTCGGGCACCCAAGTACAGTCAGTGACTTCATCATTCCCTCCCTCCTCGTCACTTGAGCAGACTTGGCAGTATGCTGCAGCTGGGGGACCATGACTGCTAATTTCTTGTCCATCATTGGCACCCCCCCTTTCTAGGCTCACGTTACTCCCTTCCTCAACCTGGGAACCAACATCAGAACATTCAAATTGCTGCGCATCCTCCAGCAGCATGTAACTGACACTATGATCGAATAATTCAGGTGATTCCTCCTTGCATGATGGTGGGGCTACAGAAGGAATAGCTGTGGACAAGGAGCCTGTGGAATAGGCCGCTTTGTCAGCTGCGGTGGAAGGCAAACTAGTATGAGCCTGGGTGACAGAGGATGAGGAGGATTAGGACAGCTTAGTTATTAGGGATGAGCCGAACGGACCCCTGTTCGGTTTGCACCAGAACTTTTGACCACCGCGAAAGTTGGGACCCGAATAACACACCCCATTAAAGTCAATGGGACCCGAATGGAAAAAATCAAAAGTGTCCATTTTGAAGGCTTATATGCAAATAATTGGGCATACAATGGTTATAGGGGTCCGGGTCCTGCCCTAGGGGACATGTATCAATAAAAAAAAATTTGTGAAAAATGTCATTTTTAAATGAGCAGTGATTTTTTTTATTTTTAAAGTGAAAGCATAAAAATGAAAAAAATCCTTCCAATATAGTGCCTGTGTCCCATTAGTCTACCTGTAAAGTGGCAGATCTGTACCATATCTAGAATCTGCTGCAGCAATAATTGCATTTATAAAGCCAAAAAAATGACATTTTCTTTGCAAGCTGCCTTTATTTTGCTCAGCAACAGCTGGGGAGCCAGTGTGTATGATGAGGCCACAATGTAGAGATTAGAGATTTTTTGGAGATTTTTTGGATAAATTCTGGTGTCACTTTGACTTTGGATAGAAGTAACGGGTGCGTAAAAATTGGTCTTTGTGTGTCGGTGGTGCCTTCCCACCATAACCCTATAGAGGTAATCTTGATGAAAGCAAGAACTGACCTTGCTGTAAAAAACTGCAATGAAATGCACCTGTCAAACAGGTGCTGAAAAAGTGGTCTTTGGGTGTGGGGGGCACCTTCCCACTGTAACCCTATAGAAGTACTCTTGATGAAAGTAAGAATTGGCCTTGCTGTAAAAAATTGCAATGATATGCAACTGTCAAACAGGTGCTGAAAATTGGTCTTTGGGTGTTAATTGTGACAATGAAACCTATACCAAAAACATTCTTCCAGATTAAATGATTGAACACCCTCAAAGCTAGGCAGCCTCGAAATCCTGCAGAGATTCCACATCCCAAAAAGACTTAATCAGTGATATTAGCATCAGGGACTTCATAGCTGGTAATCCAGGACTTATTCACTTTTATAAAAGTCAAACAGTCCACGGAGTCTGTGGACAGACACGTTCTATGATCAGTAACGAAACCTCCTGCAGCACTGAATGCCCATTTTGAAAGCACGTTGGATGCAGGGCAACCCAACAACTTAATAGTATACTGGGCAAGTTCTCACAGTGGTCTATTCTCATGATCCAGTAAGACAGTGGATCATCAGCTTGAAAGCTCTCCATCTCTGTTTTTGATGCAGACGCTGCCAATGGGATGTGGAAGCTAACAGCCCTGGGCGTTGAGGAAAAAATTCCTAAATGCCTCACTTAGGCGGATGCCTTCTCCAACACTCCTCTCCAACAAAAGACTCAAAACGACGTTTTCCACCACACTGTAACCTACTGGAGTCAGGAAAAATGTTCAATAAAATCCTCTTTAATGTGTTCTCAAGAGATTTTGTCATCTGCACTCTCCATGGGGATGGAATGAGTTCTGAGACCTTCCCCTTATAACGGTGATCAAGGAGGGTTGCCAACCAGTAATCATTCTTCTCCTTTATGCCACGCATTCTTGGGTCCTTTCGCAGGCTTTGAAGCATGAGGTTGCTCATGCGCCTCAAATTTTCCAAGGCTTGAGAAGCAGACTCCTCGGGGTCACTTGGGATGACAGCATCTGGAACTTCCTCCTCCCAGCCACGTACTACTCCCAAGGGTCCTGGGGTTGGAAAGCCATCGCTTACAGATTGATGTATGTCCTCCTCTTCTTCAAAGCCTATAAAAGTGCCAGAATCCTCCTCCTCATCCTCCTCCCCTCTCTCCTCCTGTGTGTTCTGTGACATAGGAATGATGGTGTCTGAATAAAGTGGGCCTTGAGAGGAAAGGAAGTCCTCCTCTTCCTCCTGCTGCTCTGCCTCCAGTGCCCTGTCCATAATGCCACGCAGAGTCTGCTCCAGCAGGAACACAACAGGGATTGTGTGACTGATGCATGCAGTGTCACTGCTCACCATCCTTGTGGCCTCCTCAAATGGTGACAATACAGTGCATGCATCCTTAATAATCAGCCATTGGTGTGGGGAAAAAAGCCGAGGTGGCCTGAGCCTGTCATCATGCCGTACTGGCACAGATACTCGTTGACGGCCCTCTGCTGCATGTATAACCGCTGCAGCATTCCCAAAGTTTAGTTCCACCTGGCGGGCATGTCACAAATCAGGCGGTTTACGGGCAGGTGGAATGCCCGCTGAATTTCAGCCAACCGAGCACTGGCTGTGTATGACAGCCTGAAATGGCTACAGACTCTTCTGGCCCATTTTAGTACATCTTGTAACCCTGGGTACGTACTTAGGAAATGCTGCACCACCTAATTGAGGACAGGTGCCAGGCATGGCACATGTGTTAACTTTCCCTGTCTAAGGGCGGACAGTAGGTTTGAGCCATTATCAGACACCACCATTCCTGGCTCCAGCTGCATGGTGTGAACCACCTCTGGGCCTGTCCCCACAGAGCTGCAAGAATCTCTGCTCCGGTGTGGCTCCTGTCCCCTAAACACACCAGCTGAAGCACTGCATGGCACCTTTTAGCCTGACTCTGGGAATAGCCCTTTGAACGCTTAGGGGGTACCTGATTTTCATAGGACAATTCTGTAGAGGAGGGCATGGAGACGTGGGGGCACAACAAGCTGCAGCACTGAGCCCTGTCCTGCATCTTTTCGAATTGCAAGCAGCATTACCCAGTGTACTCTCAATGAAATATATCATCCCTGCCCATGCTTGCTGGACCACGTGTCTGCAGTAAGGTGGATTTACGGCTGACTGCCTTGTCCAACGATGCCAGAACATTCCCTTCCACGTGATGGTAGAGAGATGGAACGACCTTACATAAAAAGTAGTAGTCACTAGGAACCTGCCATTGTGGTACAGCACATTGTGTGAATTCACGGAAGGAAGCAGAATCCACCAGGCTGAAAGGCAGAAGAGAGCCAACAGCTTTGACAAGCTTGCATTCAGATGCTGGGCATGTGGGTGGCAGGAACTGTATTTTTTTTCCGCTGCAGCAAATGGGGCAGAGAAATTTGCCGGCTACAGTCTACAGCTGGTGGTGTGCTGCTGGCAGATGTGCTGCTAGGACCTGGGACACCACGCTATACCATCATCTCTGTCAGTGGAGGCTGCTAAAAGGTAATGACTCATTATTGTAGGGGCAGACTGAAGTGGATAAGGAGGAGGAGGGACAGATTTGTGCCCCTTTTGTGTGGCTTTTAGGTGCTCTTGCCAAGGGGCTGAGTGGTTGGACGTTAAATGCCTTGTTGGACATGTGGTACCCAAATGGTTGGTGTTTTTGCCACGTTTGACTGCCTGAGACACAGTTTGCAGATAGCAGCAGTGCGATCTGCTACAGATGTGCTTAAAAAGGCCCAGACAGCTGAGCTTTGGGGAGTGGGCTGGGAGATAACAGCTGCAGAATGTGATGGAATAGGCTGGCTGCTCTCTACTCTTTCTTGATGTCGGCCTCCTTGGGGTGGTGCCGCCTCACCTTCAGTTTCCTCCTCTGCTTTATCTGGCACCCAAGTCGCATCAGTGATCTCATCATCATCATCATCATCATCATCATCATCATCTCCATCTCCTCCATCTTCATCATTACCACAGGAGACAACTTGGCAATAACATGCCAATTTGTCTACCAGTGTTCCTCCCTCTCTCTAGGCTCACATTCCTGTCATCCTCAACCTTGGAACCAACATTTGAATCCAGTAATGGCTGGGCATCATCAAGGAGCAAGTGTCTGACGCTGTGGTCAAATAACTCAGCTGACTCCTCAATGTCTGATTTTGGGGATATGGCAGGAATAGATGTTGACAAGGAGGCAGCTTTATCCACTCTGGCAACTGCAGGGGACTGCACACTTGTCTCTACTTGCGTGACAGAGGATGAGGAGGATGAGGAAGGTTTAGTAAGCCAGGCCACCACCTCCTCTGCATGCTGTGGCTGGATAGCACAGGCAAACTCACTAAACAGAGGAAATTATGCCCTGCCTGAGGACTGACCACTAGGTCCACCTTACCTGTGGACACATTTGTTGCTGGCCCCCTTACAGTGCCAAGGGCCAAGGGAACATCTGCCTCTCCTTGTTGTCTTCTCAGAGATTATTGGGAGGGAGGGGGAGAAATCTGTACGTAGATGCACTTTAATCAATGAGGTGTTTGGTGCACTTTAATTTGAGTACTCACTCACTTACTGGCAGTAATGCACACAGAACTATATGGTGTTAAACTGGCAGTAACGCACAAAACTATATGGCGTTAAACTGGCAGTAACGCACGCAAAACTATATGGCGTTAAGCTGGCAGTAATGCACACAGAAGTAAATGGCATTAAACTGGCAGTAATGCAATCAACACTAATGTCAAGATTACTGAAACGGTCTTACTACACTACAGTAGGTAAGATTAAGCAGACAGACTACTTGTGTTGTGCTCTGGTCACTGCAGTGTGATCACAGCAGCTGCCTGTGTAGTGGATCTGGGGAGGAGGAGGGGGAAGTGCAGAGTCCCCCAGGCAGTGAAGCGTTAGGAAGCTTAGCGCATTCCCAGGACAGTACATCTGGAGGGGCCTGCTAGTGTTAAATGTGTGGCAGGTAGGGGGAGGGGCAACCAGGCAGTGGGTAATGTTAAGTTAGTTGTATGGGCTGTCCTCTCCTCTGTTCTCCTCTCATCCATCCATCCATCCACACATCCATTCACCCACCCATCTGTCCACCCACATACCCACCCATCCATCCCATCGACTCACAAATCCATCCACACATCCACCCACCCATCCATCCACACATCCATCCATCCACCCACCCATTCATCCACCCACCCATCTACCCACACATCCACCCATTCATCCACCCACCCATCCACCCACACATCCATCCATCCACCCAAACATCCATCCACCCATCTATCCACACATCCATCCACCCATCCATCCACACATCCATCCATATCCACCCACACATCCATCCACCCTTCCACACATCCACCCTTCCACACATCCATCCATCCACCCACCCACCCATCCATCAACACATCCATCCACCCACCCATCCATCCACCCATACATCCACCGACACATCCATCCAACCATCCATACATCTATCCACCCATCCACACATGCATCTATCCACCCATCCATCCACAGATGCATCCATCCATCCACCCACACATCCATCCACCCATCCACCCACACATCCATCCACCCACCCACACAGACATCTACCCATCCATCCACACATCCATCCATATCCACCCACACATCCATCCAACCACTCATACACCCATCCAACCACACATCCACCCATCCATCCACACATACATCCATCCACCCACCCATCCATCCACACATGCATCCATCCACCCATCCATCCACCCATCCACTCACACATCCATCCACCCATCCACACATACATCCATCCACCCACACATCCATCCACCCACACATTTACCCATCCATCCACACATACATCCATCCACCCACCCATCCATCCACACATGCATCCATCCACCCATCCATCCACCCATCCACCCACACATCCATCCACCCACACATCCACCCATCCATCCACACATGCATCCATCCACCCATCCATCCACCCATCCACCCACACATCCATCCACCCATCCATCCACCCATCCACTCATCCACTCATCCATCTATCAACACATCCATCCACCCATCCATATCCAACCACACATCCATCCACCCATCCATCCATCCACATCCACCCACACATCCATCCATCTATCCACCCACACATCTACCCATCCATCCATCCACCCACCCATTCACACATCCATCCATCCACACATCCATCCATCCACACATCCATCCATCCACACATCCATACATCCACACATCCACACATCCATCCATCCACATCCACCCATCTATCCACCCACACATCCATACACCCATACACCCATCCACCCACATCCATCCACCCACCCACCCTTCCACACATCCATCCACCCACCCACCCTTCCACACATCCATCCATACATCCATCCATCCACACATTCAGCCATCCATCCATCCACACATCCATCCACACACCCATCCACCCACACATCCACCCACACATCCATCCACCCATCCATCCACCCTCCTATCTCTGTTTTTAAACTCCCCAGCCAGAGATGTGATGTCTGCTGCATACCTGCTCGTTTGTGCACTAATATTGTCCTGTGGAAAACTGTTCATTATTTCCTGCAACACTGAAAAATGTATGGTATTGGGCTGTGTTTGTGACAACTGCCTTATGAAAAGTTGCAGCATTGTTCCAAAGGCTTTGAAGTGTGAATAAAGCTAGTTCACCGCTGCATCTTTCCCCTGAAGACTCGTGTTCAGTACATTCAGATGCTTTGTTATGTCAACTAGAAACCCCAAATCAGTCAGCCAAATAGGATCAGATAGTTCTCGCATCGGTTGTCCCTTTGTTTCCAAGAATTCTCTGATTTCCTTTCTGAGAGAGTAAAAACGTTGCCTTGTAGACCCCCAACTGAGCCATCTTACATAGTTGTGATATAAAACAGTTTCGTATTCAGCCTGGATGTCCAGTAGAAACTGTTTAAACTGGCAGTGGCACAGGGCTTTAGAGCGAATTAATAGTCTTTACCACCGGTTTCATAACATGATCATATTTGAGATGTTTAGCACAGAGAACTTGTTGAATGAAACAATTGAGTTTAATAGCTTTGCCTCCTTCTTCGATCATCTAGTTACAGATTAGGGTTGATACTCCACTTTATTCACCAGCCATGGCAGGTGCCCCATCAGTAATAATCCTACTAACTTTGTTCCAAGGCAGTTTCATGTCATCTATGGCAGTACAGAAACAAATAAATCTTTTCCTCTTGTTTGGTCAGTAATGCTCCGGAGGTCAAGTAGTTCTTCAGTCACATTAATTTCATTGTCCACCCCTCTCATAAAAATCAGCAACTGAACCGTGTCAGATAGGTCTGTGCTTTCATCACAGGATACTGAAAAGAAGTCAAAATCCACTCCTTTGGATGTCAACTGTCTCTTAATATCTATGAAATCTCTTCAATGCTCTGTGCTATAGTGTTACGAGCCAAGCAAATGTTGGCAAACTCTTGGGACAGATATTCTCAACCATTTTTATAATGCATTCTTTAAAAAAGTCACCCTCTGCAAAAGATTTGCAATTTTTAGCAATTAACGTTGCCACCTCAGTTCGCCCTTTTGGCATTTTCATTTGACTCATGGGCTCTTGTGAAAAATCGCTGCTGTGACATTAAAACAGCTTCAAGTTGTTTCAACTTTTCACTGCGGTCGCGCCCTGTTAGCTTGTCGTATGTGCTATGTCTCGACTGGTAGTGTCTCTTGACATTAAATTCCTTATAAACAGCCACAGTCTCTTGGCATATCACACAAACACAGTGATTTGGTATTTCAGTGAAAAAATAATCCACTTTCCATCTGTCCTGGAAGCAGCGTCCCTCGAGGTCAACTTTCCTTCTCTTATTTACAGTCGCCATTTTAGAAAATTGAGCAGAAGGGGAAGGGATCATGTGAGCTCAGTGCCAGAGGTTTTGGTCTAAGTGTGTTCGTCCGAGCACTAATACACTGCCCAAAAAGAATTCTCTTACCTTTGTGGCTGTGTGTGGTGAAGAGTCTAAAGCTTCGTACACAGGGTACGATTGTTCGCAGGGGATTGTCTGTTGACAGACTGTTGTCCTAAAATATTTCCGTTAGTATGATTTTTGGCCAACCGAGCGTCTGATTTTTGTCAAAAGGGCGCGTGCCAGGATCTTGTCTTGCATACTAACGGTACACAATTGTCGTGCCACAAAAACAAACGTTGTGACGTACTATGAGGAACTTGAGCTCTTGAGTGCCACCCTTTGGGCCCCTTCTGCTAATTTCGTGTTTGGTGAGCATTGATTCCAAGCATGCGTGTTTGTACTTTCGACTTTTGTGTGACGGATTTGTATATTGACCATATGAAAATCTGACGTCAAGCTGTTGTCTGTCTAAAATTTACTAGTCTGTCATCCAACATTTGTTGGCCAAAAATTGGACAACAGTTGTCAAAAGGAGCGTACTAACGGTAAGCGTACTAACGGTAAGATTTTAGGACAACAGTCTGTCAACAGACAATCCCCTGCCAACAATAGTACCGTGTGTACTAGGCTTAAGGATTAGCTCGGGTGTGTTCTGTGTTGTTTGGATATATAGAGATAGAGAGATATATATATATATATATATATATATATATATATATATATATATCTTCTGTGGCCCCCAACGAATCCCAGAGCTCCGCTCAGGGTAAAGCCTCGTACACGCAGTACGATTGTTGGCAGGGGATTGCCATCATTACGCACCATTCCATCTATGGGCTAATATGAATGCGGTGGGGCACAGTGGAAGCACCATATGAACCATGTTGTGATTTTGATCAAGTGTAGCCATGGCTGTAAGTATGTTCAATTTTGTCTTTCGCATTAAGTTATGTCATGTTAGCACCTATAACTCCCTTTTGTTGTTATTTATTTTATTTGCATTGTATCAAAAGGAATTCTCAATATACAAGATCTTTCCCTTACATATCCAGGCTAATACAAAACGTATTTACCTTTTCATTTCCCAACCCCATGCTCCCATCCCACCCCTCCCCCTCCCATACCTGCACCACCATTTCACCCAGTTCTTTAACCCCTAGGAACTAATCACCTCAATATACCTCCTCGTCAGTTTAAACCTTTTTCACTTTGCCCATCTGTTTATAAATCCCTCCCTGTTTTCTTCACCACTATATCTCAAATATTCCATATTATATATCTCCTATTTTTTACTGAACCAATCCCCTATTTTGGGGCTGTCTATTTCTTTCCATTTTTTTGGTATCAGGCATTTAGCTGCATTCATCATATGGGGTATCATTGAATCTCTATATTGCTTTATGGGGATATCTACTCCATGAAATAGGCATGTCCATGGTTCTTCGGGTATTCTTATATTAGTGATTATTATTATTATAATATGATCTTTTATACATTTTAAGATCTCCCTCCAATATATCTTAATCTTGGGGCAACCCCACCAGATATGTGCCAAAGTCTCCTCTTCTTTACAGCCTTGCCAACACTCTGACGTTTTCCCTGTTTGATATTTCCCTATTTTATCTGGTGTTATATACCACCTAGTTAAACATTTATAGTTAATTTCCACCATTTTAATATCTACGGAGGTACCATGTACCAATTTCAAAATTACTCCCAAGTCTCGCCTCTCTCCTCGTGCCCCCAGCTCCTTCTCCCATTTTTTTATATATGATGGGATTTCCAGCCCCCCACTTCCAACAAGAACTTATATATACGGCATATACTCCCCCGGGACTTATCCACTGTACATAACTTCTCAAATGCTGTAAGTTCCTCTCCGTCTCTTATTGGCTGCGGTAAGGTTGCTATAAAATGCTTAAGCTGGAAATACCGCCATTCATTTACCTCAATCAAGTCTTTTTTATGCTTAATATCTCCTAGTGAACAAATTTTCCCCTTGTGCATTATATCCCGCAGTTGTGCATTGTCATTCTTTATCCAATTACCACCCACAGACCTTTTCCCAAGTGTAAAATAATTATTATCTTTTAACGTAATTAAAGGCGAGTTATATTTCCATTTACTTTGTTTATGCATAAAGTCCCATATTCTAAATACATTACGTGTCAATATGGGTGTATTTTCTCCTAATGCCCTAAACTGTGGTGGTATCCACATTTTTTACCTAATTGTGTATTAGACAGTGTGTTCTCCAGTGTTACCCATCTCTTCTCACTTTTTACCTTCGCCCATTCCACCATACGTGATAGTAGTATTGCATCATAGTATTTTTTAAAATCCAGTACATTTAGTCCCCCTTGGTTCTTGTCTTTCCCTAACATTGAAAATGCTATTCTTGGTTTCTTATTTTGCCAAATAAGTTTAGTAATTAATACTTTTAACACTTTAAAAAATGTTGGGGGCAAGGCTATGGGAAGCATTTGAAACTTGTATGTAATTTTGGGCAATAATATCATCTTTAAGGCATTAATACTTCCAATCCATGACAAGGTTCTTGTTGCTATTTTTTTTGTTTCCATTTTTATTTCCTCTAATAGTGGGATATAATTTGTCTGATATAATTTTCCCCAAAGATGCTGTTAATTTTTTCCCTAAGTAATTTAGTTTGGTCTTCCTCCATGGGAATGGGAAATCCCGCTGTAAGCTCTGTGTGTCTTGTTGTTTTATATTTATATTTAATATTTCTGACTTAAGGATCAGGTTAATTTTAAAATTAGTGAGTTCTCCATACTGTTTTAATGTTTTTAAAATGTTAGGCATTGAAATTCGGGGGTTTGATATATAGAACAGTATGTTGTCTCTCGAACATCAAGCCCATCTCTAGTCTTCACCTTTGCCACAAGCAGCTCCTGGGGTATAAGGGAGCTGGGAGAGGGACTCATTACTCATTTCTCCAGTGTTTAGGTGTGCAGCTGTTGAAGGAGGTCTGCTGAGGCAGACATATAAAAACAAGGAAAACTCTCAGCCTGGGTTCACATATGAGCACGCAGTGGCTCACAGCAGGAGTCCGGCGTCCTCATTCACCATTTCAGGTCCAATTTCAGGCCAAATTTTTGGCTGAATTCGGACCTCAAATGGACCAAAAGATGCACAGGGTTCCTGTGCAAATTGCACCAGAGCCGCTGCAGAGATATGAAAATGTTTAGGTGGCTTGAATGGGTACATAAAACAAGTTAGAAGGCTGGCCATTGGTTAGCCTGTATTTGTAGGAGGAGTCTGGGGCTTATAATCCCCCCTCCTTCTCCCTACAATTGTCGGATTGCATTTCTGGGTTTCATACAGTTTAGCAGGCGGCTACGTCATTTCCGGTTCTGGTTCAGCGGTAGGACAAACAGGGTGGATGTTTCATTTCTCTGGCTCCTTTGGCTCCTCTGGTTTTCTCACGGCTCTCAGGTTCGGCCGACGGTACGTATACCAGCCACGGTATCACTGGGAAAGCTCTGTTAGCATCCGGGTGGACGTAGGTGGTGGACCGGGGAGCCGGTGGGGGGGGGGGGGTCAGGTGCAGAGGTGCGGCTGCAGGTGGATGGCTGAGCATGAGGGTGGACATGAGCTGGCATACTGCAGCTACCATAGCAAGTTGTTTCTTCTGCATTGGGGGTTTCATCATTGAGTCATCCATGGTGTTAGTTCAGGCTCTCTTAGCACTGTCGTACTGTCATCAGAGGCCATGGAACTGGGAGCATCACTAACATCACTCAGGTCAGGCCTGCTGAGCCCTGTAGTTCCACAGCCGGTGGCCACAGCCCATCATTTGGGCTGTCACTCATATCACATGCACGTTACATACTGGTTCATGCATTACAGGTGATAGGGTACACGCATCCTGGTTCACTCGGTCCCGATCCCAGGGGGTCTCACAGCATACATTTTGGAGATGCATGGTGCAGCTCTCATGCGGGCAGGCAGCGTTGTGAGCACAGGAATTCATAGCTGTGTGTTCGGATCATACCGGCTTCCTATCAGTGACGTCATTTCCGGGTATCAGTCGACGGTTGGGACACTCCTCTCTCTCTGGTGCTTGTTTGTGTCTGAAGGCTTTTTCATCACAGGACCTTCCGCAGTGTGTTCCAGGTGCAGCATTCTGGTCAAGGTAGGTGCGGGGCTAGGTGCTGGGGGGGAGGCATACTGCTGTCAGACCTTTAGGGATTCAGGTCTGGTATTGCAGGTGGCACTGTAGTGACTGTCAGGGTCTGCTGCATCATGGTTTTGGGGGATTGCCAAGTCACCAACACCCACGCACATGGTGTTCCATGCCAGTCCTTGGTGGCAGTTCTGGTAGCAGTCAGCCACTCCAGCACCTGGGGTCATTGTCATAGAAAATTCACTGGCGTTCTCAGGCATACTGTCGTATCTCGTCATTCACAGTTCGGTGGCCACACTTCAGCCCTTCACTGGGCAGCCACAATCATGTCATCAGTACTTTGTTTCATGGCAGGTGGGTGGGGCACGAGTAGCCTGGTTCCACCAGGCCATCACGTATGCACATGCTTCAGGTGATCACTTCATTGTCAGTGTAATTTCTTGTTATACTTCCCCATCATTTCAGTGCATACTTCATGGTTTTGTTGCAAATGGATTCAACGTTTACATGCTGGACCAGCAAGGTGTGTTCGGTGTATCATTTAGTAGGGGTCATTTAGCTAGGTGCATGGCATAGCAGGATCTGTCATGTCTATGGATCCGTTTGGGCTGAGGTTTCGTTTGTAAGGATTGTATTTTTCTCGCCCGTACATCATACGTTGCACGTCACTTTCATTCCTATTTTCTGCCTACCATGGTACAAAGCCCTGAGTGTTCGTTTTTAATTATGTGTCTGGGAGCTGCAGGTTACTCAGCTCGCTTACCACACCCGCACATACACACACACACACACAGGGGATTAGGGTCAATAGGTTTCCCACATGCGCTGTTTCGTTTTCTTTCAGGACCACACACTGTGTTACATAGTTAGCGTGTTAGGGTATTGTTGTTGGTTTAGTCTGACTATCTCTAGTTGGTTTTTCCACAGATTTGAACATGTCACACGCATCGGAGAGTGACGAATTTGCCTTCATCCCTCCTACTCCAGTTAAGAGCTCAGAGCATGGAAGCACTCCATCCCTGAAAAACTGGACTATTCCGAAACGTATAGCTGAGCTCCAATGCAGGGGCATTTTGTTCTTGGCCACGACTAGGAAAGCGGAGTTGTTTAGACTTCTTTTTCCAAACCCGGCCCAGCCGCAGCCATCCACCAGTGTAGAGCATTTCTTTACTCACATCTCTGACTCAGAGCCATACAGTTTTAAATCCGCTCTCCACTTCAGTTCAGCAGTTACAGGATAGGATGGATGTGATGGAGGCTCATCCAGCCACAGTGGAAGTTTCAGTAGCTTCTATAGGCCCTGTGCCATCCGGAACCTCTGTAACTAATACCGGTGTGCCATTACCTCTTGCTGTTCTTTCACCACTATCAGTACTATCTTCCATATCTCCTGCGCACTTCATCCCTGCCAATCTGAAAAAAGATATTCTGGAGGGGAAGGACATTAACCTGGCTTCCCTGCTCATAGCTTCGCAGGACATTGTTGAGAACAAAGCTTACGCTTGCGGGGTAGTCTCTGTGGTCTTTATAGGGGTTTTATTTGTGCCGTCAGTCCAGGCAGGATAGAGGAATTGGACCTGTATCTCCACAAGGTGGTGGATCTAGCCCACAAATATGGTGGTTCTACATTTTACGATTATCACCGGTTGTTTTCGGCAAAGGTCACTGCCACTTGGGCGCAGTTTCAGTTAGTCACATGTTGGAGCAATGTAGACACCGAGCTATTCTGTAGGCATTTCACCAGTCAGAAGTCTCCAACTTGTGGTATTTGTCAGTCATCTGCTTACACCTCCAATTGGTGTCCTAACCTGGAACATCCCATACCTACCGGGTCCACCAGACAGGGGTCCAGTGGTTCCTCCGCAGGTTGATAAACTTGGCAGACCCATACACTATCTAGGCAAGGCTCAGCTGTGTAATAACTTCAATTACAAGACTCCTCCATATTTGTACCAACTGCTTCAGAGCGCACCCCAAGTCTGCCTGTCCCATCAAGTCTTCCAGTTCATCATGACTGAGCCGAGTCAACATATCCAGGTTAGAGTTCTTGTTGATACACCACCCATCCCCAGATCTTAGGCATTTTCTTGTGGAAGGTTTTTCTGATGGTTTTCATACGGGCCTCATAACTTTACCTTTGGAGTCTTTTGAGTGTGCTTATTTGTTATCTGCTGCCAGCAACGCTTTATTACAGATCGAGTTAGCCAAGGGTTTTGTCATAGGGACATTTTTTTCTTCACCATTCAGTATGTGGAGGGTTAGCCCCATCAGTGTGGTAAAGGGTAAATTTTCCAATAAATATTGATTAATTTATGACTTGTCTGCTCCTCATTTATCATACATACCTAGTCTAAATTCTCTTATTCCATCAGAGGAATTTTCACTGCAATATTGGATATTTCGGATGCCTTCAAACTCTTCCCCATCAAACCTTCCCTCTGGCAATAACATGGGTTCAAATGGCGTGACCAGTATTATTTCGCCACAAAATTGGCATTTGGCTCCAAGAGCAGTCCCTGGCTCTTTATTGATTTTACCTCAGCTCTCAATTGGGTATTGTCCAATCACAAAGGGTGTCGGAAGGTTATTCATTACTTGGACAATTTTCTGTTATTAGAAAGCCCTGCGGAGTCTCCCAAGGACCTCTCAGCACTCACGGAATTGTTCATGGATTTGAATGTCCCCTTAGCTGCTCACAAGGTAGAAGGGCCTTCCACTGTGATTACCTTTTTAGGTATCACTTTAGATACCAACTGCATGGTCACCAGTTTACCTCAGGAAAAGCTGGATAGGATTCAAGGCTTTGTTCACATTCTGGTCAGGTCCCCTGTGTGCTCCAAGAAGGATTTGCAGTCGCTGTTAGGCATGCTCAACTTTGCCATGAGGATTATTCCACAGGGCAGGTCATTTGTTTCCAGGTTGTTGGCTCTTATTCCCCTGTACCAGGACACTGATTAGGCCATTAAATTACAAGTCAATACTCATGCGGATCTGCTCATGTGGGATCAGTTCTTGTGCAATTGGATGACCATATCCCCCAGAATTTTTTCAGATGCCACAGCCTCAGTGGGTTTTTCAGCTATATTTGGTTGTCAGTGGTTGGCCAGCCCATGGCCCCCGAGGTTTTCAACATCTCCAGATTTGCTCAGACGTCTGCATTTTTTGAGATTTATCCAATAGTGGCTGCTGTTGTCACTTGGGGACCCACTTGGTCTGGGCATACAGTTGTTTTCTTTACTGATAACTCGGACACAGCCGAGATTATCAATAAAGGTAGACCCAGGTCTCTCCTGATAATGTCCTTCGTGCGCAGGTTGACATGGTTGGGAGTTCATAAGTAGTGTCAATAATGTGGCTTATCTTGTTTTGATTTTCGGCATTTCTTTCTACAGCATCCAGAAGCAGATCTGGTGGGCAAGTCGGTTCCACCTTTCTCCCTGCTGACATTGGATTAGACTAGACGCATTCAGGGTGCAGGCTACCGACCTGGTCTATGCGTCGCTGTCAAGGAACACTCTCAGGGCATAAAAGACAGTGTGGAGGTGTTTTTGTTGTTTTACATCCTTTTATCCCTGCAATTGGGTTGAGGGATGTCAAGTACATGATGGCTTTCACGGCTTATTGTCATGGCATGTTATGCCTTTCATTTAATACCATCAAGTTGTACCTTTCAGGTATTCAGCACTTCTTCTCGCTTTACAATCCTGACAGACCATCCATTTTTAAAGCTCATCCCATCAAAGCCATTCTTAAAGGTATCCAGAAAAGTCAGGGACAGGCACGGTTGACACGCATGCCTATCACGCGTGGCTGTCAGGGAGACAGCCAGATCTTCCGTGGGCTAGCAGATTTGTTGTCTCTTTCACACTTTGGGTCAGGTCCCAGCCTTGTCCTCAAGGCGGCTGTGTTCTTAAGTTACTTTGGTTTCCTCAGACCTGGGGGGGTGTCCCAAGCCGGCTGTAACGCACCTGTTCTCCTCCAAGGTAGTCTCACCAGTTTACCTGATCATTTTTCACTTCAACTCCTTAACAACAAAAACTGACAGACAGGTCAGGGTTTCGTGATAAATCATTACAAAACCAACGCTTTCTGGTGTCTAGTTGAGGTCTTGGACCAGCTCTCCTCCATGCTCATAGCGGCCCCTCTCAATAGCCCATTACTCCCTTTCCCCACGCAGCCTCTTGCTTCTAGACAGTTCATATCATGTCAGAATTTTAATTGCTAAGTTGGGGTTAAACCCAAAACAGTTTTCGGGTCACTCCTTTAGGACGGCGGCATCCGCAGCATCCAAGCAGGGGGTCCCATCCCATGTCATCGCATACATGGGACGCTGGCAATCATCCTTTTACAGTTGTTACATTCCTGATCCCCATGTGGAAGTTAAACAAGCTTTTGCAACTTTTCTGGATTAGTTGTTTGTTATGTTTTCAATTAAACTTCACATTACTGTACCTAGTTTGTGTCTTTTTGCCCTTTTTTAGGCATACTCTTACACACGACCATGGCACACCTCAGGTGGCCATAGTTGGGGTAACACGTTCCTCCAGTATCCAGGCTCAGACTACAAACTCATTTATCATACTTTAAAAGTATAATGCAGGAAGGTGCAGGAAAATGCAGTGTATTCCCCATAAACCCATGTAAACTGCTCCATTACTGACCATCCAGCAATTTTTACATTTGGGATTTTTATGTTAACCCATGTAAAATAATGTTTTGGGATTTAGATTTTAGAGAGATAAATGTTGTGCTAGTTAACTCAATGATCCTTGTAAAGAACATCTTTCTTCTATGTGTAGTATTTGATTTTGCCGCTAGGTGTCTCACAAGCTTAGTTTCATTTGTTAAATTTCATTGAAAGTGTTTCTCATTTTCATTTATAAACGGTTAGATTTTTTGTATGTTATTAAAAAGCAGTAAATGGAAAATAAGGATTTGTGTACATTGCAGTTAGTGGAACTATTTATCATAGACTGAAATAATAGCTCTCTTTATAAGTAGTTGTCATTTACTTTTTAATCTCACCTACAAAGTTTTTTTACACTGTGAACCTTTTTTTGAAGTTATGTCAATTAGTACCAACATTTTTTGCACAAAACACACCCTTTATTAAAGTTCAGATAATTTCAAATGGGCAAAAACAGACAGACCACAGCAAAAAATCATGTAAAAGCCATGTTTATAGTGCTCAACATAACATAAGCTAAAAAAAAAAATCACACATCACTTCAAGCTGTCAGAGTGAAGTATAACGTGATCTTGCTTTTTCCAAGTCAGTGACTTAGAAGGTATTAAAACATTTGGATCGGTATGACAGACAGCTAGCAAATTTAAGAGATCATTAGTGGCAGCATACATATATGTATAATCATCGTAAATTAATATCCATTGCAAGTGTTGTGAAAATACCCAAAAACAGTAAATAAGTCCTCAAAATTATATCAAGTGACTAAGTGAATAAAATCATTCCTCTGTGTTCACGTCCCTTTAAAAGTCCCGCCTAGCAGACGCATGTCCGCGGGTCCTGCAAACTCGATGTTCTCCAGCAGCCCGCGATTGCGGTGAGGAGAGGCAGAACGAGGAGATGCCTATGTAAACAAGGCATTTCCCTGTTCTGCCTAGCAACATGACAGGGATCTACTGCTCCCTGTCATCGGGAGCAGTGATCGCTGTCATTTTGTAGTGAGCCCATCCCCCCCCACAGTTAGAACACACTTAACCCCTTGATCGCCCCCTAGTGTTTAACCCCTTCCCTGTCAGTGACATTTATACAGTAATCAGTGGCTATTTTTAGCTCTGATCACTGTATAAATGTCAATTGTCCCAAAATAGTGTCAAAAGTGTCCGATCTGTCTGCCGCAATGTCACAGTCAAAATAAAAATCGCAGATCACCGCCATTACTAGTAAAAAAAAAAAATTATAATAAAAATGCCATAAATCTATCCCCTATTTTGTAGACACTATAACTTTTGTGCAAACAAATCAATAAACACTTACTGTGATTTTTTTAACCAAAAATATGTAGAAGAATACATATCGTCCTAAACTGTGGATGAAATTTGTTTTTTTATATTTTGGGGGGATATTTATTATAGCAAAAAGTAAAAAATATTGCTTTTTTTTCAAAATTGTCGCTCTTTTTTTGTTTATAGCGCAAAAAATAAAAACCGCAGAGGTGATCAAATACCACCAAAAGAAAGCTCTATTTGTGGGAAAAAAGGATGTAAATTTTGTTTGGGTACAACGTCGCACGACCGCACAATTGTTAGCTAAAGCAACGCAGTGCCGAATCACAAAAAAATGCTCTGGTCAGGAAGGGGGTAAATTCTTCCGGGGCTGAAGTGGTTAATAAATAATTTACGGGAAATACACCATTGGAGACTTATCTTTTCTTGCTCCATGCATGTTTATGTACATATGTTAAGGCACGTTTATGAGTGTTTTCGCTTTTTTTCTGCCAGAGAGCTCCAATCAAAATCGCATACCAGAAGGGTTTTTTTTTTTCTTTCTGGCTCTAAACGCTGAGCTTAAAAAATGCCTCTTAACATCCTAATGTGCATGGACACATAGGATTACTGACCTGCTTCTACAGGCAAAACAAAATTCCTGTAGAAGCAGTATTTTTTAGGCTTGTGTGCATGGACCCTAAATATATTTATGCATTCCTACTGTATGTTTACTTCTCTTTGTTCCCAATTTCACCTCATCCTGTTCATTTTAATAAAGCCTCAGAAATTGTCTACTCAGTCGCTTATTGGAGGATAGGTAGATTTAGCTACATCTCAAGCTGCACACAGGGTAATGTGTAGGGAGGACAGAACACTAATGCCGCGTACACACGATCGGACATTCCCACAACAAAATCCTGTATTTATTTCTGACGGATGTTGGCTCAAACTTGTCTTGCATACACACGGTCACACAAATATTGTTGGAAATTCCGAACGTCAAGAAAGCGGTGACGTACAACACGTACGACAAGACGAGAAAAATGAAGTTCAATAGCCAGTGTGACTCTTCTGCTTGATTCCGAGCATGCGTGGAATTTTGTGCGTCAGAATTGTGTACATACGATTGGAATTTCCGACAACGGATTCAGTGTCTGCTACTCCTCTCTGTCAATCCCTCCACTAGATTCTGCTCACCCAATTAATTAAATTCAAGATACTAACAACAACAACATACAAAGCCATCCACATCTCTGCCCCCAACTACAGCACTAACCTTGTCTCAAAATATCAACCAAATCATTCTCTTCATTCCTCCCAAGACCTCTTGCTCTAGCTCCCTTGTCACCTCCTCCCATTCTCGCCTCCAGGACTTCTCCAGAGCTTCTCTTATCTGGAACTCCCTACCCCAATCTGTCCGACTATCTCTGACTCTGTCCACTTTTAGACTATCCCTGAAAACTCTTCAGAGAGCCCTATCCTGCCCCCACCTAACAACTGTACATTTATATTCTCCATCAGCCCATCCCCCACAGTTATTACCTTTTTGTATCTCTTGACCCTCCCGCTTAGATTTCAAGCTCTAACAAGCAGGGCACTCTGATTCCTACTGTATTAAACTGTGTTATAACTGTACTGTCTGCCCTTATATTGTAAAGTGCTGGTGCTCATTGGAGGCAAGGCTGGAAGGGTACAACACATACCAGACTGGCAGGGCTTTGTGTTAAAGCATTTCTAGACATTTAAGATATGGAGTCCAGTTTTGTTCAAAATGATACCAGGGGTTGGGGGAAGGGAGATACATTTTTTTTTTTTAAAATGTACTCTGTCTGCTATCTTTTTATTCCTATGAATAACTCCTTACGTGGTGTTCTGTGTTCAAAGCAATAGTCTTTAAAAAATCAGATAGCGTCAGTGTTTTTGCTTGCTGTACATGATCATGAAAAATTTCTTTGAATAGTAATGCCGCGTACACACGGTCGGACTTTTCGTCTACAAAAGTCCGACAGCCTGTCCGACATACTTCCGACGTACCTTCGGCGGACTTGCGGCAGACTTTCTTACGAACGGACTTGCCTACACACGACCACACAAAAGTCCGACGGATTCGTACGTGATGACGTACACCGGACTAAAATAAGGAAGTTCATAGCCAGTAGCCAATAGCTGCCCTAGCATGGGTTTTTGTCCGTCGGACTAGCACACAGACGAGCGGATTTCGGGGTCCGTCGTACTTACGACGTAAAGATTTGAAGCATGTTTCAAATCTAAAGTCCGTCGGATTTGAGGCTAAAAAAGTCAGTTGAAAGTCCGGAGAAGCCCACACACGATCGGATTACCAGCCAGCTTTAGTCCGTCAGCGTCCGTTGGACTTTTGTAGACGAAAAGTCCGACCGTGTGTACGCGGCATAAGAGCTGAAGACCATCCATTGTAGAGTCTTCCGGTTTCTGCATATAGCAGGATATGGTACACATATCCGGACACTTGTTTTGCAGACAAAGCAATGCTTCCTAATGCCCCGTACACACGATCGGATTTTCCGATGGAAAATGTCCGATCGGAGCGTGTTGTCGGAAATTCCGACCGTGTGTGGGCTCCATCGGACATTTTCCATCGGATTTTCCGACACACAAAGTTGGAGAGCAGGAGATAAAATTTTCCGACAACAAAATCCGATCGTGTCAATTCCGACCATGTGTGGCCTGTTCCGACGCACAAAGTGCCACGCATGCTCAGAAGAAATTCCGACACGGAACAGCTCGTTCTGGTAAACTTAGCGTTCGCAATGGATACAGCACTTTCGTCACGCTGCAATGTTAAAAATGGTTTAATACAGCGCAATCTCTTCTTCTTTATAATGTGACAAGAATATAGTAGTTTGGCTGCTCATATTCACACAGACTTCTCACAAACTTATTTCGTTACTATTTATCAGGATTCCCTCAATATATTTTGATTTCTCACATCTGACAACATTTTTTTTTTGTATTTTTTTTTTTTTCTTTGGCTTTAATGTAGATTCTTTTTTTGTGTTTGTATTTTTTTGAAGGGTGTTATTTTTTTGGGGGGATTTTGATTTGTACTCCCGAAAATGTTTGTGTGTGTTTTTTGTGACAAGTTCCCACAACACCATTGATATGTTGTTATATTTAATCTGTAGGAGATTGTTTGGTGTTGTTGTCCCTTGTTAATTTCACATTTTATTTTAGAAATGTACCTGAATCGTCACCAACAAACTGTCCTTTTTGGATGAAAACACACACAGGAGAGTAGAATTTCCCTCAAAAAATTTTATTAAAAGGGGTCACAACTAAACAAAGAGGGAGGCAACGCTGGAGAAACTGCAGAAGTGGGTGAAGCCTTGGACCCCCAGGGCACACATCAACTACTAAAAGCAAAATTGGTGGCCTGAGGAGTCCTTATCTAAGGGAGTGCAGTCTGGTCCAGAAGTCCCTGAGATCCGGAAATCAGCAGATGACATCTGTGTCGCCAGGCTGTGGTCATACAAGAGACTGCAGCTTTTGTCAGACCAGACTGAACCCAGGGTCATCACTCTCAGGTCTTCTTTCCATGCCTCCTTCCACGCGGTGGCTCTGGTGGTGGAGTTGTGGCAGCAGGAGGAGGAGGAGGAGGAGGATGGTCCAACTCAACCACGTCGGTCTTGGGTGTTAGTTCCCCACTCACCCCCTTACGTAGGACTCTATACATAAGGTCCTCACAGAGCTTGCGTTGACCCTCCTGCATGCCCTGCAGTTTGGTGGCAGCCATGCAGGCAAAGGCCTCTTCAGGAGTGGGTAAGGCTCGTAGGGACGCCGAAGCCTCCTGAATTAGCCTGAACGCAGAATCCTGCACGGGACTCGGAGTCGTCTTCCTGGCTCTTTTATATGGAAGGCGGAGGGGAGGAACCTGCGATTCAGTCAGGCTTCGACTGGTCCCAGGCTTCTCTTGGCTGACACTTAGCCCCGCCTCCTCCTGGCTGCCACTAATCCCCGCCTCATCCTGACTGCCACATTCCACAACCTCCTCCTGGCTGAGGTCTTCCTGTGTATGAAAAAGGGTCATAGTTTTAGTATTTTAGTCATCAATCACACCCAATTTTCACCTCCTGACTGTTGCAAATTGAATGTTAACAAATATAACAGACTATCCTTCTGAGCCCAGCAGTTTTCATTCTTGTCCCAAATTTGGGTGCCCACTACTGTCTATTGATATGTAAAACACTTTTTTCAATCAGCAATTAGTGATCAATAATAACATCTAGTAAAGATCATTTCTTTATTGACAAGAAATCTGTAGAAGAATGCTATACCTGACTCCAGCTGAGCTCCTCCACTTCTTCCTGGCTGGAAGGACCAGGTTGGACATCGGAAGCCTCAGCTGGGGTGGAAGGAAGAGTGGAAGGAAGAGTAGAGAGGGATTCCCTGACTTCAGTGTGGTCTGACAGAAATCGCAGTCTCTCATAGTACCACAGCCTGGGGACATAAACGTCATCTGCTGCAGCTCCGGATCTCTGGGAATCTGTGACCTTCTTGCGCTCCCTCAGATAAGTGCTCCTCAGGCCACCAATTTTGTTTTTTAAATAGGGGATGGTTGCTGTGGGGACCACCGGCTTCACCAACTCCAGCAGTTTCTCCAGCGCTGCCTGCCTCTTTTGTTTATGGTTATAGTGGGGTGTCTCACCTGCCACAGACAGGGCAGCTCCCTGTACTTGTCTATGAACAGGGGGAGGAAATTGTTATCGTTGAACCCATCCATTTTCTCTGCAAGACACAACACGAGACAAACCCTAATGTCAGGCCAAACTCCCCTAATCTTGTTACAATATAGGCTTCCATTTCGAAGCAGTATAGGCCCAAGTTTAGATCCTACCTTCGTTATCACGATCGGCGCCTCCGATGCTCCTTCCTCCGCTCACAGATCGTACGTAAGACGCACGCGTGTTACGCTTTATACACACTGCGCATGCGTGTAACTCCGCCCGCCCCTGACGTTCTTTCCAGTCTATTCCCCGCCCCTTTTCGTTCGGTGCAGTGGGGGAAGAGCACATGGCGGAGACACAGCAGGATCGTGCTAATTGTAGCAACGACGAGGAGGAGGAGGAGGAAAGGCCGGATCCGGACACGTCCCGATCCAGAAGATTTAAGGACTCAAATATGTCCTTTGGGGAGATGTTGGAGATGGTGGATATCCTGAAGAAGGCCGACTATGATGGAAAATATGGGCCTTACCCCAACCCCAATATCAGAAATGCCAAGATCATGGCGAAAGTGGTCAAGAGTCTGCACCGGAAATTCGGGGTACGACGATCGAAAGATCAGCTCAGGAAGCGGTGGTCGGACCTCAAATTATGAGAACATGAGCAATACAGAAAGATCCGGAGAGTGCTGCAAAAAAGTAAGTAGTTGTGCTGTGTTCCTATTCTTGTTGTCTTTATTACGTTCGTGCTGCTCCATGTGCTTCATGTTCATGGGCACATTATTCGTTCGTATCAAACATTTTTCTTTCGGACTCAAAAATACCATTGTTTAGGCCATATGCATTTGGCCACCATTTTTACGCCCTATACTTGTCTTAAAAAAATTGGGTTGTGTAGATGGCTTTGTTAGTAGAATGAAATGCAAACTAGATTCTGTGTAAGGAGAGGACACTGAGCAGCTGTTTTCACATCTGGACACTGGAGCACTAGTGTGGGACCCCAGAACACCATTTTTATTAGGGGGGCCACACAGGTGCTCCAGTGTATACTATGGGGGGGGGGGGCTACATCTGTGAAGCTTGTACCAAACAGGTAAAGTATTGCAGCTTGACAAAGGACACTGAAAATGCTACATTTTGGAACTCTGCCAAAATAGACAATTGTACCCCACTTCCAAGCAATGTTTCCTATTTCTAGTTCTGCCATCAAATATCTGTGTGCTAATTATACCATTTTGTTTGACATAGGGGATAAAAGACTCGGAGGACACCCCTCATCTGAGGAGACCAGAGCCCCCCCCCTGGAAGAAGGGGAAATCCCCCCAACACAAGAAGAGCAGGAGGAGGAAGACGTGGTGGAACTAGTCACCACAACAGGTGAGTGTCTGCGACCACAGGCTCAGGTAAGAGATGGATGGCGGCATATTTTTGACACCTAATTTTTTTTTGGGGTTCCTCTCTTTTTAGGTGATCGTGATGTTGTGGATCCAGATCCTTTCACATCCGAAAGTGCCCAGATCCTGATCGGGGAGATCATGGGGTGTAATTTACAATTGGAAAACATCAAGAAAAACATCAATGATGTTATTCAAAAAAATAAAAACATCATTGATGTTTTGGGGCGAGTTTAAAACCCCTCCAAATCAATTTCTTCTTTTGTGTGCTACAATGTGCAAAATGTTTTTGTGATTTTTCACAAAGCCAAATTTGGAGGATGCACACAGTGTGTCAACATGTGCTATCTGCCATCACGGGAGATCAATGGACGCGTTTTGGGGGTGCAACCCCTTCCTCAATAATAAAGTAGCGGTGAGGAAGGGCTTGCTCCCCCAAAACACGTCCCTTGATCCCCCATGATGGCAGGTCGCACATGTTGACATTGGTAAATTGCTGTGCATCTTCCAAATTTGGCTTTTCCTGGGGTGACTTCACCCCATCTGAACGCAATATCAAACACAGTTCCTAAATACTCATGTCTGATATTGCCTTCAAGTTCTACAAAATATGACGTTTGTAAGTTCAAGATTTGTGTCTTTCTTGTTGGTTTTACACATGCCTGTTTTATCTAAAATGGACATTTCTATTTTTGATAATGCTACCCCAAAAATTGTTATACAACAAACATGTTGGCTTGTTTGAAAAACCTTTGGTAAATGCACATGTGATTGTGCAGGTATAAAAAAGTTTGTTAAGCAAGAATGTGTGGATTATTGTCTCAACGCTACAACACTTTTGGGGTGATGTCATTGGTGTTTTCAGAGAAAATGGGGGTTATTTAATAAGGACAAATCCTCTTGGCACTACAAGTGCAGTTGCAGTGCAGTTGCAACTGCACCTGTAGTGAAATGTTTTTTTGCATTTAATAAATAACAGCCAACAATGCTTTGTATAATAAGGTTACACAATCACGACATTTTCTGGACTCAACACATTTCTGTCAGGGTCAGCTAAAACAAACACAGGCAGTAAATGTCCACAAAGAATTTCTTTTTTTTTATTATAAAAAGGCTTCACAGATTTGCTGGCATATTGATAGCCCCCCTACCCGCAAAGAACTCCAGGTAGCGTAACCGGACATCACGGGCACTCAGGGTGGGCAAGCCAGGACGGTCGCTTTCAAGCGCCGTCAGTGTGGTTTCTTGTATCATTCTGGCCTCAGGCCCAACTGAGCCAGCATAGTTGGCCGAATGTTTCCTTAAAAAGTTATGGAGAATACAGCATGCCAGTATAATATGGTTCAGTTTATACTCCACCATATGGATGGGTGTCATAAATAGGCGGAACCGGCTGGCCAGGATTCCAAATGTGTTCTCCACCACTTTTCGGGCTCTGGCCAGCCGGTAATTAAAAACCCTTTGTTCCGGGGTGAGGGTCCTCATCGGGAATGGCCGCATCAGGTGGTCCCCAAGCACAAACGCTTCATCAGCAACGAACACAAATGGGAGTCCTTCCACATTGTCCTCTGGAGGTGGCAAGTCCAAGCTGCCATTCTGGAGACGCCTGTAGAACTCCGTCTGGGCGATGACTCCACCATCGGACATCCGGCCATTCTTCCCCACGTCCACATACAAGAACTCGTAATTAGCCGACACCACCGCCAACATCACTATACTACTGAACCCCTTATAGTTGAAATAGTACAACCCCGAGTTGGGTGGTGGGACGATGTGGACGTGTTTCCCATCAATTGCCCCTCCGCAGTTAGGAAAGTCCCACCGCTGGGCAAAGTGGGTGGCCACAGTCTGCCATTCCTGTGGCGTGGAAGGAAACTGTTGAGGGAAAAAATAAAACATTACTATTTTTGCTCAGAAACATGGCAAGCAGATTAGGCACAAACATTATATGGGTCAACCTCCAGATAGCATTTAGTAAGGGGAATTTAACAACGCCAAAGTATAAGGTACACCTATTATATTCCCCCTCCCCCCCTCTCATGGGCCATTTCTAACATTATGGGGTGTGTGGAAATCTTGGACAGGTAACCCTCTTCACTTCATTAAGAGATGAATGCCTAAATAATGGGTATTACTTGGAACAGCCCACTGGACAGGTAAGAAGTGTCATAATACAAAGATATAAATACACATTGTACACATTTGAGGACATTTGGACATTCTGCTATTACCTATCAAGATAATAATAGAATACAAAAACTTTAAACTTTAAACAGTACCATTGGAAAGTATACAGGCAGGCCCTTGCACTACATGCTTTGGGTAATTCATCCATACATCTGAGCACAAAAGAGATGGGTATAGTGATTATGGGTTTGGCAAAGTCAGCAGATAGATGATTGAGGATAGATAGAGAATTGGGATCAGCTGAGTTAGCAGTTGGGGAGGGAGGGTTACTAAAAATTATTTGGGGACACCACAAAAAAAAAAGCCTCTGGCACGCGGATTTTGCTTGCACGCACTGAAGAGCAGATACAAACCCACAAGCACAAACTGAACGGCAGAAAACGATCTGAAAGCCACGAGTCTGAAAGCGCGAATCGTCTCTCACCAAACTTTTACTAACACTAGATTAGCAAAAGGAGCCCAAAGGGTGCCGCGCTTGGTTCTGAACTGGCCTTTTCTAGTCTCGTCGTACGTGCTTGACGTCACCGCGTTCTTAGCGATCGGAAATTCCGACAACTTTGTGCGACCGTGTGTACGCAAAACAAGTTTGAGCCAACATCCGTCGGAAAAAATCCTAGGATTTTGTTGTCGGAATGTCCGAACAAAGTCTGACCGTGTGTACGGGGCATTAGACTGTTGTATGACCATAACATCCCAGTAACATCTTTAATGGATGTGATCAGTGCTTTTTGACTTGCTGACAACACTCGTATCATAGCTTCAGTGTAGTAAAGAAAGCTGTGGAGATCATTATGGCTCTTTATATTATATGTCTTATGCTGCGTACACAAGATCGGATTTTCCGACGGGAAATGTTCGATGGGAGCTTGTTTTCGGAAATTCCAACCGTGTGTAGGCTCCATCAGACATTTTTCATCGGAATTTCCACCAAACAAAATTTAAGATCTGGATCTCAAAATTTCCGACAACAAAATTAGTTCTCGTAAATTCCGATCGTGTGTACACAATTCCGACACAAAAAATTCCACTCATGCTCTCAATCAATTACGAGACAGAAGCACTTGGTCTCGTAAAACTAGCATTCATAATGGAGATAGCACATTCGTCACGCTGCAAATTTTAAAATCTTTTAATGCAGCGCATTCTCTTCTTCTTTATAATGCTAGAATAATGAAGTTGATTTGCTGCTGATATTCACACAGAGTTTTTAAAAAATGATTTCTTTATTATTTCCCCTAAATATGTTTTTTTTTGTCAGATCTCCATAATAATGTTTTTAATTTTTGTTTATATTGTTTTTTTTATCAAGATCTCCTGTTTTTTTTTCTATTGCTCTCCATAATATTGTTTTTTGCTTTGTGTCAAGTTACCATAACACCATTATTATCTTGTATTTTTTTAACCTCAAGGAGGTTGGTTGTTGTTGGCGTCCCTTGTTAATTTGACATTGTATTTAAGAAATGTACCTGCCTACTCACAAACAAACTGTCCTTTTTTAAGTAAAACACATAGGCAAGTATTTGTGAATCCAAAATAGCCATTTATTATGGGTCATAATAAAATAAAGAGGAAGGCAATGCTGGAGAAAATTGTAAAATTGGCGAAGCCTTTGTACCCCAGGGCACACATCAACTATTTTACAGCCAAAATTGGTAGCATGAGAAGTCCATATAATAGTGAGCATAATCCGGTCCGGGACTACAAGAGATCAGGAACAGCAGCAGATGACATAAATGTCCCCAGGCTGTGGTCATACAACAACCTGCGTCTTTTGTCAGACCAGACTGAACCCAGGCCATCACACTCTTGTCTTCCTTTCACTCTTCCTTCCAGGCCATGGTTTTGGAGTTGTGGTAGGAGGTGGAGGAGGAGGAGGATGGTCGAACTCACACAGGTGTGTTTTGTTTGTGAGTTGGCCTCTCAACCCCTTTTTTAGGGACAGATACATCATTTCTTCACAGATGAGGCGTTGGCCCTCCTCCATTTCCTGCATTTTGCATGCAGCCATGGAGGCAAAGGCCTCTTGAAGAGTGGGGGTGGTTCTAAGGGCAGCATTAGCCTCCCGAATCAGCCCAAGTGCTGCCTCCTCCACATTACTCCCCTTCCTGGGCCTTTTGGTTGAAAGGCGGAGGGAAGGGACCTGGGATTTGGTCATGCTACTGGGCCGGGCCACCTCCTGGCTGCCACTTACCCCCCCACCACCTCCTGGCTACCACATTCCACAGCCTCCTCCTGGCTGCCACATTCCACGCCCTCCTCCTGGCTGAGGCTTTCCTGTGTATGAAAAAGGAAAGGAGATTTAAGGCCTAAAATATGTCCTTTATGGAGATGGTGGACATCCTGAAGAGGGCCGACTATGATGGGAAGCATGGACCTTACCCAAACCCAAATGTCAGAAAGGCCAGGATCATGGCTAAAGTTGTAAGAAGTCTGCACAGGAATTTTGGGGTACGACGATCCAAGGATCAATTGAGGAAACACTGGTCAGACCTGAAATTGAGGGAGCAGGATCAGTACAGAAAGATCAAGAGAGTTCTTCAAAAAAGTAAGTATTTGCCATGTGTTCCTATTATTACGTTCCTGCTGCTCCATGTACTTTTCTTTACTGTTGTACAGTTTAAAATGGGAAGTTTCAGGTTTGTGGGCACAGTAATCGTTTGTAGTAAACATCGTTCGTTTGCCCACTAATACGATGTTTTTGGCAGTTCCAGGTTAACTACATTTGTTTAGGCATATTTGTATTAAAAGAAGTTTATGACATTGTTGTCTAGATGGGTTTGTACTAGAATGAAATGCAAACTTTGTTCAGTGTAAGGAGAGTCCACTCAGCAGCTGTTTACACATCTGGACGCAGGAGCACTAGTGTGAGACACCAGAAAAAACTTTTTAGGGTGTCCCACACAGGTACTCCAGTGAATACTAGGGGTGTCTCCATGTGTGAAAATTGTACAAAAAAGGTAAGTATTCCAGCTTTATAAAGGGAAAAAAATAATGTCTTTAGCTTGGAACTCTGCCAAAAAAGAAAATTGTACGACACTTACAAGCAATGTTTCATATTACTATTTCTGGCCTCAAATATCTGTGTGCTAAGTATACCTTTTTTAAATTCACATAGGGGAGAAAAGACCTGGGACATCTGAGGACACCAGGGACCCCCCTTCTCCTAAAGAAAAGCAAATCCCCACACCACAACCAGAAGATGTGGAGGAAGGAGAGGTTTATGAAGTCGGTGAAATAGTGACCACAACAGGTGAGTGTCTGAGACCACAGCTTCAGGTAATAGATGGATGCCTGCATATTTATAATACATGGTGTGTTTTTTTTATTTTAGGTGATGTAGATGAAGATTCTTATTTCACAAGTGCAAGCGCACACGTCCTCATCGGAGAGATCATGGTGTGCAATCGTGATTTACAGAAGATCAAGGAAGAAACCAATGATGTTGAAAAAAAGACTCAAAAACATCATTGATGTTTTAGGCAGAATCTAAAACACCCCAACATTCTTCTAGTTTGTATTTTTATTATTTTCACACATTTTAAATATTTTTTAGAAAGCCAAATTTTGAAGATGCACAGTGTTTCAACATGTGCTATCTGCCATCACGGGATATCAAGGTACACGTTTTGGGGGTGCAACCCCTTCCTCGCAACTAAAGTAGATGAGAGGAAGGGGTTGCACCCCCGAAACACGTCCATTGATCCCCAATGATGAGCTAGCACATGTTGACATTAGGCATGGGATCAGGAGGGAAATCCCCATTTTGACTCTCAACTTGTGTGCATCTTCAAAATTTGCAAGATCAACACAGTTTGGACATACTAATGTCTGATATTGCCTTCACTTTGTCAAAGTTGAACTTTGTAAGTTCCTGAGTTGTGTATTGTTTTAAACATGCCTGTTTTAAACACAAAAAAGGCTATTTGTACTGTCAAAAAAAATGTTATTACTAAAATATGCTCGTTTGTTTAAAAACCAATTTTCTAACGCACATGTGAATGTGCACAGACAAAAAAGTTTTCTAATTAACAATGTGTGGCTTCTTGTTTCAATGCTCAATATCATTTTTTGGACTAAGTTGGTGTTTACACTGAAATGGGGGTTATTTTCTAAAGGCAAATCCACTTTGTACTACAAGTGCAGTTTCAAGTGTACTTTTACAGTGTACTTGAAGTGCAAAGTGGATTTTCCTTTAGTAAATGACTGCCACAGTGCTTTATAATTTGCCACAATCATGCCATTTTCGTGACTCTGCAAAATTCATTCCTGGTGCTGAAAATTATGTATATGTTTAACAGTAATGCATTACATACATTAACAACAAAAACAAGGTGTGTGTGTAGCAGACCCACAACATAATAATAGTTCGCTGAGGAAGAGATTGTCACCACATGTATCAAATAAATTACGTTTGCACTATTGAAGAAAATGCCAAAAAAAAAGCCCATTGGAAAACCAAGGAGACAGCTAAAAGAAACAAGTAGTAAATCAAAGGAAATATTATTTCAGTTTAACTAAAAAAATTTATTTTTAAAATGTTTATTAAACATTTTATGGCATATCAATGGCCCCCCTACCCGCAAAGTAGTCCATATATTTTATACGTACCTTGCAGGCGCTTTGGGGGGGGCAAGCACTGAAAACCAGATACGAACCCACAAGCACAAACTGAAGAGCAGTAACGATCGGAAAACCAAGAGGCTGAAAATTGCGAATCGTCTCTCACCAAACTTCTACTAACACAAGATAAACACGAGATTAGCAGAAGGAGCCCAAAGGGTGGCACGCTGGCTATTGAATTTCCCTTTTCTAGTGCCGTCGTATGTGTTGTACGTCACCGCGTTCTTGACATTCGGAATTTCCAACAATATTTGTGTGACCGTGTGTATGCAAGACAAGTTTGATCCAACATCCGTCGGAAAAAAAACATGGATTTTGTTGTCAGAATGTGTGATCATGTGTACGCGGCATTACTGTTTATTATACCTGAATCAGTAGTAAATTCAGTAGATTAATTCCTGTACATATTTGCTGTTTAATACATAAATAACTTTTCTGCTTTCCTTTCTGAGTCTATCCTAGATCCTTTGTATTAGAAGAATTTAATAAAACAACATTTTTAAAAATACAATGAGGGGAATATATCAAAAAATGGGGGAGAATATATCTACAGTAGCTGGGCATGGCAACCTATTAACTTCCAGCTTTCATTTTTAAAGCTTAACTGAACAAGCTGAAAATAGAAACCGATTGGTTGTCATGCCCAGCTACTCCAGATTCTGGCTGCTCCAGTTCCCCTCAATATTCATGGTAGATATAATATATACAAATCAAATCAATCAAAGGACTTTTTTTTTTTTTAAGGACAAAGTACAAGACTACACACGATCAGATTTTCCAACGGGAAATGTTGGATGACAGGCTATTGGCGGAAAATCCGACCGTGTGTATGCTCCATCGGACAATTGTTGTTGGACTTCCCGCCAACAAATGTTGGCTGCATGTCTTCAAATTTTCCGCCGACAAATGTGTGTTGTCAGATTTTCCGATCGTGAGTACACAAGTCCATTGGACAAAGGTCCAAAGTACAAACACGCATGCTCGGAAGCAGAAGCGGTCGGTCTTGTAAACTAGCGTTCGTAATGGAGAATTAACATTCGTGACGTGGCAAATTATAAAGGCTCCATATGCAGCGCACATTCTCTTCTTCTTTAATGGCATAATAATGAAGCTGCTTTGCTGGTGATACTGATGGAGTTATTGCAAACAAATTTTCAAAGGCTTTTTTTTTCTAGTGATATCAAGAATAATATTAATATGTTTTTTTAATTATTTTTGCAAGTTACCACAACACCATTATCCCGTAGTTTATAAGATCAAAGATACAACCATGTTGGTGTCCCTTGTCAATTTTACTTTGTAATTTTTAAAAGGTAACTGCTTACTCCCAAACTGTCATTTGAAGTAAAACACATAGCCAAGTATTATTCTCCACAATTTTTTTATTGTACATTAAAAAAAAATAAAAATTAGACATGCTATCTGCCAATAGAACTTAACCAAAAAGTGAATTCAATGCATCCAAAAATATAGAAAATATACCAAATCAAATCATTATTCAACCAAAAAAAGAAAATGTCAAAGCAATAACTCCAAGGCCAATAATAAATAACACGATCTCCTCCGATTTCGCAACATGTCTGGTTGACGAACGGCCGTTCAGAAACAAACTGCAAAGCATGAAATGAAAAGCGCGAACTGAAAAGCGCGAAATGAAAAACGCAAAAAGAAAAAGCGTGAATCAACACTCACTAAACTTCTACTAACACGAGATTAGCAGAAGGAGCCCAAAGGGTGGCACTAAAGAGCTGAAAAACCACGTAGTACATCTAGTATGTCACTATGTTCGTAATTGCTGGCCAACATTTGTGTGACCGTGTGTATGCAAGACAAGTTTGAGCCAACATCCTTCGGACAAAATTCCACAGTTTTGTTGGCGGAAAGTCCGATCGTGTATACGAGGCATAAGAGAACAGAAAAGAACAGACAGAATGCAAAACTGAAAAAAAAAAAGACAACAAAAAAAAGTTTGTGATTAAGGTTAGGATTTAGGGGGGAATTTAATAAATAGATTTAGTGCAGCGCTCAAACATTCAGAAAATGTATTTTTCACATATTCCTTGGTTTACACTTGTCTAAAGCCTCATACACACAATCGGATTTTCTGCAGACAAAACCTCAGACTTTTGTCCGAAGGAGTGTGCCTGGATTTTGGCTTGCATACAAACGGCAAGGAATTGTCGGCCAACAAACACGAACGTACTGAGGTACTATGTGGTTTTTCAGCTCTTTAGCACCACCCTTTGGGCTCCTTCTGCTAATTTCATGTTAGTAGAAGTTTGGTGAGTGTTGATTCGTGCTTTTCATTTTGCTCTTTTCAGTTTGTTTTTGAACGGCCGTTCGTCAACCAGACATGTTGAGGAATCGAAGGAGATAACGTGTTATTTATTATTGGCCTTGGAGTTATTGCTTTGACCCAAGTCCAGTGCAGGAACAGAAGGAGGAGGAGTACGTGGACCAAAAATTGATTGCTTTATTAATCGTGACCAATTATGTCATATGCCTTTGCTGCGGGAGCTCCAGGAGAATAATCCAGATGATTTTCGGAATTAACTCCCGATGACAGACCCCTGCTTTCACCAACTCTTGGCATTGTTGACTCCCTATATTAAGAAGCAGGACACATGCATAAGGCTTTTATTTTATTTTTTGGTTGAATAATAATGATTTGATTTGTTATATTTTCTATATTTTTGGATGCATAGAATGTACATTTTGGTTAAGTTCTATTGGCAGATAGCATGTCTAATTTTATTTGTTTTCTTTTTTTATTGTACAATAAAAAATTGTGGAGAATAATACTTGGCTATGTGTTTTACTTCAAATGACAGTTTGGGAGTAAGCAGTTACGTTTAAAAAAAAACAATGTAAAATTGACAAGGGACACCAACATAGTTCTATCTTTCATCTTAAAAACTACGGGATAATGGTGTTGTGGTAACATGCCCAAATAAAAAAAGAAAAAAAAAAAAAAAAAGCATAATAATATTATTTTTGATATCACTAGGAAAAAGCCTTTGAAAAATAGTTTGCAATAACTCCATCAGTATCATCAGCAAATCAGCTTCATTATTATCCCATTAAAGAAGAAGAGAATTTGCGCTGCATTTGGAGATTTCATAATTTGCCACGTCACGAATGGTAATTCTCCATTGCAAACACTAGTTTACAAGACCGACCGCTTCTGGCTCGTCCTTGCTTCTGAGCATGCGTGTTTGTACTTTGGACTTTTGTCCGACGGACTTGTGTACACACGCTCGGAAAACCCGACAACAGACATTTGTCCGCGGAAAATTTGAAAACCTGCTATCCAACATTTTTTCACAGAAAATCCGACAACAATTGTCCGATGGAGCTTACAAACGGTCCGATTTTCTGCCAACAGCCTGTCATCACACAATTCCCGTCGGAAAATCCGATCGTGTGTACGAGGCTTTAGTGTTGTGCTGGCTGCTATTTGCTGTATGTTTTGCATGTCAGCACGATATACACCAATCTCTCCAATTAATAGATTTAGTGTCAGGGTTCAGGTTAAAGAGAGCAATTCACTAGTGGGAAGCTATATTAATCTGAAACTCCACCTTTGAATTGTTAAAAAGGGGTATCCTTACTTTTTTGGAATTATCCAGTTTTTCTATTCTGTTCTATTCTTTCCATTTTGTTTTTTGCATCCAGGTAGAAGCATTAAGCTGAGTATACAAATATCAAAATTCATCCCATCCAGTAGGAACCATCCTTTAAAAAAAAATAAATAAATAACCCTTATCTTTTACCAGCTGGTATCCCTTATTACCACCACACCAGTCATATAATGATGCTGTCCTACACTGGTGACAGTATGTAAAAAAAAAAAAAAAAAATTGTGAAAAAATGTATTTAATTTTCCAAAAATGTTGACAAAAAATTACACAACATGCCTCCTACTAAATGCATTGGACTGTCATTTGGGAGTATTTGTACTGTCCTGACATTTTAGGGAAAGGAAATAGGCCATTAGTGCATCAAGATTGATAAGTTTTCAGATATATATAACTTAATTTGTAGATTCTATAATTTTCACATAGACTAAATAATATACTCTGATTTGGGTTATTTTTACCAAAGAAATGTAGTAGACTACATTTTGGCTTATATTTATGAAGAAAGATTATTTGTTTGCAAAATTTTTATAACGTAAACTAGGAAAAAGTTTGGTTTTCAAAATGTTCTGTATTTTTTGGTGTATATAGCAAAAAAACCCAGTGGTGATTAAATACCACCAAAGGAAAGCTTTAAATTTCAGTGTTGCATGACTGAGCAATTTCCAGTTAAAGTAGCACAGTGCTGAAGAGCATCAAATGCCCCGGGCATGAAGGGGGCAAAACCTTCCAGAGGTTAAATTGTTAAAGTGTTTGTTATGCCAGCATTTCATCTTCCTGATATGTGCCTGCTGTATCATGTACTTGTATGAAAAAGTATTCTGGTTTCTTTGTATTGCTTCCTTTATGTGAAATCCCTGGTGTTCCTGCCAGTCCCTCTGCTGACCGCACTAAGCAGGAGAACACATTGTGGTCAGTTCTCTAGCTATGCTGGAAACTCAGTGTGCTCTCCTCCAATGATCAGACTTGTCCTGACACAACCCTGCACAGCCTTTCACTGGGAAGCTCAGTGTGCTGTTGCTTCTCCCCCCCCCCCAGCTCTTATGCAGCTGGGAACAGAGGGAATAAGGGAATATGATCATATATAAAAAAGGAAATAAAAGTTATTCATGTTTTTATATATATATATACAGGCCCGGACTGGGACAAAAAATAGGCCCGGGCATTTTAGACTGAGCAGCCAATTTTTCCATGGACCGGGGGGTGTATCGGTCCTCCACGCTGTAATGTGCAGTAACACTGATATAAATATAAAGGGGACTGCACTGTAATGGTTACCCCCCTTACATCAGAGTCCGCACAGAGGTCCCTTACATCAGAGTCCGCACTGAGCCCCCTTACATCAGATTCCGCACTGAGCCCCCTTACATCAGATTCCGCACTGAGCCCCCTTACATCAGAGTCCGCACTGAGCCCCCTTACATCAGAGTCCGCACTGAGCCCCCTTACATCAGATTCCGCACTGAGCCCCCTTACATCAGATTCCGCACTGAGCCCCCTTACATCAGAGTCCGCACTGAGCCCCCTTACATCAGAGTCCGCACTGAGCCCCCTTACATCAGAGTCCGCACTGAGCCCCCTTACATCAGAGTCCGCACTGAGCCCCCTTACATCAGAGTCCGCACTGAGCCCCCTTACATCAGAGTCCGCACTGAGCCCCCTTACATCAGAGTCCGCACTGAGCCCCCTTACATCAGAGTCCGCACTGAGCCCCCTTACATCAGAGTCCGCACTGAGCCCCCTTACATCAGATTCCGCACTGAGCCCCCTTACATCAGAGTCCGCACTGAGCCCCCTTACATCAGAGTCCGCACTGAGCCCCCTTACATCAGAGTCCGCACTGAGCCCCCTTACATCAGAGTCCGCACTGAGCCCCTTTACATCAGAGTCCGCACTCAGCCCCTTTACATCAGAGTCCGCACTCAGCCCCTTTACATCAGAGTCCGCACTGAGCCCCCTTACATCAGAGTCCGCACTGAGCCCCCTTACATCAGAGTCCGCACTGAGCCCCCTTACATCAGAGTCCGCACTGAGCCCCCTTACATCAGAGTCCGCACTGAGCCCCTTTACATCAGAGTCCGCACTGAGCCCCATTACATCAGATTCCACACTGAGCCCCCTTACATCAGAGTCCGCACTCAGCCCCCTTACATCAGAGTCCGCACTCAGCCCCCTTACATCAGAGTCCGCACTGAGCCCCCTTACATCAGAGTCCGCACTGAGCCCCCTTACATCAGAGTCCGCACTGAGCCCCCTTACATCAGAGTCCGCACTGAGCCCCCTTACATCAGAGTCCGCACTGAGCCCCTTTACATCAGAGTCCGCACTCAGCCCCTTTACATCAGAGTCCGCACTCAGCCCCTTTACATCAGAGTCCGCACTGAGCCCCCTTACATCAGAGTCCGCACTCAGCCCCCTTACATCAGAGTCCGCACTGAGCCCCCTTACATCAGAGTCCGCACTGAGCCCCCTTACATCAGAGTCCGCACTGAGCCCCTTTACATCAGAGTCCGCACTGAGCCCCATTACATCAGATTCCACACTGAGCCCCCT